>NW_015386455.1:2898282-2968629 GCF_001527695.2 Protobothrops mucrosquamatus | reverse complement strand
TTGTAGGTACCTATTCTCCTGAGTTTTTGTGTTTGTTTTTAACCTTTTATTTTTTTAAAAAAATACTGGGCAAGATTGTGGCAAGATTCCCACCACCTTCCTCCTTTTCTATCCCATAATACTCTAGAGACCCAAGTAGGCTAACTTCTAAATGATTGAATTCAAAGAATCATGGAATTAGAAGGGCATCGATTCAGTAAATTCTTCTACTAGAACAATACTAGGAGATAGCCATCAATGCTTGAATTCAAATGTACAGTATGTAGATCTAGAATCTGACCCTTTTGGAGGCAGTCTGTTTCATCAACAAATAGCCTGTATCATCACGTTATTCTCCTAAGGTTTAGTCCAGTGGTGAGAATGGGGAACCAGGGCATCTCTAGAGGACATTAAACTCATGACCATTTTAATAAACATGGAATAAGGCGAGGGATCATTGTGGGTCAGCAACCTTTGGTTTTCAGATGCTTACTAATTATAAGAAGAAGTTTATCTAAATCCTTTTGGAGGGATTGACTAAACCCACTGGCTCCAATCCCACTATTTGGAGCCAAGAAATTGGTTCCTTCATCTGTGACAGCTTTCAGTATTTGGAGATGGCTGTCCTGTCACCTCTTTATTGACCTTTCTCCCGACTAAACGTACCAACTCCTTCAACCTTTCCTCATAGGATTTGGTCTCCAAGCACCTCATCAACTCCATCAGCCTTCTCTGGATACATTTCAGTTTGTCAACACCCTTCTTAACCTGCAGTGCTTACAACTGAACACAGAATTCCAGGTGAGCTCTGACCAAAGTAGAATAAAGTGATAAAGTGACCATTATTCCTTGTGAATTGGACACTATGTTTCTTGCCAGTTTAGCTGCTGGATAATGCTTATAACAAAACTGATCTGTATTTAGCTTTGGTCTACAACTCTAGAATCTTTCTGCATTTTATGCATCCACCATCCTTATTGTGCTGCATCTTCTATGTTTCTTTATCCAAAACTGATATAAAGTTAGTAAACACTATGTTGCATCTCATTTGTCACTTCTTCCAAATAGATCAGACTCACTGAGGAGCATTCAGTGCAAATACAGTCCATCAAACAATTACGACAGATAAATATCTCCATAAAATTGTACAATCTTCTCTATATTTTACTAATTTGTTAAAAAGAATATTAACAACTTTGCCAAAATCAAAATATATTATACCATAGGACTCCTATGATGCCCAAAGAAAAGGAGGCAGCATTAATTTGACATGATTTGCTTTTAAGCATTCTATGCTTTTTGAACATTCCATGCTTGTGATGAACATTTTTTAAAAATGTGGCATAGTTTGCTGAAGAAACCATAGATTGAGCCCCACATAATCCTAAGCCATGTTTTATACTTAATCGCAGCTGCAGTAAACTGGTCCCAACACATTCTATAATACTAATGATATGCAGCATTTTATAAGAGTAACATTGTGAAGATTGAGTAGCAATATTGACATACCATGATATCCCAAGTAAGTTTTATTGTTCATAATTTCCTTTTTAGTGAAACTGGAACTTAAATACCGAAACTTAAGACTTTTACATATTACCATATCAAAGAAGTCCATGAGAAAGTACTTTACCAATCCCTGTTGAATCTTCAACCATTGGATTTATTTCTACCATAGTGGCATCAAATTTAATGAAGAGGTTGTATATCTTAATCATATTTTCAGCTGCTTCATCTACCAAATTAGCAGGAAATCCCATTTTCTGGGCTAGCTAAAAAAGAAAATAAAAGGGAAAGAAAGTAAGGAACCAACTACTGCATTATTTTATATTACAAATAAATATGCATAGCATACATCTGGGACACTCAACAATAAGTGTTATCTGCAGTGAGGGGCCCTCTGCTCTTCCCACAGATGAGCCATATTGCCAAAATTCCTGTTACATTTCAAAAATTTTGGAAAAACCCTAATGAAAGCAATACATTCACATGTAAAACATAAAGCCTTTCCTTCTGTGAATTTGTGCTGTGATCCTCAGTGAACATCCAGTCATTCCTCTTGGAGGAAAAAAAAAAAGAGAAATCCATTTGTAGTATACTTTTGATTTGAGCATTGTGTAACTAACAAACCAAACAAAGATTAAACTAACATTTTTGTCTTTGTTCCTAACTCAATTCTTATTTATTTTTAAATTGCAATTTTTATGAATTTTTAAAAAGTTCCAGAATGCATGCAAATCTTCCATTATATATTGAGAGCTTGTGAATTATGACAGTGATGCAACTGCTAATTAATATAGACAACATTAAGGTAGATGGACCGAAGACCTGATTCTTATTGAAACATGATGGCACTAAAAACATTTCATATATTCTTGAAATTCCCATACTGCATTTCTGTCAAATAACAGGATGTTATGCAACAAAACCCACTTGCAAAACAAAATAGGCCATACATTGTTTCAACATAGTCTATTTAAGGACAAATTACAATAATCTATATTGCAGCTTCCTTCCCATAGTAGAACATTTCCCTGGGCATCCATCCAATACATTTTATCAGTTCAACAGGTTGCACCACTTATGTTATATGTGTGCTGCCACTGAGCAAAAAGGGACATTTCATTACCCTGATGGCTTGTTCTTTTTTAATGCCTTCTACAATGTCAATTGGTTCCTTTGCGATTGCATCAGGATTCTCAGCAGCCACATCTTCAATATTGACACCTCCCTGAGAACTGCCAATGAGAACAGGCCCCTGAAAAGAGGAAATGATTTAGCAAATTAGTACTACATTAATACTGTTTAAAACCAGGGACTTCCGGTGGTGTTAGGCTGCACCAATGGCGGCTTTTGTTAGCCGCCCGCCTGGGAGCGCGTCAAAGCCTGAAGAGACAGCGTGCAGCAGCTGTCTCTCGGCTAGGAACCCCGTCCCTCGGGCGAAGGGGGGGGGTGAGCAGTCCGGATAGGCTTAGAGCTCCCTCTCACCCCGGTTTTTCTCTGATCGGGGTTGGGGGGTGAGAGCTCAGCCGGAGTCTGGATGTTCTCCGCGCCCCAGGACGCCTTCGCTCCTTCTTTTTGGAGCGAAGCCAGATGCAGCGCCCACCTCTGCTACTGAAAGCTACCTCGATTTAAATTACAAGCAGACGGAACTAAGCAGGAGGTTTGGAGTAGTTTCGGCTTATGTGGAATTTTGACTTTGAACTAACATCTTCCTTTTTGGTGGGGACTTAAAGTGGGAAGAAAATGGCTGCTTGCCGTTTCTTTGGAGCTGATAAAAAACTTTCGCTTTTTACTTTCACTCTCTTCTGGTTACTAACTGGATAGAGATATATTGTGGGTTTTTTTGGTTTTTGGAAAGTTTTAGTTGCAAAGAATTTGCAATGTTTATTTGTTGGTGATACTTATTATTTTTATGGATTATTGAAGCGTTTTTCAAAGAAGTTTGAAGAATGGCTTTAAAATGGCTGCGGAATTGTGAAAGAAAGAAAGAAAGAAAAATCCATGCTTCTTTTTTGCTGGCTAAATGAGTTTTATAGTTCCAGATTGTACAGAGCAACGGGTGGATGTTGAAGAAGATATTATGGAAATAACTTATAATGATATGTTATATGGTAGAGATCATGAAAATGATAAGCATGAAAAGCTGGGGAAGGAAGCTGTAATAGATCTGGTTGTCCTGGTGTACCTCCCTGATGAAATTTTGGAAAAAAAGCTTATAGAAATGGGTCGTGCGTCAGAAAAAACCAGCTGGAGATGTGTTTTTAGAAGATCTTGCTAGAATGGAATCATATCTGTAGAAATTTCGAATACGCTAAAAACTGTTAATGAAAAAGGTGGAAGATTCATTGGCTTTGAAGGTATCATGAAAAGGATAAGCATGAAAAGCTGGGAAAGGAAGCTGCAATAGATCCGGTTATGGTCCTGGTGTACCTCCCTGACGAATTTTTTGAAAATAAGCTTATAGAAATGGGTCGTGCGTCAGAGAAAACCAGCTGGAGATGTTGCTGCTTGTGTTCTCAGAAGATCTTGTTATAATGGAATCACATGGGTTTATTATCAGCAGAAATTTCGAACACGCTACAAATTGTTAATGAAAAAGGCGGAAGATTCACTGGCTTTGAAGGTTGATCAGCAATGAAAAAAAAAAAAAAGAATGGAAGCAAGGACTGGCTATGGAAGAATTTCTTGATAATCTTATATGAACGTTTTGAAAGTTTTATATTTTTAAAATTTTTTTGATCTGGAATTGATTTTTTGGATATATATTATTTGAATTAATAAGATTTAAAGGATCGAAGTATTTGATAAAGAAGAGAGTAGATGATTATACTATTAAAATTTGTTGCAAAAAAGAAAGAAAATTTTACTTAAAAGATATGTATTTGAGATCAAAAAGAGTTTAAATGATTAATGATATATAGTATTATTCTAAAGGACTTATATTGTTTTAGAGGAATTTAAAGATGGTTTTTAATGGGTTTTAAGATATTTGGATGATTAATAGCATTAAGATTAAAAGATATGTACTGGAGATCAAAAAAAGAGTTTAAATGATTAATGATATATAATTGTATTATTCTAAAGGACATATTGTTTTAGAGGAAGGTAAAGATGGTTTTTAATGGGTTTTAAGATATTTGGATGATTAATAGAAATAAGATTAGTAGTTAACTTTTTATTTGTAGAAACGGTAAAGTCTAATTTTTAGATAATTGGATCTGGGGAAGATGGATAATTATATTTTGAGTTTTGGAGTTAAAATAAATTAATATTGGTATGTATTATAATTGGATTGTTTTAGTTAGATGGGGGTTGTTTATTTACTCCTGTATTTAGTTCTGGGAAGTCCGGGGGGGGGATGGGGGGAAAGGGATTTCTTATGTATTTTGGTATATTAGAATGGTAGTAAGATATAATGTAATAGGAGGTTTTTCAGTTTGTTTTTGTTTTTATTATTATTATTATTGTATGCCATAATTGTATTTCTGTTTATTTTAAAAATCAATAAAAATTTGTTTAAAAAAAAAATACTGTTTAAAACCAGAAACCACATTCATACTCTGTTTAGCCTCTTGTTAGAACAAAGGCTTTTTAATAGGCTTCCAGAAAACAGAGCTATATATTAATGGTAACTACTGAGGGTAAATGCTTGTGACTGAGTGGAAGACAAATCAATATAAGAAGTTTATTAATATGTGATAGCCACATAATTTTAAATTCTGAAAACTATCCCAGCCTTCTTTGTTGTTACATCAAAAACTCTATAGTAGAAATTCTGTGGAAAATGCAACATTTATGGATTTTTTATATAAGCAGACTGTCAAAGACAATAACAGTCTGATATCAACTTGTAGCACAGTACATACAGGCAAAAATTCCCAGCAGCTTTAATAGTTTTCATTTTACGCAAAACTGCTTTGATCCAGAAGACAAATACTTTCTACCCACATACTTCCAAATATCCAACCAGCCCTCAAATTCTTTACAAGCCATGACCCAAAAGTGGCAAACAAGGTATCATTTTTTATATTATTACATTTAATTGTATAAGATAAAAATATATTAAAGAAAACTGGAAATTATAAGATTGATTATGGAACAATATTTTTACGTAGCAAAATATTTTCACAGAGTAACTGAGGAGGAGGTGTCTGTACTTGGCAGATACACTTGCCTGAAATGACCGTTCCATGGTTATGGCAAAATAGTACTCTCTCCTGGGATATCTGCGTTCACAAATAAATACTTGATTGCATATCCTGCCCTTTTCTCCTGTTTGTTTGGTATACAACTTTTTCCCAATCATTTTTGAAGATATCTCTTTTGCTTCTTCTGGACTAAAAAAAAAATCAAGTATTAAAGATAGAGGAAAATAAAAATACTGTATTTTTAGAAACCGCATTCTAGATGTAAACCTTAATCACTAGATTCAGAGAATCTCTTAAAACCAGTTAGTTAGAATTGTAAGTGGAAAGATTTGCTCAGGTTCCCTCTGTAAACAATCCCACAGGCATTATCTGGGCACTTGGATTCTGAATGAGAACTATGTAGATAGGTCATATCCAGCATTACTCTTCTTACAGTCAATTTTTCAAATAACCAACATGATTAGAATTCTGATATTGAAATAATTCAAGCAAATGTCTGAATGTAGTAGATTTGTAAGATCTAAAATAGCATTCATCTATTGCAGACATGTCAAACACAAGGCCCAGGGGCCAGATGCGGCCCGCGACGTGGTTTCATGTGGCCTGGGAAACCTTCCTGGAAAGAGTGGGGGAATGGCCCCCGCTGCCTTGGCCCCGGCCCAGGTTGCCCGGGAGCCAATGTACAATTTTGTGGTGGCCATCTATGCTGAAATGCATTCAGCACCACAAGGCCATCTGGAAACAGCGAGGGACCGGCCCCTGCTGCATTGGCCCCACCCCCTAGGGAGGTGTCACCCTTTGTGAGGAATGAAGAAATGCACCATCGCCTGGAAGTGGCCAGCAAATGGCACTCGCCTACTTCACATATCCGGCTTGATGGGCTCCGGGGGAGGGGTTTCAGCAGGCAGTGGGGCACTGTGCTCACAGCGCCGAGAGGCTGAGCCAGGCAATCCAAAAAGAAGCGCGCTGCTGCTCAGCCCCCAGCCTGCCCGATTTCAGCAGGCAGTAAGGTGCAAAGCTGGCGAGCTGTGCACTGCCCGGCTCAGCCTCTCGGCGCTGTGAGGAGAGTGCACCGCTGTCTGCCGAAACCAGGAAGGCTGGGGGCTGGGTGGCGTCGCGCTTCTTTTTGGATTCACGCTGTCTGGCTCCGGGAAGCCCGCAGCACCATCCAGCCCCCCCCTTGCATGGCCTGAGAGGAACAGTGAGGCTCCTCCAGTGGACCATGCTTTGGCGCTTGCCCCAGTCCCACCCCCTTCTGCCAGAGACCCTCAGATCTGTCCCACTCCTGCCCAAGCCCCCACAGGCACCCTTGACATGAATGATGAAGAGCTGGCCACGCCCACCCAGTAGGCCACACCCACTCCAGCCATGCCCATCCAGTAGGTCACACCTGCCCGGGCCCCCCGAGGACAAATGCAATGCTGATGCGGCCCTCAATGAAATTGAGTTTGACACCCCCGATCTATTGGTTTAACTTACTGTAAGGACCCACTTCAACCCACATCTTAAGAAAGCAGAACTCTTGGAAACAATTTCTTCCAACAGGAACTTTTATTAAGAGTAGTTGATAGCAGGCATAGTAGACAGGATCTGAGGGATTCCCTTAAAGATCGATATTTTAAAGTGTCCGTAAGCCAACCCCACCCCACAGTTCATCCGGGCGGTTCAGACCGGCAAATCCCCAGGTGTTAAATCCATCGATGGGAAAGGAAAGATAACAACTGTCTGGCTCCGTTTGTGCCTGATCATTCTACTACTCTTCACACCTCATTTTGAGAACGGAGAAATAAACCAGGTCCCGGAGGTTTGCATCTCCCCCCCCCTTTTCCTAGCTGCTCGATAGGAAGGAGAAGTTCTGAGGGATGCATAGTATAGGAGGCAATTTGTTACATTGTAATGGGTAACAAACACGAAGGCGAATAAACAAAAGGTTACATTGTAGTGAATAGAGGAAATGAAAGCAATAAACCCGGATGCATATCCCCCTCCCCCTTGGGAGTATGGCAGAAACCAGGGAAAGGTGAGAATTGGTTTTAAATCAGAGGAGATAGATAGAAAGGAAATATAACTGGATTCTGACATAAAAATCAGAATTAAAAATAAGAGAGATCCACCTGTAGAGAAAACAAAATAGGTATAAAAGTCTGATTTGTTGGGATATTCTGTATGAAACTTCTTTAGCAGTTTTGGTGCTCTGACATGACGTTTATGGATCCACTCATTTTGTGAGGAGGGAAGGTGTCTCCATGCTACTAGGTATTGAGTTGTCCCATGATACTTCCTAGAGCAGTGGTTCTCAACCTTTTTAATGCCGCGACCCCCAACCGGTCGTAAGTCGAGGACTAAACCGGTCGTAAGTCGAGGACTAAACCGGTCATAAGTCGAGGACTAAACCGGTCATAAGTCGAGGACTACCCAACCGGCTGTAAGTCGAGGACTTTCCCTGCCCGGGAGTGCCGCGCATGCGTGGTTCCGCCCCCTGCGCCGGCCGAGGCATAGCTGGCAAGCGGCAGAGACGGAGCAGGCCGACCACCAGCTGGCCCAGCCCAAGGGAGGTAAGGCATCTGCCGTAAAAGGGGGAAAAAATGGTGGACAGCCTTGCTTGCCGACCCCCGTGAAATGGTCGATCGACCCCAAATGGGGTCGCGACCCATAGGTTGAGAACCGCTGTCCTAGAGCCTAGGATTTCCTTTATCTTGAAGTGTTGTTCTCCTTCAACCATGATTTGAGGTGGTGGTGGCGGGGAATTTTGGGCCATAAGGGTGACTGTTCTCTTTTCAGCAAACTGCAGTGAAAAATTGGGTGTATTTGCCTGAGATTTTTGGGTAATTCTAATTCTACTGTTACTGGGTTTATGATTCTTTTAATTGGAAAAGATCCTATATATTTTGGTCCATGTTTTTTACAGGGTTGTAGGGATTTTAGGTATTTTCTACACAAATATACCATTTCTCCTACAATGAATGGTGTGGGTTCAACTCTTTTTTTTATCTGCTTGTGCTTTGTATGCTTGCCTAGCTTCATCTAAGGCTTTCCTAACTCAGTAGTTTTGTAATTGTGCTATCCATTCTTTCAGCGATGGGATTGCCAGTTCGTTTGGTATTAGTTCTGGCATAGGGTTGAAACTTTGACTGATGGCTATTTGAAAAGGAGTGTAGTCTGTGCTGGAGTGGACTGCGTTATTGTAGGCAACTTCTGCGAAAGGGAGTAGGTCCGTCCAATTCGTTTGCTGGAAATTAATAAAGCATCTTAAGTATTGCTCAAGTACTGAGTTCGAGCATTCTGATTGGCCGTTACATTGAGGATGATGACTAGATGACAGTCCCTGAGTGATTCCTAAGAGGGATAAAAATTCCTTCCAAAATGTTGACGTAAATTGCACTCCCCTATCAGATATGATGCGTTGGGGTGCCCCATGCAGTCTGTAAATGTGCCGCACGAAAAGTTTCGCTAAGGTTTTTGCTGTGGGAATCTTTTGGCAAGGGATAAAGTGCACCTGTTTGGAAAACAAGTCCGTAACCATCCACATGACAGTGTTTCCATTGCTTTCTGGTAATTCCACTATAAAATCCATGGCTATTTCTTTCCAGGGGGCTGAGGGATTCGCCACTGGTTGTAACAGTCCAGTCAATTTCCCTTGCAGCCTGTTAGCAGTTGCACACTTTGGGCAGCTGGCCACGTAACTTTCTATGTCCTTTTTCATGGATGTCCACCAAAATTGCCTTTTAATTAAATGTAATGTTTTACAAATCCAAAATGCCCTGCTGATTTTGTGTCATGGCAAAGCTGCATGAATGTGACCCTCTGGGTGATTGGTATATATAACTTTTCCCCCACCCATGGCAGTCCATCCTTGATTGTGCACACGTGTCTATTTTTCTGGAACCATTCATCTGTTTCCAAATTTTCTGAAATTTGATTCCTGTTTGGCTACCCAACTGCAGCTTTAACTTAGCTTGGGCTCTGGTGGTTACTGGCGCTACCAGTTGTGATTCCGCCATAAGTGGTTTAGAATCGGTGGCTCGCGTGCTGTTATATTGGGGCATGCGAGACAGTGCATCTGCCAAGAAGTTATTCCCCCTCCGGCAAGTGCTTAAGCGTAAAATGGAATTGGTGAAAATGCTGGAACCAGCGAGCTTGCTTGAGGGTGAGCTTCCTGGGTGTTTTCAAGGCTTCCAGGTTTTTGTGGTCCGTCCATACCTGAAAAGCGATTTTATTCCCTTCAAGGAACTGGCACCATGTAAGTAGTGATCAACATATCCCGTATGCCCCTTTCTCCCACACAGGCCAGCACTGTTTCGTTTCTGTCAGTTTCTTGGACGTATACGCACATGGTTGCAATACCCCTTCATTGTTTTCTTGTAATAGTACAGCCCCAACTGCCATATCACTTGCGTCTGTCTGTATTACGAAGGGCTTATCCGTGTCTGGATACATCAGTACGGGTTCAGCAGAAAAAAGTTTCTTTAATCTCTCAAATGCGGATTGGCATTCCATTATCCATTTTAGGGGCTGGCTAGGTTTCAGAGGATTCTCCCTTCGTTTTTAGTAAGTTTGTGAGGGGCAGGGCTATTTGGGCAAATGAAGGGATGAATTGGCGGTAAAAGTTTGCGAAACCCAGGAAACTTTGCAGCTGCTTCCTTATGTGAGGTGGTGCCCATTCTAGTACTGCTCTGACCTTCTCGGGGTCCATTTCGATGCCTTGTGGGGATATGCGATAACCCAGGTAGTCTATTCTTTCCTGGTGGAATTCGCATTTCGATAATTTGGCATATAGGTGGGCAGTTCGCAGTTTCTTTAAAACCGCTCTGACTAGATTGACATGTTCCTCTTTTGATTCGGTGAAGATAAGGATGTTGTCTAAGTAAACCAGGACCCCCTTAAATAGGTGATCCCTTAGTACGTCATTGATTAATTGCATAAATACTGTGGGCCCCCCTTGTAATCCAAATGGCAAGACTTTGAATTGGTAGCACCCCATTGGGCAGTTAAATGCGGTCTTCCATTCATCCCCTTCCTTAATTCTCACGCGATAGTAAGCTTCCCTTAGGTCTAGTTTAGTGGAAAAAAAAAATCCCTTTCGAGAAGTGGGATAACATGTCCTTCATGAGGGGTAGGGGGTATAGGTTGCTTTCACTGATTGCATTCAGGGCACGATAATCCACGCACAAGCGTAAAGTGCCGTCCTTTTTTTCTCTAAAGAGGACCGGGGCGGCTACTTTAGGCTTGGCAGGTTCGATAAACCCCCTTTCTAGGTTTTTATTTATGAATCTTTCCATTTCCTCCTTCTCCTTAGGGCTCATAGAGTATAACCTGGGCTTCGGGAGTTTTGCGCCGGGCTTGAATTCTATGGCACAATCCGTGGGTCGGTGAGGGGGAAGCTCATCCACCCTCTCCTCACTGAAAACTTCAGCAAGGTCTCGGTATTCCTCTGGTATTTCGGTAGCCCCCTTTCTTCTCCCATTGATGCTTTCTCCGTTCTTAAATTTGGTAAGACTCCTTGGGGTTTTAAGTCTGTAGGGTCCCCCTTCAGGAAATTGATCTCTGCCGTCCTCCAATTTACCCAGGAGTTCCATTTCTTTAACCATTCCAGCCCTAGGATCACTGGGCATTCCATGCCTGGGGTCACTACAAACGTTATGTCTTCTTCATGGTTCCCCAGGGATAGGTGGACTGGTAAAGTGGCTAGGGTAGCTGGCACCCCCCCTGCTATGGACCCATCTAAATGGCCAAATGAGATTGGTTGTTTCAGCCTCCTCACCAGAATGCCCAAGTTCCCCACTAGCGTTGCGCTAATGAGGCAGTGGGTGCAGCCAGTCTATTAAGGCTTTCACTTTGACAGCTTCGGGCATGGAGGGAGCTAATATAGTCACTGTCTTGAGGAGGGGTGCGATGGGTCCACTTACCAGGGGTTCGCCCTCCGAGCTGTCATCCCAGGTGTCCGCCAGCCCTGCGGTGTAGGCTGGAATTCCCTCCCCATGTTGGGCAGGAGTTGGGGACTCCACAGCCTCTATCGCCCTCATGGCGGGTTCTTTTGATTTGGCTGGGGACTTCCCTGATTTCCTGGTCGGTGATCGGTCTGGGTTGTACTGAGAGGCTTTCGAGCGGCATTCTACAGCCCGATGCCCCTCTCTCCCGCATTTGAAACAGCCCATTGACTTCTTGGCCGTAGCCAGTGGTTTCGCTGGCTCACGCATCGGTTCAGGCGGCAAGCAGCCCTATGGTTTTCCTCGGCAGTGCCTCTTCAGTAGGTCGACCTCTGCTTCCTCTGCCAGGACGTACCATCATCAGGTTGGTGTGGGTCCCCCCGACGCAGGCAAGCATCATACAGGCCGTAATTTAGGCCATCTTTGAAATGGCTAAGGAGGATGTCTTCCGGCAGTTCAACTTGCTGGCAATGGTCCGGAATTCTTGTGTATATTCGGCTACCGGGCGTCTTCCCTACCTCACCGTTTTGATTCTTTCGTGGGCTTTGCAATCAGCCAGGTGGTCCTCAAATCGCGTTCTCACAGAGGACATGAAATGGTTGAAGTCGTTGAGCTCTGGGCCGTTGGAATCATGCAAGTTCATCACCTAATCCGCGGCCGGTCCATCCAGAGCGGATTGCACAATACGGATGTCCCGCCCATATTCTTCCATATAGCTGAGGACTTGGGTTAGGAAAAACCCCAAGCGTGCCGGCTCCCCCTTGAATTTCGCGTCGAGTGGCGGGAATCTTTGAATGGATCGGTGCATTCGCCGTCGGTGGTATTGTCTTCTATCCTAATCGCCATCTGCAGGTCGGCAGGGAGTGGGGGCTGCTGAAGTGGTAGCTGCTGGTTCAGCGGACGTCCCCGGGACTACAGGTTCCGATTCCCCCTCAGTGTCTCTCCAGCTGCAGCTACAGATGGCTCAGATTTCTCCTCCCCTAGAGAGCCAAGGGTTCTTTTCATCAGGTCAATAGTTTTCTCTAGGATCCAGTTCAAGTGTTGTGCACAACTTTCTTCCTCTTCGCTAACGTGCAGGGATTTCTCCATCTCCTGCTTCCATTCTGGTTGGTGGCTGCCCTGTCTCAGGGTCACCTTTCTCGATCTCTTTTACCACTCGCCTTTCTTTCCAATGCCCATCGACCACCGAGATTTGTGGTTGTACGTCTCCACCACCTCTTCTCCTGAGGAGTATGACATTTCGGATCCCGACAGCTGGCAGGATCTCGGTTGGGAGGAAGGCTCCCTTTCCACGGAGTTTTCTTCTTTCCGTGCCTCGTTGTCTGACATTGTAATTTTTGCAATTACAATTAATTTTTCCAAAGGTTTTTCCTTCCAGGTTGACTATTACTGCAGATCCTGTCTAATGTAAGGACCCACTTCAACCCACATCTTAAGAAAGCAGAACTCTTGGAAACAATTTCTTCCAACAGGAGCTTTTATTAAGAGTAGTTGATAGCAGGCATAATAGACAGGATCTGAGGGATTCCCTTACAGATCGATATTTTAAACCCCAGCCCACAGTTCATCCAGGCGTTCAGACTGGCAAATCCCCAGGTGTTAAATCCATCGATGGGAAAAGAAAGATAACATCAGTCCGGCTCTGTTTGTGCACGATCATTCCACAGCTCTTCACACCTCATTTTGAGGACGTAGAAATAAACCAGGTCCCGGAGGTTTGTATCTCCCCCTCCCTTTTCTAGCTGCCCGGTAGGGAGGAGACGTTCAGAGGGATGCATAGTATAGGAGGCAATTTGTTACATTGTAATGAGTAGCAGACAAGAAGTGAATAAACAAAAGGTTACATTATAGTGAATAGAGGAAATGAAAGCAATAAACCTGCATGCACATCCCCCCTCCCCCTTGGGAGTATGGCAGAATCCAGGGAAAGGTGAGAATTGGTTTTAGATCAGAGGAGATAGATAGAAAGGAAATATAACTGGATTCTGACACTTACGAAAAAACTATTTTCACTCCTCCTTTAAGGCCACCTTCAAATGTTCCTTTTCCTCTGCCACCTGCTAAAACCTGTGCCTTTACAACAAGATCCTTTGCACCTAGAATAAAAAGGGATAAGGCAAGAACTACCTTAATTTAAATACTAAAAATCACATGTTATCTTTTAATCTGTAGCAATTGTACATCTAGCTTTGAAAATCAGTGATAAAATAATGCATTCAGACAGAAACTCTCCTTTGCATAGTGAAGAAAAAAAATGAAACCAACTTTTTATTATTGTAAAATATCCTTGGTGTCAAGCCAAAAAAACACACCAAGAAAGATTCCAGTGATTATGAACTTGTTTCTCAAGATGTAACTTTGCTGGGGTTTTTTTAACTAAAACAGGTCAGAAGTGCACTAGGAGAGCTGTTAGTGAAAGGAGATTACTATCACAAATGCTTCTGTAAGCAGTCAGCTGAGACCAAACATTTCACTTCTAGATAAGCTCAATGTAGCAGCATGAGGTCATAGGACGTTTGAGCATTAAAAATCAAGAATATTTTAGCACTATTGGAAGAAAAAAAAGTGTTAACAACAATTTTGGTGACTTTCCTTTTGACATCATTTCCAATTAAAAAGTAATTAGGGTTCACATTTGTCTGAGTATGCTTAATCATGAAATGTAGCAAAATAAAATCCCTAAACCTGAATTAATTAAATTTAACTTTTAGTCACTCTCTTTCAACCCAACCCACCACTTCACAAGATTGATGCTGTGGGGAAAACAGCAGAAGGAGTATTGGGTATGCCTTGAGTTATATATACAAAGGTGGGATAAAAAATTAATAATTAATAGCCACTACCAACACTTGAACTGTAAAGAAGCTCAATCATAAAGGTTATTATGCTGAAACAGCTGCTATCATAAAGCTGCACTACTTTTTAATGGAGTTTTTAAATTGGGTATTGTTTAATTTTTAATTTTAATTAATATTTTTAATTTTTAGGTGATTTAGTAATTTTAATTAGGTGATTAGATAATAAATTAGGTGTTAGATAATAAAGGATAAAATATAAAAAAATTAGTAGCATTTATCTGTTAATTCCAATTAATTCCAGCCTGAAGAACTATTGAAATTTACCTCATCTTCCCAACATCTACTATAATAGCTGGAGTGGGGGTTAAAATAAATACATATGTTTAAAATGCCCCAAATCTCATTTGAAGAATGAAAACAGGTTACTGCATCAACCTATAAATTTTACTGTACATATTCCCTTTGGTCATTTACCTATTTTTTTTGCAATGTTGTAAGCTTCCTCTGGTGTCTGCGCAACCAATCCAAACGGAACAGAAATGCCAGCATCTTTCAGTAATTCCATACTCAAGTATTCGTGTAGTGATAAGTTCCTTCGTTGCTGAACTTGAAATACACGTCTATTAAATAAAACTGGATTTCCACCTAGGACCTGTGGAAATTAGAACACAGCTTTCACAACTGAACAAATTTTTTAATTAATTCTTTAGCATTATTCTTTTAACTAAGCAGCCTGGCCTTTGCAGAAGTATACTGTATAACTACCAGCTGGACCAAAAACCTCTGGTTCATAGAAATTCACAGGCTGAGATGGAAGGTCTGTTTCCCCAAATATAACATTTCCGATACTGAAGCCCCATATAAACAATCTATGATTACAAACTATCATGTGATTAAATGCTTTTGGACTTTGATCTTTTGGTCTTTGAAATTTGGAGATATTTTTTTTCTGTTCCAGTTTTCACAATGCCTTTTACCTATAGTTCTTTATTTTCTTTATACATAAATTGTGTACATTGAATCTACTGGATTAAATAGATTGCAGATATGTATGAACTATCAATATATGAATTAAGGAGGTTTTTTGAGAAAGGCTGAAAGAGGTAATATGATAAATTTGTTTGTATTTGTATTTGCTTCTTTGCCTTTTTTCTTTTCCATATATTTCAGTGCTGTTTGTTAAGAATCTGTGTATGGACATATGTACGTATACATAACGCACATACACATAGTAATTCTAATTACTTTGATGTAATGAATAACTTTTCCAGTTTATTGAAAAGGTAGTTACAAGACATTTCCACGAGACAAAATATTTTCCTTTCCAGATGTTCCTTTTGAAATGCATCAATCATCTGATTAAAACATCCTAAAAGCTTTAAAATGAAGCTTTTGGGTGAGTTTCTATGATGTAGTGGACACCTCCGAAGTAGTGGGGATGTTGTAGCAATAATGAATGGTGCCTAGTGTTGATTTCTGGTGGGCAAAAGTTTTCACATAATGGAGAGAATGGGAGATTGCCCACTTGTGTCCTAGACAGCTGCTCCCCTTGAGTAGACTTTGGGATGAAAGTCTTGTGGGTTTCTTGTGAGTAGAGCATCTGGGGGTCAAAGGAAAAAGAGCTTGCTTGAACTCTCAAGGTGCAGTAAGTTCAACTAGCCTTCACTTTCTTAATCACTTCAGGATATAAATTTACAGTTGAAAAAAGGTCTTTGAAAACAGTTGGATAAATAAAACAGGACAAACAAAACTTCTTGATGAGTCAGCCTTCCTTTCAACAAGCCTCAGAGGGAATGGGAATAGATAGGCCTAGAAATCAAACCTCTCATAACTCAAAACAATGCGACAGGCTGCGATTTCAGGTCATAACACATGCAGAAAGAAATTTGGTTTTGCAATGGATATTGCCACAGCATTTTAAATTGGCTTTACATTGTATCTCATTGGATCTGAATCAGGTTTGCTTTTAGCTGCTTAGCAGGGTGCTTTAGCTCAGACAGTTGTTTCTATATCACAGGACCATCTTTAAGTAGATTGACATGCACCAAAAAGTAGCTATGTTAACTGCAGTAACATTGTTCCCTATTTCTCTTATCAAGCAGAGCACTGACATAATTACTGATTAGGTAATTATAAACATTTCTAAGATCCCCTAAAATCTAACTGGATGCCTTTTTACAAAACCATTCTAACTGTCCCCAGAGAAATCAGATTAGGGGGTTAGACTACAGTCTAAATAAGATCACTATTGAATAGTGAACATCCACGTGTTTCTCCCTTCCCCTATTCGTAGCGAGGGAAGGGAACAGCTAACAAGGAAGAGAGATGAAATAGGAAGGGAACGGAGGAGTTGTTGTTCGTTTCCACGGGGGCTTAAGCCTCCACCTGATCCTAATGTCTTGCTGGGTTTCCGCGTTCTCGGCAGCCAGATAAAATGGCAGCTGGGATGATTCTGAGCTTCTGAAGGGAAGGGGCGTTGTCTTACCTGAACGCCGTTTCTCAGCACGGAGATGGATAATCCACGAATGGGTTAACTTAATCCTCCTGCCCAATCAGATCAAGTCAGCCAAACGTGCCACGCCTGTCCTGGGCCTATCTTCCCCCAGTTTTTGACGAGGACGCAGAACTGGCTGACAGCATGACGTATTGGCTCACAGACTAACCCCTAGGCCTAAGGACCTACTTGGGTGGGGGTGGATTATCCATCTCCGTGCTGAGAAACGGCGTTCAGGTAAGACAACGCCCCTTCTACAGCACTGGAGATGGATAATCCACGAATGGGACATACCAAAGCCCACTGTCCTTATGGGAGGGAAGCGGGCAAGTTTGGAATCGTGTCGTGAGGCACCACCTGCTGAAGAACCCTTCTGCCAAAGGATGCCTCTGCAGAAGCGTACCTGTCCAATTTATAATGTCGGATAAATGGAGACAGGGAAGACCACGTAGCCGCCCTACATACCTCCTCGATGGGGGCCTGCGTGGCCCAAGCCGCCGAGGTGGCCGCGCTGCGCGTAGAGTGGGCTGTGACCCTGCGTGGTACAGGCCAGGAATTGGCCTGATACGCTCCCGCAATGCAAGCTCTTATCCAACGGCCAATCGTAGAAGCCGAGACCTTCCGGCCTCTGGAGGACGGGTGGAAGGAAATGAATAGAGCCTCGGAATTGCGAAAGGTGGCCGTTCTTTTGATGTAATAATGTAGGGCCTGGCGGACATCCAGGGAATGCCATTGCCGTTCCAGAGCATGGGATGGATTCGGGCAGAAATCAGGAAGCACGATCTCCTGGGCCCTATGGAAAAGGGAATTAACTTTGGGAACGAAGGTGGGGTCTAAGTGAAGGACGACCCGATCCCGGTGGAAGACACACAGATCTTCCCTGACCGAGAGAGCCACCATCTCAGAGATCCGCCGGGCAGAAGTAATAGCCACCAAGAAGGCGACCTTGATGGTCAAGGACCTCATGTCGCACAAACTAAGGGGCTCGAAAGGGGCTCTTGTAAGAGCTTGAAGAACTCTCGGCAATTCCCACGAGGGGTACCTGTGTACCACGGGGGGTTTGATATTAGTGGCGCCCTTAAGGAAGGAACGGATCAGAGGATGCTGACCCAAAGAGTATCATCGCAAGAAAGTACGGTAGAAAGGGCCGCAACCTGCCTGCGTAAGGTATTAGGTGCTAATCCCATGTTCAGCCCTTCTAACAAGTACTCTAAGATATGTGGGACGGTGAGTTCCGATGATTGAAGTTGCCGTGTGGAACACCATTGACAAAGGTTCCGCCACGTGGCATCGTAGATGCGGTTAGTAGCCGGTCTACGGGCTGCCTGGATCACCTCAATGACCCCTGAAAAACAGGACCCCTGCGTTAGGATCTGGCGTTCAAGTGCCAGACGGCTAACTGGAGCCATTGAGGGTCCCGGTGCATCAGGCCCCCCTGTGTCAGGGCTATCCTGTCTGGGGACGTGACTGGGAAAGGCCGACGAGGTCAGCGAACCAAGGTCTCCGCGGCCAGAAAGGGGCTACCAGAAGCACCTCTGCCTTCTCCTGCAGAAGCTTGCGTATGACTGCTGGGAGGAGAGGGAGGGGAGGAAAGGCGTAGAGTAGGCCGTCCGGCCATGGCGTCCGAAGGGTGTCTATTCCTTCGGCCCCCGGTGTTGGAAAGCGTGAAAAAAACCGTGGGAGTTGTGCGTTTGTCTTGGAGGCAAAGAGATCTATGATGGGCATCCCGAATCTGTGCGTGATCTCCCTGAATAGTCTCGGGTGTAGACGTCACTCTGAGTGGTCCACCGTGGACCTGCTCAGGAAGTCTGCTCTCTTGTTCGCCTCCCCCGATATGTGGTCCGCCCTGAGCGAGGCGAGATTGGTCTCTGCCCAGGAACACAGCTGCTGAGCTTCGGTCAGGAGCGCACGGGACCGAGTCCCCCCCTGCCGATTGACGTGGGCCTTTGCCGCCACATTGTCCGTAAGGACCAACACGTGTTGTTTTGCAGTGTCGTGGCAGAAGTGACGAAGGGCAAGATGTATGGCCCTTAGCTCCAGCCAGT
This sequence comes from Protobothrops mucrosquamatus, assembly GCF_001527695.2. Classification (NCBI taxonomy): domain Eukaryota; kingdom Metazoa; phylum Chordata; class Lepidosauria; order Squamata; family Viperidae; genus Protobothrops; species Protobothrops mucrosquamatus. Next base: position 2,949,735 of record NW_015386455.1, on the reverse strand, counting down.
TGATATTGTGTCTTAGGTCCGACCGAGACCACCAACCTTGTGCCCATTGAGACCGATAGTGGGCTCCCCAACCAAACAGACTCGCGTCCGTTGTGATGGTGAGCCGACTTGGCTCCTTGAATAGGGACCCCCTGGCCATGGCTGGGGAGACCCACCATCTGAGTGAACGTAGTACGTGTGGAGGGATCCTTACCTCTCGGGTGGAAGTGCTTGTGCCCTGTTTCTGGTAAGGTAGCAGAAGCCATTGGAGGTCCCGCGAGTGTAACCTGGCCCAGGGAACGATCGAGATGCACGAAATCATCTTCCCCAGGAGCTGGGAAAGACCGGACGGAGACAAGGTCTTTGTCTTGCAGACTTTGAGAACTAGGCTCCGTATACTGTCTCTGCGTTCCTGGGACAGATAAACTCGGCACTCTACTGGGTCGATGATTGCCCCCAGGTGGAGTAATCTGGTTGATGGGACTGTTTGGCTTTTCCCGAAATTGACTGAAAAGCCGTGGTTCTGTAGGACACTGATTACCCGACTGACGTCTAACTGAGCCCCCTCTGGTGAGGTCGACTGAATTAAGATGTCGTCGAGGTAGCATTGCACCCGAACCGGTTGCAATCTCAGGTGTGCTGCGAGGACTGCCAAAACCTTGGAGAAAACCCTTGGGGCCGACGACAGGCCGAATGGGAGTGCCCTGTGTTGGTAATGATGTCCCATGTAATAAAATCTGAGAAACTGTCGATGATTGGGGGTGATGGGAATATGGAGGTAGGCCTCTGTGAGGTCCACTGACATGAGGTAGTCCCCTTTTCGGATGCTGCCCAGTATAGACTGAAGTGTTTGCATTTTGAACCTTCGGTATGCCAAATAAAGGTTCAGGCGTTTTAGGTCTAAGATTGCCCTCCATCCTCCTGATGTTTTTGGAACCACGAAGAGGATGGAGTAGAATCCTAGTCCCTGCTGTGCCGTAGGCACGTGCTCTATGGCTCTGATGTCTAACAGGTGCCTGATGGCCTCCTGCATGAGGTCCCTGCGTAGAGACTTTGAGTGTGGGCAAGCAATGAACCGTCTTGGAGGACTGGAAATGAATTCCAGGGAGAGGCCGTGTCTGATGGTGTCCAGAACCCAGGCGTCTGTGGTGGTAGACTCCCATTGAGTGAGGAAGAGGGACAACCTTCCCCCTATGGGAGGATTCGGCTGAGGGTCACTTCTTACGGAAGGGACGACCCCCGCCTCGAAAGGGCCGTTTGGACTGAAATTGCTGTCTGGGTCGCTGGGCTGGCCTGTCCGCCTGGCGGTCCTGTCTAGGAGTGAAGTTCCGGGCTGTCTGTGTGTTCTGAGGGGTGGCAACCGGACGAAAGGACTGCCTACGATTGTAGGTAGGACGCCTGTCTGATCGCTTGGTGATGTGGGCCAAGATCTTTTTCTTATCCTTGTTTTCGGATAGAAAAGGCAATAAGGCTTCCCCAAACAACTTACCACCCTGATATGGGGCAGCTGCCAAATGCCACTTGGCCTTGGCATCTGCCTGCCAGTGTCTTAACCACAACAGACGGCGAGAAGTCACATTAGATGTCAAGGTTCTGGAAGAAAACCGAGCAGCGTGTAAGGATGCGTCGGAAGCATATTCCGTCGCAGCCACTAACTTGCTCAAGTCTTGGTGTGTGCGAAGGTCTTCCGGAGGGGTCCTGGCCTGTAACTGATGGAGCCAGATTAGGGCGGACCTCGAGAAAAATGAGGCTGAGGTGGCTGCTCTAATAGACCATGCTGCCGCCTGGTGTGACCTCCTAAAGGCCATCTCCGACCTGCGATCCTCCGATTTTAGAGCCTCTGCCATATCTCCCGAGATAGTGGAGGGGGAGAACAGATTAGACAGTGGTTCATCTACTGTGGGAACCTGTAATGCCTCCTCCAATTCTGAGGCCACGCTAAACAGTTTCCTGTCATTACCACCTGGGAGTGGGAAGGTACCCGGAGAGGCCCATTGTTTCTTGATCGTGTTGAGAAACAAGGCCGGGCATGGGACATGGTGTTGAGTGACCACTGGTTCTATGAAGACTGGATCCGTCTCCGGTTCTGTCGTGGAAGCCGCTGGGGCAGGCTGGTTGGGAACCCCATGTGGAACTGAGCTAGCCTTGCGGAGGAGAGGAAGGAAGAGAGAAGGATTAAAGAGCCCCCCGAACGGTGGCGGATCTGGTGCCGGTTCCTCCTCCTCCCCTGACCATGAAGCATCAAGCGCCTGTTCCTGCTCCGGGGTCACTGAGACCCCGCTGAATGAAGAAGCAGGAGACGGAGGGCCGCGAGAGCTCTGTTGAACAGGGTGCGAGAGAGGAAGAGAAAGCACTGATTCAGCTTTGTGCACTGATGGAGGCCTGGCCACAAAGGCCCACTCCAGTGCCCTATTCACAATGGCCTGGATCCTATCATCCAAGGAAGAGAGGGAGATCTCCTCCCCTCTAAGTCCCGCGGCCGTGGGTGTAAAGGTGGCCTCTGGACCCTGAGGGGCCCGTGGGGTAGGCGGTGATCTGAAGGTAAACACCTCCGTTGCTACCTCAGTTTGGTCATAGGAGGTGGAGGGTTCTGTGGGGGCCCATACCTCCTGAGGACAAGAAGGGAGTCCTAGAGGTAGATCGAAGAAGGTGGACTCAGACTGAGCTGTCTCAGCTCTAGCCTGTCTTTGAGCTTTTGAGAACTCTTTCTCTAGTGCCTGGTATCTCCTGCTGGCCTGTTTGTCAGCCAATTTGGAGGTCTTCCCCCCAGAAGCAGCCTTGGGTTTGGCCTTGGCTACGATCCTACCAGCAGCCTCCTGGGAAGGGGATCTGTGCCTTTTCTGCCCTGAAGAAGGAGGAGATGCGACCCTGGTTTCAGTGGCCGTATTCTCTTCCATGCTGGTACCAAGTCTTCAGGTGCGTGATTGGGTGCACCTGGGAAGGGATCAATTGGCTGATAAGGTCTAGGGCAAGGTATTAATTAGGCTGCCCTATCCCCCCCCAGTCACCGGACCAGTGGTACTGTACCAAGACCGGTGTACCTGCAATAACAGTGTTCCCACTGCAGTGGCCAGAGGCTGCAGGTGAGGCTTGCTGTGTTACCAGGCCAGCAAACTATAGGTGGTAACAGTACAGTCGCGGAGGCTAAAACCACTGTACACCAGCAAGCCAAGGGTGACCAGGGTTTGAGACACCAGGTGGTCCAATCAGACTCTTGGACCTGTATCAAGGCTAAGTGGGAAGCCCCTGAGGGAGTTTTGGCAATTTACCCCTTTTTATACCCAAAGCTCTGGTACTGTGACCCCCGAGAGTCTTCTGTCTAATGGGGCCAGTTTAATCAATTGAGGCCTGAACGCGAAGAATGGTCTCCCTTTTTTTTGGTCTTGAGGCCTGTGACCACGCGGATTCAAAATGGCGGCCGCCACAAAATGGCGGCCGATCCGGCCTGATCGCACCTCCCCCCGGCCTCTCAGGCCTTGATTTGCCTAGCCCAAGTGGAAACGCCGTCCCCTGGCGCGGGAAACCTTCCCGGATCGAGAAAAAACAAAAAAACGGCAATCCGAAGCTTTTCGGCCCTCTCAAACAGCCCTCGGAGCTTCAGTGCGAGCTCTGAAGCCGGGAGAGTAAAAGGGGGGGTCGAGCTTTGACGCCCGCTCGATTCGCGCCTGCAGGCCGTCGGAGCTGCAGCCGCGAGCTCCGACACCGAGGGAGCCGTTAGGGATCGATCCGGCTGATCCTGCAAGGACTTCGGAGCCGCAGCCGCGAGCTCCGGCCTCAGGGAAGGTTGGGAGCAATCCAATAGAGGCTTTCAGGCCCGTCGGAGCTGCAGCCGCAAGCTCCGACGTCGAAATAGTTGCTGTTGGGATCGATCCGGTTTTAGGCCTACGGAGCTGCAGCCGCGAGCTCCGTAATGGTTTGGAGTGGGGGGGGAGGTCCTAGCAATCAGAAACACCCCCATTTGCGATCCTGTATAGGAATTGATGAATAGAGGGAGAACTCCTTGGATAGAAGGGAAAAACTCTTTCTGAGAAAAGAAGGGAAGGGAGGGATTCAAAAGCAAACAGAATCCTCTGTGTGCAAAAATCCGTGGGTCTGAACAGTCCTCCGAAGGAGCGTTGAGCCCAACGCTGCTCAGGGGACTGTGAAAGAAAGACCTATATTTTTTAAGTTTAAGATTTTATGGATAATCCACGAATAGTTAGCTACCTGCCTGTGAGCTAGTCTGCAACGTCTGCTCTGGGCCAGATCAAGTCGAAAACTGGGGGAAGATAGGCCCAGGACAGGCGTGGCAAGTTTGGCTGACTTGATCTGATTGGGCAGGAGGATTAAGTTAACCCATTCGTGGATTATCCATCTCCAGTGCTGTAGAAAAACGGAAGCACCCCTGCAACCCTGTGATTCGGCGCGAAGGGGCTTCCTGTCTGTTGGTGGGAAATTTTGAGAGAGGGAGAGAAGACGGAAGCTCCTTCTGTTAATTCCACATGTCCCGGCGCTCAAAATGGCGATCGGGACGACCTAGCAATCTAACGTGGCGGCGGGTCTATCAGCGAGATCTCGACGGCTAGGTAGGTTTGGCCTCAGCTGGAGTGCTCCCAGAAGCCGCGGCCGCCATTCAGCTGGCTCTCCTGTTTGCCTATGAAGTAGAGCCGACGGGGAAAATCCCCACCCCCCTCTGGGGACGTGGGGGAATCCGGCTCCCGGAAGCCGCGGCCGCCACTCAGCTGGCTCTCCCTGCTTGCCTAATGAAGGAGAGCCGACGGGGAAATCCCCACCCCCCTCCAGGAACGTGAAAGAATCTGGCTGCAGCGTTGAGCGTTAACGCTGAGCAGCTGCTGGGATTTCCCCTTTGGAGGGAGTTTAAGCCCTAGAGCGAACCTCAGGGCTCCGGCGACAGCGTTGGTCCCAATGCTGAACGTCCGAAAGATTTCCCTTGGAAAGGATTATCTGTCCAGCTGAACCCCAGGTCTGGGGAGGGAAGGAACCCCCTTCCCCAGGCCTGTCCACAGACTTAACTCTCACAGCACTGGTCTCAGCGCTGCTGGAGTAGTTGCGGAGTGAGATAAAAGAATCCACCAATATTTTAATTCTATTACCTGCCTTAGAACGGGAGCCAATCTATCACGTCCGCCTGGGCTGAAGACCGAGTCAAGAATGGGGAGTGGCTATCCCAAGACGGGCGTGACAAGTTGGCTGACCCGGTCTAATGGGCAGGAAGGCAGAGTTAACCCATTGGTGGATTCTATGTCTCCAGTGCTGGAGAAGCCAGCAAGGAAAGTTACAAGTGAAGGGGTTTTGTAACAATCTTCCCCCATAGTCTTCTGCAGAAATAGAAGCAGCTAATGCCACCCCTTCAATACATCTAACAGCTCCTAATGATGCTCTCTAGATCAGTGGTTCTCAACCTTTTTAATGCCGTGACCCCCAACCGGTCGTAAGTCGAGGACTAAACCGGTCGTACGACGAGGACTACCCAACCGGTCATAAATCGAGGACTTTCCCTGCCCGGGAGCGCCGCGCATGCGCGGTTCCGCCCCCTGCGCCGGCTGAGGCATAGCTGGCAAGCGGCAGAGACGGAGCAGGCCGACCACCAGCTGGCCCAGCTCAAGGGAAGTAAGGCACCCGCCGGAAAAGGGGAAAAAAATGGCGGACAGCCTTGCTTGGCGACCCCCGTGAAATGGTTGATCGACCCCAAATGGGGTCCCGACCCATAGGTTGAGAACTGCTGCTCTAGATGATAAAAGAAAGGGGAAAGGGAAACATATTCAGCAGATAATGGGAAGTTAGAAGCCAGTCAGGAAACAAATTGTTTAGAAGATTAGAGATGTATTGTTTCTCCACATTATGGGTAACATAAATGGAGAACACATTATTCCCCACATTATAACCACCATCACACCCAAATATAAAGTCTTATATCATCATCCCGGTATCAACCTGTGTGGCTATCTTCTTTTATTCTGTTTTTTTAAACAATTCAAAAGCAGGGATTCATTTCAATACAACCACATATAAAAATGAGTACTTAAACCAAACCTCTAAGAGCAAACACTACTATTTCTTAAATTTTTCTATTTTATAATAATATTGTTCAGAAAGAGTCAGTTTGGTGTAATGATTAAGGCATCGGACAAGAAACCAGGAGACTGAATGTTCTAGTCCCACTTTGGGACAAGCTAACTGGGTGACCTTGGGCCATCCCTTCTCTCTCAGCTCTACGAAGAAGGCAAGGACAAACCACTTCTAAAATCTTGCTAAGAAAACTACAGGTTGTCCAGGTAGTTGCTAGGAGACAAAACTGATTTGAAGCAATTCTTCTCCCAATTCTATCCAAACAAAAACACACCGCAATTGCATATAAACAAAGGTCAGGATGAAGACACACATACACCTTAAATCTCAAATGCCTACGGCTCAACTTAGCTAAGCAGAGCAAATGCCATAATGGAGGGCACTCTTGATATAAACTGCAAATGAATTCCTAGTGTATGCTGCACCCTCAACATGGCATATAACTAAGATTAGTTGATAAGGAGTATCGAGTCTTGGCACAAGTATTATATCCAATAGCCTGATTCTGTAAGAGGTTTTGCTTGTCAGAGTAAGTATACTTAATCTGTCCTGGTAGCAAAATGACAGCTGCTTCAGAACAAATGTAATATTTTTTTTGTAAAGTTTTTATTGATTTTTTTTCATACAATTCAATAGTATTTATTCAACAAATGTGTTGTCTGAGTTTATCATTCACTAATACAAATTTAATTCCTAATCCTTTCTTTTCTCCAGCCATTGATAGAATAAGTCCCAAGTTTGAAAGTATTCTTTTCTTCTTTTTCTTTCAACCTCATAGTAAGTCTGTCCATTTCCGCACATTCTAGTATTTTTTTAATTATTTCTTCCTCTGGTGGTATTTCTTCATTTTTCCAATATTGTGCGAATATGATTCTTGCTGCTATTATCACATGTAAAATCAAGTATACTTTGTTTATCAATCTTTTCTGGCATTATACCTAGTAAAAAAAGTTCAGGTTTAAAATCTACGCGTTCCCAACATCTTTCCTAGCCAAGTATGTATTTTTTTTCCAGGTACCTCTTTGCTTTAAAACATGTCCACCATACATAATAAGTACCTGACTTATGTTTGCATTTCCAACATCTATCTTTTTTTTAAAACATTTTTGCTAATCTTGCTGGTGGCAAGTGCCATCTATAAAACATTTTACATAGGTTTTCTTTATAAGAAGTTGACATTGTCAATTTATAATTTCTTTCCTACAAGGTTTGCCATTTTTCAAATCTAGGTTATATCCAAAATTTCTTGCCCATATTATTATTGTTTCTTTAACGTTTATTTTCCATTTTCAAACTCAATAAAAAGTTATAAATTTTTTAAATTAGTTTTTCATCAGAGGTTAATAATGTCTGATCAAACAAGGTCTGCTCTTTATAAAAACCGTACAGTTTAACATCTTTATATCTAACTTGCATTTGTAAGTATGCCCATCATGATAGATCCATACCCTGATTTTCCATCTCTTGTTTAGATTTTAAATTCCCTTCAGAATTTAGAATATCTCTATATGTTCATATTTTCTCAAAATTAACTAAATTTGGATGTACAAATGCTTCCACTGTTGAAAGCCATCCTGGAATTTTCAAGTATATTTTACATTTTATTTTTTTCCCATCTTAGTTGTAATACATTTCTTATATAGTGGTTTTGAAAATACTTATGAATTTTGTTTTTCCCATACAATAAGAAAGCGTGCCAACCAAGTTGTAAATCATGTCCCTCCAAATATAACAACCTTCTATTTCTAAGAGTTATCAATTCTTTTACCCATGTTAGTACAGATGCTTGATAGTATAAAACCCACTTTGGCAAGCCAAAATCTCCATTTTCCTTGGCTTCTTGTAGCATTTTCAATTTAATTCTAGCTTTCTTTCCTACCTTCAGTAAAACTTCAGCCTGATTCTTGCCCTGTGTCATTAAAACTTTGTAGGAACAACTTCCAGCAAAATTTCAAGGGGAGGGAACCAGGCCTCTCAAGTGATTTGCAATTCATATGCCCTGACTAGGGAAGTAGCAGGAAAGAGATCTCCAAACCTAAGCCCTGAATATCTTGCACTGGTGGACTCAGATTGGGAGTCCTAGGGCTCACTATGTGCAATTTAAGAAAATGTAATAGCCTGGCTTGCATACTGGCTAACCTCAACTGGACATCACTAACCTGGATGAACTGAACTAAGGGCTAAGGCAGGAAACAACCCTTGAAAATGGGCAGCCAGTGGTTATATACTGAGGCAAACCGTGGCTGTGAAGAATTTTGAGAGGCATGTGCTTCAAAACCTGACTGGAAGCTCAAAGTGACATCCAATATTTGAAAAAGAATTGGCACAGAATATTGGACACTACAAATTTCTTTTCCATCTAAGAAAACTTTTGCCCTGGCTTTAGACCTTCATGGTTGAACTCTATTAGTGCCTCCCTTTTTTTTTTGCATTAACAGTTTAAAGCTTGTTTACCAAATCTCCCTGATCAGATCAATTTTAATCTTATGCCAGTAAAAATGTGTCACCCACACTATTATGGCACTTTGTGGGAAGTCAGCCCTCCCCCCCCAGAGAAAGAAATATTTAAAAGGCAGAATATATTTCCCTAAAGGATTTTAAAAACAGAAACCAACCCTGCCCCCAGTCTCTCTGTCCCAAACAGAAACCAAGTCTGCAGAATTGCAGATGTGATAATCTTGTCAGAAAGACTGGAGTCAGGAAACTAGGATTAGGAAGAAAGGTCCCTAGAATCAACAACCCCTCACACCAAAAATCTAAGAGTCATCAGCCACAGCCCCAGGGAAGCAGGATATGATCTTTGGGTCATAATAGGATTAACCCACCACCATCAGAATACCAGAAAGGCACACTCAGACTCAGGTCAAAGTTCATGCCAAAGGAACAACTCCAAACAAAAGGCTCTAGAGGGTATAAAAACCCACTCCCCACATATGCTCACTCCTCTTTTTCTTCCAGAGCCATCTTCCTGTCTGGCTCTCCTCTTCAATAAACTGCAACCTTCTTTCTAAAGCAGTCGCCATGTTGTTTATTCCCGGCTTGGACTGAACCATGATGAAGACTTTTCCTTCAACAGTGTCAAATCTGAGCCTTCTTTTGGTATTAAAGTAATGCTTGCTTTCTGTTTATGTATTTGGCAGTTTAGGCTCCAACAAAAGTTCATTACACACGTCTTTCAACGGTATACTTAGTGTATCTTGTAGGCATTTATATAACTCTGCCGGTAGCCCATCTGGTTCCAGTGTTTTTTCATTTTTTTGTCTTCTTATAGCCTCTGTCTATTCCATCGTTATTTTTTCATTTAACATAGTTTTAAAGTTTTCTGAAATTTTTGGTAAGTTATTTTTTTTCCATATATTGAACTGTTTTCTCCCATGAAATTTCTTCTATATCATACAATTTCTCATAGTATTCTTTAATTATCTTTTTTATTTCTTCATTTTTAAATTGTAAACAGCCTTTTTCATCTACCAGCTTATTTATCAGTTTTTTCTCCTTCTGTTTTTTAAGTTTATAGGCTAGCCATCTTCCTGGTTTATTTGCATTTTCAAAAAAGTTTTGTTTTGCTCTTCTAATTTCCTGAGCCAGTTTTTCTGATTCCATTAAATTTAATTTATGTTTTATTATTTCCATTTGTTTTTTCAGTATTGCTTTTGTGGATTTATTTGTAATTCTAATTCCAATTTTTTAAATTCTCCCCTTAACAGTATGTGCTGTTGTCTTTTTTTTCCCCCCGCCATATATGTTATAGCTACACCTCTAAAATATGCTTTGGCTGTATCCCATACATTTTGTAATGTATCTTCTTTTTTATTTTCTTTAAAGAAGAACTCCATTTCTTTTTTTGCTAGTTCTATAAATTCTTTTTCTTTTAATATGGATTTGTTCAAGGTCCATCTTGGGTTTTTTTGTATTCCTTTCCGTGTCATCTTTAAAGGGTTATGATCTGACCATGTACCTAATTCTATCTTTTTCTCCTGCATATTGGTTCTTAATTCAGGTGTCATCCGAATCATGTCAATTCTGGACCAGGATTTATGGCTGTTCGAATAGAATGTGTATTATAGTTTTGCTGGATTAGTTTCTCTCCATGTATCTTGTACCCTAATTTCCTCTATCATATTAAAATAAGTCTTAGGTAATCTTTTTCTTCCACTTTTCTGTTTTGCCCCTTTTATAGTCTTATGCAGTGGTGGGATTCAGTCAGTTCGCATCGGTTTGGGAGAACCGGTAGCTAAATTTACCTGAATTCGGAGAACCGACTGGCTTCTGGAAGTCCAGTCTAGGCCTCAGACGCCTCTTAGGCCTAGAACAGCCCACCAGAAGTGCATGGATACCACTTCCGGAAGTCTGTTCTAGGCATCGGAGGCCTCCCAGGTCTAGAACGGCCCACCAGAAGTGCATGCTGCCACTTCTAGAAGTCCATTCTAGGCATTGGAGGCCCAGGCCTGCATTACATAATAGAACTGGTTGTTCAGGTATTTGAATCCCACCAGTAGTCTAATGTCCAATCTACTATTGCATTAAAGTCTCCTACTAGACAAATATTTTGGTATTCTATTTCTACTATTTTTCTATGAAGATTTTGATAAAAATCTTCTTGTTTATTATTTGGTGCATATATTACTACTAAAAGTGTTTTTGATGTAAAATTATTTCTACCATCACAATTCTTCCTTCTTCATCTGAATAAATCATTTTGGAGTCTTATTGTCTCTTTAATGTATACAGCTACTCCTTTTTTGTATGTGTGCTGATGCATAGTAGAATTTCCCAATTTTGGGGTATTCCAAAAGTTTATAGTATTGTTTTTTATATGTGTCTCTTGCAAACAAATTATATCAATATTTAATTTCTGTAATTTTTTTAACATCTTGTTTTTTTTAATGGAGAGTTCAGTCCATTTATATTCACTGAAAAGATTCCATTTTCTTTCTCCATTTTGTTTACTTATATTTAGGTTTTGTCGATCTTGTGGTCCTCTGTTCTCTTACCATTCCCTCACCCTCTTGGTCTGGTTTCTCTTTCTCTCCTTCAATTTGTATAGCTGTTTCCTCTGTTGTTTGTTCTGTCAGCTTTTGTTCTTTTCTATCCTCTTGTTGATGTTGTACTCTTTCATCCAGGAAGGCTCTGTTTCTTTCATCAAAATCTTCTGCCTTCCAAACTGAATCCAGTCGATATCTTTGTATTGTTCCAATTAATTAGGATCCTTTCTGGCATTAACCATCTAAAGTTTATTCCTTTGGTAATTAACTTTGTGGTCAAGAAGTGATATTGTCTTCGGATGTCTCTTATTCTCTTGGGGATCTGTTTCAACACCACAATTTCTTTATTTTTATATTGTAATGGTTCATCTCTAACTCTTCTCAGTATCTCATCTCTTACTGTTTTCTTTATAAATCTTACATAGACTTCTCTGGATATATTTCCTCATATAGCTTGAATCCATTCAGAATATTTCGTCTATTTCCATTTGTATCTCTGCTCTTTCTATTTTTAGGGCCTCTGCCAATAGATTAATAATCACTTCTGCTATATCTTTCTCCTTGTCTTCAGATATATTTTGGAATCTTAAGTAATGTACAGCTTTCTCCATTTCCAAGGCTGCAACTGCTCCTTCTAAGCTTTGGTTTGCTTGTTCTAATCTTTCATTATCTTGCATTAATGCCTCCATTTTTTTATTAGTTTCTTCTGATTTATTTTCCATTTTCTGGATTCTCTGTTCATTTTTAGCAATCATTTGGTGATGGGCATCAAATTGTGCCTTCATATTCAGCATTTGCTCATTTGCTTATCAAAGTTGTTTTTTGTCTCTTCATGATTTTTCTGTATTGATTCTTGAATTAGCTGTAATGTGGCTTGCATCTCTCTCTGAGCACTATACGTTTTTTCTCGCTGCAGCATTGTTTCCATAGATCCCTGGTTTGCTGGACTAGGTGTTCCAACAGAGGGTGCAGAAGAAGTTTTTTCATAAGTTTAGTGAGATTGGGCGTTGTCTTACCTGAACGCCATTTCTCAGCATGTAGATGTAGCCTCCACCGATGGGTTATCAATGCCTCCTTGCTCAGTTTAGACTAAGATCAAACTTTGGCCACGCCTCCCTGGGCTGTCCTTCCCCAGTTTGTTGATTAACGAGGCGAAGCACACTTGATTTGACACAACACTCCTCCTGAAAATACAACCTAGACCCACCAACACGGGCGGGTGTGGAGGCTACATCTACATGCTGAGAAATGGCGTTCAGGTAAGACAACGCCCATTCTACAGCATGTGAGATGTAGCCTCCACCGATGGGACATACCCAAGCCCCCATGTCCCCAAATGGGAGGGAAGTCTAGGTCAGAGAATTGCGAGCCGCCACCACCCTCTGCAAGACCCTCCTGCCAAAGGCCGCATCAGCTGCCGCAAACTGATCAAGTTTGTAATGTCGTATAAAGGAAGAGGGAGAGGACCAGGTGGCTGCCCGACAAATCTCTTCTACCGAAGCCTGTGCAGAATAAGCCGCAGTCGTGGCTGCACTACGTGTGGAATGAGCTGTGACATTCGCCGGAACCTGAAGAGGCTGAGACTTGTATGCATAAGAGATGCATGCCCTGATCCATCTTCCTACGGTTGAAGATGATACCTTCAGACCTTTGGAGGAAGGATGGAAAGAAACAAACAGAGCCTCAGTCCTGCGAAAAGGTTCCGTACGTTTTACGTAATGATACATGGCCCGTCGTACGTCCAACGTGTGCCACAGCTTTTCCAGACGATGGGTTGGTCGAGGACAAAAATTTGGAAGAACCAGGTCCTGAGACCTGTGAAACCAAGTATTGACCTTCGGGATGAAGGATGGGTCCAACCGGAGGACTACCCTGTCATCCAGAAAGGTACAGAGGTCCCCTCTGACTGAAAGAGCAGCCAGCTCAGAGATACGCCTTGCCGAAGTAATAGCGATCAAGAAAGCGACTTTCAAAGAAAGTAAGTGTAAAGAACAAGACCTGATAGGTTCAAATGGTGTCCCCGTGAGAACCTACAATACCTTTGGTAAATCCCACGTGGGGTATCTATGCACTACGGGAGGAGCAGTGTGAGCAGCTCCTTTAAGGAAAGCCCTGACTGTCGGGTGATGTGACAGTTGCGCATGATTCTCACAAGTGAGAATTGAGGACAAGGCAGCAATTTGCCTACGAATAGTGTTATAGGCCAGGCCTTTGTTCAGGCCCTCTAAGAGGAAATCTAAGACAATGGGAATGGATACTGTCAACGGATCCAACCTCCTGGAGGTGCACCAAGTGCAGAAATGCTTCCATGTGGCGTCATAAATTCTGTTAGTCGAAGGACGTCTAGAGGCCTGAATTACCGCTATGACGTCCTGGGAAAATGACGGCCTGGCTAAACTCTCCCGCTCAAGTGCCAAGCGGCTAACCGAAGTCACTGCGGATCCGGATGTTGTAGCTGACCCTGACTGAGAGCGACTAGATTTGGTGGGATCTTCCATGGCGGAGAGACCGACAGATCCACGAGGTCTACAAACCAAGGCCTCCTTGGCCAGTGAGGGACCACCAGGACCAACTCCGCCTGTTCCAAAAGCAGCTTCCTGATGACAGCCTGAATCAGAGGGAGAGGGGGGAATGCATACAGGAGCCCCCTGGGCCAAGGACTGCGGAGCGCATCTGTCCCCTCCGCCCCCGTGATGGAAATCTTGTGAAATATCTGGGAAGTTGAGCGTTTGCTGACGAGGCAAAGAGGTCCACCTGAGGGTGTCCGAATCTCTCCACTATTCTCCTGAAAAGAGAAGGGTCTAGGCGCCACTCTGAGTGGTCTATCAATACCCTGCTCAAGGAATCGGCCTGGCGATTCGCCTCCCCGGAGATGTGTTCTGCGCAAATGAATGCCAGATTGGATTCGGCCCGCAGGCCCAGGGACAGAGCCTCCTGCATCAGTGTCCAGGACCTGGTCCCCCCCTGCCTGTTGACATGGGCCTTGGTTGCGACATTGTCCGTCATTACCAGGACGTGTCTTCCCGCTACTATGTTGGCAAATTGGCGTAGAGCCAGGTGTACAGCCCTGAGCTCCAGCCAATTGATGTTGTGAGTGAGGTCGGATTGGTTCCACTGTCCCTGCGCCATGTGAGTCTGCATGTGCGCTCCCCAGCCGAACAAGCTGGCGTCTGTTGTCAGGACGAGTCTGTGAAGCTCCTTGAACAGTGAACCTTTGTGAATGGCTGGCGACACCCACCAGCGTAGTGACATCAGAACGTGATGAGGAACCCTCACTCTCCGTATGGAGGAACTCATGTTCTTCCTCTGGAAAGGTAACAGGAACCACTGAAGGTGTCTGGAGTGAAGTCGTGCCCAAGGCACTATGCCTAGGCACGAGATCATTTTCCCCAATAACTGAGACAGCTGGACTAGTGGAACCACCTTGCTTTTTTGGATATTGCCAATTAAAGACTTGATGCTGGCCTTGCGTTCCTGTGATAGATATACCATGCACAGGTTCGAATCTATTACCGCCCCTAAATGTAGAATCCGAGTGGTCGGAATGGTGTGGCTCTCTTTGAAATTCACGGAGAAGCCGTGTCTCTGCAGGGTCTGAATTGTAACTTGTAGGTCCAGCTGTGCTGACCGGAATGACCTGGACTGGACGATGATGTCGTCCAGGTAACACTGTACTCTTACAGGTATCAGCCTGAGATGTGCTGCCAATACCGCCAGTATCTTTGTGAAAACACGAGGGGCTGAAGAAAGACCAAAGGGCAGAGCCCTGTACTGGTAATGTCTGTGACCATGGCAAAAACGGAGGAACCGGCGGTGGTGCGGTCTGATTGGGACATGAAGATAAGCCTCTGTCAGATCTATGGAAGAGAGGTAATCTCCCTTCCTGATACTGGCCAGGACGGATCTGAGGGACTGCATTTTGAACCGCCTGTAGGCTATGAAATGGTTCAGTCCCTTCAGATCCAAGATAGCTCTCCAACCTCCCGATGCCTTGGGGACCACAAAGAGAATGGAGTAAAACCCCTTTCCCCTTTGATCCCAAGGAACCGGCTCTATGGCCTTTATTTCTAACAGGTGGGAGATGGTCTGCGAGACTAGTCCCGCCCTGTTTGCGTGTTTTAAGGTTGGACACCGGACAAACCTGTCTGGGGGAATGGAGCGGAATTCTAAGGCTAGACCTAGCGTTATGGTCTCTCGTACCCAAGTATCGTTGGAGGTGGCCTCCCAAACGTCGGTGAACAGGGTCAATCGACCGCCTATGGGAGGATCCACAATGGCGTCATTTGGACCTCTTGAAAGAACGTCCTCCAGTTCCCCGAAATGGGCGCTTATACTGGAATTGTCCTCTGGTTCCTGCGTTCTGGCGGCCCTGTTGTCGATCCTGTCTGGGGGGAAAGGATCGGGAACCTCTGGATCCATCCCAGGGCTGCCCTGCCCGAAAGGGCTGGCGCCAGTCCCAGGAGGTTCCAGCCCGAAAGGACTGCCTGCGAAACTCCTGCTGAGGTCTCCTGTCCACCTTTTTGGAGGGGTGAGCCAATGTTTTCCTTTTGTCCTTACCTTCAACCAGGTGCGGTTCTAAAACTGCCCCAAATAGTTGACCACCCTTATACGCATCCGTAGACAGACGCCATTTCGACTTGAGATCTGCCCTCCACTGCTTAAGCCACAGGAATCTTCGAGACGCTACCGTGGCCGCTATAGACCTTGCAGAGTGCTTGACCGCGTGGAGGGATGCGTCTGCCATATATTCCGCAGCAGCCAGCAGCTTCCCTAGGTATTGTTGCGCACGCACCTGATCAGGGGAAAGTAAAGCCTGTAACTCACGGAGCCACATGATGGAGGTCCTCGCAAAGAAGGATGAAGAAGTCGCCACCTTGATGGCCCAGGCCGAGGCCTGATGAGTTCTGCGGAGAGAAAACTCAAACCTTTTGTCCTCCGCCTTGAGGTTCTCTGCCATGTCTCCCGGAACTGTGGACGTGGAGTATAAAGACGTCAACGGGGCGTCTACCTTAGGAACCTCAAGGAGGGAAGAAAATTTAGGGGAAACGTTAAAGAGTTTCTTCTCAGTGCTGCTGGGGTGAGTGGAAGTGGACAGTGATGCCCATTGTTCCACCACCGTGTCATGGAACACTACAGGACAAGGAATGTCTTTCCTCCGCACCCTTCACCGCAAATAAGGGGTTTGACTCCTGCGGAGTCGACGTTGAGGGTTCAGGCTCCTGTTCTGTGACCAAATTGGCCGTAGCACAGGCCTTTAAGAAAAGGGACTTAAAGAGAGAAGGATCGAAGAGACCGGCCGATGGAGCCGGATCCAAAGTTCCCTCTTCATCCTCAGACATAGGCAGGTCAGGAGCGTCTAAGTCAACCGACTCTGCCTCCCCAAGGTGAGAGGAGGTCTCTGAAATACAAGAGCCCGTGGACTGTAGACCCTCAGTGCGACCTGCTGGTAAGGTTGGAGGTGAGGCGGATGGGGCCTGGGCCGACCCCTGAGCCATGGAAGATGCTAGAAATTGTTGTGCCCAGAAAGTTTGCTCTGTGGGGACCACCCCAGAAGTAGAGGCTTCAGTGGGCTGAGGGGTGTCTGAGGTAACTGGAACCGAAGGGCCAGAAGGATGGATCGGTATACCTGAAGGGGGAGAAGGGAGACCAACCTGTTCAGTTCCCCCTTGAGGAGACCAAGCCAAAGGGGCTTGATAGGAAGGTACTGGCGGAATCTCAAATGGTGAAGTGCCCAGAGAGGGAGGAGGAACCACGTCAGTCCCACTGGACCTGAGTCTTTGTGCTCTGGAGAATTCTTTCTCCAATGCCAGATGTCTCCTCGTGGCCTCTCGTTCAGCAGCCTTGGAGGGTTCTGTAGACAGATGTTTGGTTTTGGCTTTTTTCTTTCCCCCCGCGCCTACATCAGAAGATCTGCGCTTGGATTGTGCGGGGGGGGCACTCGAACCCTGCAAAGTCTGAGGAGAAACACTATCTGCCATTGTGAGCCGGGCCTTCCAAATAGGAGAAGCCCTGCAGTGGGGGTAAACACGCAGATCAAGTTGTCCGGGAGGGAATCTTTCCCACGCCCTAAGACAACCACAATGGCAAATAGCCAGACAGTTTAGTAAAACTGCCTGTCCAGGCCCTGCAGGCACAGCGCCGCGAGCTAATGGGAACAGGTGGAATGAAAAACTCCCAATGAAATACCAGGATTAATGTTAGTAATTATACCAGGAGTGAGGAATAAGGAGCTCCCTTATTCCAGAAAAGGTTCCAGACAAGGATCAGGATGTTGTAGAACCCCCTTGAGAGCCCAACACAGCAGGCTACGAATTGTCTTGATAGGCCCAGCCTCTGCTGGAGTGAAGGCCTCAGCAAAATGGCGACCACACCCAGCATGAAACAAAATGGCGGCCGCAGGCCTCGTGGCCCTCTCAATGGCGACCGTAAAGGAAGGGGGGGTGGGCAAGGGCACCTACGGGTCTCAGCCACCCAGCTTAGCTCCCTTCCAGAATAAGACAACCAACTTGCGTTTAAACGAACGGCAAGGCCCTGTTCTTTTCCGAAGCCTCGTGGGCCCGAGGAGGAGAGATTTGGCTCGCCGGCCTTCTCCTCAATGAGCGGCGCGTTCCTGTTGCCCGGGGATTCCCCTTCTGCGCGCCCGAAGAAATCGGCCGGAAAAAAACCGTCAGGCGGTGGGGAAAACCTAGCACCTCGCCAAAACTGCGATCCGACGAACGGAGGCCTCCGATTCCCTGGAAATTCCGCCCCCGCGACAACGGCCTGTTTGAAAAAGGCTCCCCCACGCTCCGGGGAAATTTTCCCTCACGGAGCAGTCAGCCAGCCCGAGGTGAAAAAACGGGCTCTGGAGCACTCAGGGAAAAATCCCCTCACAGCGCTTAAAGGCGGCTGGAACGAAGTCCAAACGGCGAAGGTGAGGCCCTCAGTGGGGCGTCCCTGCCGGGAATCCCCCAAGGAAAAAAGAACAGTCTGACAATCAAAAAGAAATAAAAGGAATAAAATATATAATCTACAGAAGCTAACTAGCCTAATCCTAATTAACTATTAGAGGAGTATCAAGTGTGTCCTAACTGAGCCGAGACTAAGAACAAACTGGGGAAGGACAGCCCAGGGAGGCGTGGCCAAAGTTTGATCTTAGTCTAAACTGAGCAAGGAGGCATTGATAACCCATCGGTGGAGGCTACATCTCACATGCTGTAGAATTGGTGCACTCATTTTTCAATTGAGTGAGTTTTATAAATCCACAAGGAGAAAAAGCAAAAGGAAAAAATAAAGGCAACTGCCTTAGACTATAATCCAACCATGAAAGGAGCCATTTAGGCTAATCCAAATGTTCCAGTTAGTTTAAAGATGTAAAAAGCCCTCTGTTTCCAAATAATTTCTGTTGTAGTTATATCCAGGGTCAGAAGATATGATTGTAGAAAATCTTCTCTGGCATAGAGTCACATAAAGTTTTGTTTACACCAGGTGGTGTTCAAGGTCAAGAGCTTCTCAAGTTCTTTTAGTATTTTGGTATTGTTGTAATATCTCCTTTCACCACTAGATGTCCTTATTTACTGTATTGTATATGTCGGGGTTTAAAAATTCTTTTTAGGATGTTTTCTCATAGAAATTAAATATAAAAAGATTTTCCACATTGTTAGAGTTAACTAAATTTTCTTTAAATCAGTCCCAATTCTAGTTTTATATATTTTTATATTCCTTAATTTCATTCCCATTTATAATTTCTCACCACTGTTAACTCCCTTCTTCCCAAATCTTTCCGGGATCTTTACTTTGAAATTTTTTTCCAATCAGTGGATCTCTATTTCCAAGTCCATAAGGAAGAGGAATATAAAAAAACGGTCTCACCCAGTTCTCAGCACGTTGTTGACAATCAGCTGTTCGGCGGCTTGCCGTGGCTTGCTTCCCCCCCTCCCCCGGTTGTCAATGACTTGGGCTGCCTGTGCCTACAGGCAGCCTTTCTTCTGTCTGTTTGAAGAGGTTCTTTGGTTCGTTTGGATCGACTGCCGTCTGGTCCAAACTCCCAAAGCTTCCCTTCTCCTTCGTTGCCTCTCCAGGGCAACTTTCCAACTCCTTGGGGTCTCCAGACAGAGCGAAATTGGGCTAAGAAGCTGGAGCTCCGGTTTCTTCCACCCGTCTCGTCATGATATCCTTCGTGGGGTGGACAGGCAGCAAAGGCTGTAAGGAGCTCCTCCAAAAGCAAAAGCCTTCTTTTATTTTATTTTATTTTTATTTTAACTTTTTAACCCTTTTTAACATTGCATTTTTAATCTACCCACTTTTAACCTACTTTTAACTCTTTTTAACTACTGGAGAGGCCACCATTTTTTAAACCTACATTTTAACAATTCTACAAGCCAGGATTACTAAGAATGGGGAAAAGGAGAAAAAGACAGCACTCTGCAGCAGAGAGTTCATCCAAGCCACTGAAGCAGCAGAAAATGGAAGATTACATTGCAAACAGACAATCTGTTCCAGTAAGTAATTCATCTGCAGTCGCCTTATCTGATAAATTTAATTTATGTGACTCATTGGAACGGGACTTACAAACCGAACTAGAAAGCAAACAGCATGTAGAATTGTCCTCCCTCTTGGAGAATTGCTCCCCTTCTTGGAATTCAGCAGCAGCCCTCTTTGCACAGGAGGGAGATGTAATAAATTTAAAGGGGGAAAATGTGACAGATTTCCTCTCTAGACAATGTTTGCTTACGGCTCAAACTGTTAACTCAATATATGAACTCTTATCAACTGTCATAAATAAGGTTGACTGCTTGAAATAATCTTTTATAAAGTTTGTTAGGAGCTAGCCAAATACTGCAGAAGGACGTGGGAGGACAACCACAGATAGACATGGGATGACTAATTCAGAAAATGAAACTAGAGAAGGGCCTTGTCTTCCTTCCAAAAATCTGAACACTCATAGAGAAAACATCCAATCAGGTAAAGGCCTAAGAGATGACCAATATAACTACAGTCTGCAGACTAACCAGGTTACCTTACAAATTTATGACGAGAGTGAATAGAGGGTATTGGGGTAATAGAGAAGCTGTTAAGCTGTCCCTGAGCTAGCTGCTTCGCTGTGAATTCACTCTGAATTCACACTTCTACATGCAGAGTGGCTGCCAGCAAAAAGGGGAGAATTCTCCTATCGTTTAAGCAGCCCACAATTCCCTCCATGCTCTTTAAAATGAAGCCCTTTCTGAGTACCTTTTCAATATTCCCAATAAGGGTTTTTTGCTCAGACAAAGTGTGCTCACTCCTGAAACAGCGTCACCAAAAGGGAACTGTTGCTTTACATCCAGGCTGCAACAGCCCTTACACTGCTAAGCCTGAGGCTGTTGCAACTGAATTGACCTTGAGAAGACAAAGGAGCGATATACAAACGGCGTTACCCACAGCTGCAGGAACTGTTGAAGATGTGCCAGAAGAAATGCTGATTGATCTATTCAGTGCACTGCCGGAATCTGAACAAGTTAATATCATTCAAAGATTGGATTACCTAAAAGAGGCACTGGCAACAACTCAATTTACAGCAAAGCCTCTATTTAATTTGACTCCACTAATTGAGCAACCTTGTGACAATATATTTAATCAACAATCTGCCTTTACCTCAATAGTAAAAAAAGGCAGCGTCACACAGGCAGACAGTGGGGTAACTGCACTGACTGACCCTGTCTCTGAGAAACAACTGAAAGACAAAGGGCTTCATCACACAGTGCCTCTTAAGCCGACAAACACTAAGGATATAATCCAGCTTCCATCCTCATTTGACTTAGAAGTTCCCACAACATCTCCCTACAAGATGAATTCTCAGCTACGCCCCTCCAAAAATGGACATAAATCTACATTTATAGATTTAAGCCGGAGTACCTGCCCATTTGAAAAAAAATTATCCCTGGAGCAAGGGCAGAGGCACACTGGCAATTGAGATATAGAGTAGCAATAACACGTTCTGCAACCCACGAGAAGAAATACCGAACCTCACAACAATTGTGTTTATATGGGATGCATAGATGATATTGACTCGGCTCCAATGTCAAGTTGACATCTGGCATTTTTACCATCTAGCCAATCAACCAAGCCAGACCACCTTGCCTCCAAGAAGCCCATACAGATGATGACCTGGAACGTAGCCGGCTGGAAAGGGATGGTCGATAGTGGACTAATGAGCTTTCTCCCTAGATTTGATGTAATAGCCCTTCAAGAAACCTGGTTAACCGAAGTGGATGAACCAGTACAACTGCCAGGTTTTCAGAGATGGGCCTCCCCATCTCAAAAAACAAAGAACAAAGGGAGACCAAAGAACAAAGGGAGACCCTCTGGTGGACTATGCATTTTTATAAAGCAAGAGTTGCAATGGCAGGGGGAGAAACTATATAATGAAGATAAGTATTCGTACTTCCTAGCTGTTAAATTTGAATATGAAAAGTTTGAGTTAATACTGGTAAATGTGTATATCCCACCAATCACATCCCGGTATTATAACTCTGAATGTTGGATGGGCTTGGAAGTTATTCTAGAAGATATATCTGTATTGTACCCTCAGTCCATAGTGGTATTACTAGGAGATTTGAATGCTCGGCTGGGTCCCTCTTTGTATGAGCTCGCCCAGAAGAAGGGAGTCCCAGGGGAATTTTTTGATAACCATCCCCAGTGGCTCTCGAGAGACTGCAAAAGTAATGCTGCTGGCCTGCTCCTAGTCTCCTTAATTTTTAAGGGTAATCTCCAAATTCTGGGAGGTAAGGATAAGAATTACACATATCCCTACACATACCACTCTGCCAATTCAAGCAGTGTACTGGATCTCTTTTGTGTGTCTAGGATAAAGTTGACCTCTTTTCTGAGGTCACAGTACACCTTAGTGATAATAGCGACCACCAGCCTGTAAGCGTGACACTGTGAGGCCCCTCAGATTTAAGACCATATAATATGGCTGATAGATGGCTCACCAAAAAGGTAGAGGTGACCCAAAATAAAAGGTTAATTTGGGCCAAAGTTGATACAAAGGCAATACTAGAATGCCTTAAAACAGAGAAGGGGCGTTGTCTTACCTGAATGCCTTTTCTCAGCATGAGGAATGTAGAATCCACAAATGGGTTGATTTAGTCTTCTAGCCCAATCAGACCAAACAATCAAAGTAGCCACGCCTCTGCAGGGTCTGACCATGCCCCAGTTTCAAAAGGGCAAAGCGAATGATTGTGTGACGTGATGGCTCCGAACTGCTGGCACTAACCTAACTGCTAGTAATGATCAGGGAGGGGGTGGATTCTACATTCCTCATGCTGAGAAAAGGTGTTCAGGTAAGACAACGCCCCTTCTCCAGCATGTAGAGGAATGTAGAATCCACGAATGGGACATACCAAAGCCCCTATGATCCCACAGGTGGGAAGCAGGTTGGTTAAGTGTCGGTGCTGAAATGGGCCACTTGTAAAACCCGACGGCCAAAAGCGGCCTCTGCAGAAGCAAACTTGTCGAGTTTATAGTGGCGAATGAATGGTGAAGGGGACGACCATGTAGCCGCCTTACAGATGTCCTCTATGGACGCTTGAGTCTGCCATGCCGCCGACGTGGAAGCGCTACGAGTAGAGTGCGCTATCAGGTGGCTTGGGACAGGTAAAGAGTTAGCCTGGTAAGATTGAGCGATACATGCCTTAATCCACCTGGCTATAGTAGAGGAAACCTTCCGTCCCTTGGAAGCTGAGTGGAAAGAGACAAACAATGCCTCTGATTTGCGAAAGGAAGCTGTCCTCTTAATGTAAAGACATAATGCCCTATGTACATCTAGGTAATGCCACTGCTTTTCTAGTGTGTGAGAAGGATTGGGACAAAAGTTTGGAAGTACAATGTCCTGAGCCCGGTGAAACAGTGTATTCACCTTGGGAATGAATGAGGGATCTAACCTCAGCACCACTCTGTCCTGATAGAAGGTACACAGGTCGTCCCTAACAGAAAGAGCAGCCAGTTCTGACACGCGCCTTGCCGATGTGATGGCTACTAGGAAGGCCACCTTGTGGGACAAAATGCGAAGAGGACAAGACCTTATAGGTTCAAATGGAGACCTTGTGAGTGCCTGCAGAACCCGAGGCAGTTCCCAAGATGGATACCTGTGTACTACCGGAGGTCTGATGTTGGAGACTCCTTTCATAAAGGACCGAACCCTGGGATGATGGGACAATGGAGTGGCGTTGGCACAGGTGAACACCGTGGAAAGAGCGGCCACCTGTCTACGCAAGGTGTTGGGCGCTAAACCCTTATCCACTCCATCTATGAGGTATTCAAGAATCACTGGAATAGTGACGGAAGAGACCGACAGACCCTTACAGGTACACCAGTCACAGAAGTTCTTCCAAGTGGCATCATAGATCCGGTTCGTCGCTGGCCGTCTGGAAGCTTGGATCATAGTTATCACCCTTGAAGAGTAAGATCTGCACATCAGGAACTGGCGGTCAGATGCCAGACGGCTAGTTGTAGCCACTGCGGGTCCGGGTGCCATATGGCCCCCTGTGTTAGAATTATCCTCTCTGGAGGGATTTGCCAAGGGGGAGCTACGGCGAGGTTCACGAGATCCGCGAACCATGGACGCCTCGGCCAATACGGGGCAAGGATTAGCTCCGCCCGTTCCAGTAACAGCTTCCTGACGACGGCCGGGATCAAGGGAAGGGGTGGAAATGCATATAGAAGGCCCGCCGGCCAAGTGCTGCGGAGGGCGTCTACTCCCTCCGAACCCGGAGATGGGTATCGAGATAGAAACCGTGGAAGCTGGGCATTCGTCGGAGATGCAAACAGATCGACGTTGGCCCGACCGAAACGGTGAGTTATCGCCTGAAAGAGACGGGGATGTAGACGCCACTCCAAATGATCTATCGTAGATCGACTCAGAAAATCTGCCTAGTCGTTTTCCACCCCTGAAATGTGTTCCGCCTTTAGGGACAACAGATTCTGTTCCTCCCATGACCCCAGACGCTGGGCCTCGGACATTAGAATCCGCAATCGAGTGCCGCCCTGCCTGTTGACATGGGCCTTTGCCGCACGTTGTCCATCAGTACCAGCACGTGGCGGCCCGCCAACTTCTTGTGAAAATGGCGAAGTGCCAGGTATATGGCTCTGAGCTCTAACCAATTGATATTTTTCTTGAGATCCCGTTGAGACCACCGCCCCTGGGCAAATTGGCAGTGCAGATGTGCCCCCCATCCAAACAGACTGGCGTCTGTGGTCAAGGTTACCCGAGTCGGTTCTCTGAATAGGGATCCTTTGGACAATGCTGGAGACAACCACCAGATGAGGGACGTGAGTGTCCGTGGTGGGACTCGCAGCCTCAGTGGAAAACATGCTACACCCCGTTTCTGGTAAGGGAGTAGAAACCACTGCAGTTGTCTCGTATGAAGCCTGGCCCAAGGCACTATGGCAATACATGAGATCAGTTTCCCTAACAGCTGGGACAGCAGGAGCAGGGTTACTCGTTTCTCCTTGCGCACCCTGGTGACCATGGTGCGAATACTGAGCTGACGCTCCTGAGACAGGAAAACTCGGCACAGGTTGGTGTCTATTATTGTGCCTAAGTGAAGCAAACGGTTTGTTGGGATCAGATGGCTCTTTGGGAAATTGATTATAAATCCATGATCCTGGAGCATCTTGATCGTCAGTGCCACGTCCGATCGGGCGTTTAGTGCCGAGGACGACTGGATTAGGATATCGTCCAAGTAGCACTGAACGCGGACTGGTACCAACCTGAGCTGTGCGGCGAGAACCGCCAGGATTTTGGTGAAAACCCTTGGAGCTGACGATAGGCCGAATGGCAGGGCCCTGTACTGATAGTGATGGTTGGAATACCTGAATCTGAGAAAACACCTGTGATTTGGATGTATGGGAACGTGCAGGTAAGCTTCTGTCAGATCTATGGATGTAAGAAAATCCCCCGGGCGAATGCTGCCCAGAATAGAATGAAGAGTTTGCATCTTGAATTTTTGGTAAATTAGGTACCGATTTAGGGCCTTGAGGTCCAGGATCGCCCTCCATCCTCCCGAGGCTTTTGGTACCACGAACAGGATGGAGTTGAAACCTAGTCCCCATTGATCTGGGGGTACCCGCTCTATTGCCTCTATGCTTAACAGATGACGAATGGCCTCCTCCATGAGACCTTGTTTCACGGGATTTCGGGATAGGGGGCAGGAGAGGAAGCACCGAGGGGGGAGTGTGAAGAACTCCAGAGACAGTCCGTCTCTGATAGTGGTTAGAACCCAATTGTCCGTGGTGGTGCTTTCCCATTTGTGGAAGTATATTGCCAGTCTTCCGCCAAAGGGGGGAATCCGCCTCAAGTCACTTTGACTTTTGGAAAGGACGACCTCCTCTGCCGTGAAAGGGCCACTTAGCCTGGAATTGCGGCTTTGGCTTGTCTCTATAGCCGGACCGGTCCGATGAGCGGTCCGGCCCTGCATGAAAGGGCCGATACCCGCTCCAGGTAGTTCGGTCTGAGCCAGACTTAAACGACGGACGCCGGCTGTATGGAGAAAAACGTCTGCCTGTTTTTTTGACAATATGAGCTAGTACCTTCAACTTTTCTTTGTTCTCAGTCAGGTAAGGAGTGAGAGCCTCTCGAAAAAGGCGACCCTTTTGATATGGTGCCGCAGCTACTCTCCATTTGTGCCTGGTATTGGCCTTCCAATTTTTTAGCCAGAACAACCGGCGTGCGGCCACGTTGGAAGCTATGGCCCGAGCCGAATATTTGGCCGACTGCAGAGACACATCCGCCATGTATTCCAGTGCGGCCCTCAGTTTAGTGACATCCTGGTGAACCCTTACCTCATCTGGGGATATTCTGGCCTGTAATTCCCTGAGCCAGATTAATGCGATTCTGGCGAAAAAGGAGTTAGATGTTGAGGCTCTTATAGCCCATGCCGATGCCTGATGGGTCCTTTTGAGGGAAATCTCAGACTTCTTGTCCTCAGCCTTAAGGGCCTCCGACATGTCTCCTGGGATTTTGGTGTCTGACAATATGGGGGCGAGAGCCTTGTCTACACCCGGAACTTCGAGGACATCGTTGAGGGAAGGGACCGTATCCAAGAGCTTACGATCCAATCCCCCAAGAGCAGAGAAACTTCCAGGAGATCCCCACTGATCCTGAATGGATTTGAGAAACATGGGGGGGACAAGGTATCTGTAGGTTCTTCTTGACCGGTTCCAGAAACAGTGGGTCAGAACTCTGTCCAGAGTCCTGATTGGTCGTCTGTGGTTTCACCGGTTCAATTTTTCCGGTGACATAGGCCTTTTGTAAAAGAGAATAGAAGGAATTTGGATTAAACACCCCTACCATAGGAGTGGCCTCCGCCTGAATGTCTTCCCCGTCTGACCACATGCCTTCTTCCGGAATCTGTGCGGAATAATCTGATATCTCGCTCCCTTCAGATTGAGGTGGAGAACCGTGATCTGAGATCACATACTCCCTGGGATGCATAGTTTCCGTGGGCGTAGGGGGGGTTGACGGTCCTTGGACCGGAATGGCCCTCCCTGAAGCCGCCATCACCTGAGCCACCGCCTGTGAGATCATGGCTTGGAGCTGGACAGTAAATGAAGGATGTTCGGGGCCCCGAAGACCTGCTGCCGTCGGCGTGAAAGATGCTGACGGGATTGGGGGAGGGATGACTGTAGTAACCTCCCCCTGAGACCCACAAGACACTGAGGAAGGTCCTGGCTCAGCAGCTGGAATTGAATCTTGGACCTGTAATCTCAATTCTCGGTCAAAGAGGGACAGATGGTCCCGTTCATATCCCAGCAAAGAACCCTGGTCCAGGGTCTTCTCGGGAGACCAAGCCCGTGTAAAAGGGGAAGGTCGATGCTCCCCTGATATGGACGCAAGAGGAGGGGAGGGGATAAGCTGCGTCTCTCCTGCCTGTCGCTGGGCTTTGGAGAATTGTCGCTCCAGCGCCCTATGCCTGCTATCTGCTTGCTTCTCATCGGCCTTAGAGGCCCGTTTGACCTTGGCCTTGGCTTTTGCAGGTGTATCCTGACTGGATGGCTTGCGTTTTACAGTGCCACTGGAGGTGGAAGCCTGTGAAACGGTGTTATCCACCATATTGAAATAAACAATAGGAGAGAAACAACAGGCGTACACCAGGAGATCCCTGGATCGGGCCTGTACTGCAGTAGAAGAAAAAGGCAGGTTGTCACCAGGAGATCCCTGGATCAGTCCTGTTCTGCAGGAGAAGGGCAGGTTTTCACCAGGAGATCCCTGGATCAGCCCTTTGGTCTGCAGGAGAAAGAAGGCCACGGCCCACCTGGGTGGTACAGGCCTGCACGAGGGTCTGTGAGGTCCAGCCCACCGTTAAGCACGGAGTCACTACGCGATATAAGCCGTGCTACGCTCAGGGGCTGTCCTCCCCGTTCCAATTCTTCAGGCCCACTGTAATAGAGAGACAATTTGGTCGAAAAAGTATCAAATGTCAATTAAAGATAAGTCTATATATGAATATAGATATATATCTTGTTTATTTTAATTTTGTTGTATTTTAATTAATTTTTATTTTTATTTTTTTATTTTTTTGACCCTTGTGTCTCACTTAGTGTCGGCTAGGGTAATAAGTGCCGACCACTATGCAGACAGCGGAAAACAGGCAAGGCAAGCAGCAGTTCAATCTGTTGGCACTGGATATTTGAAAGGTACTGGCAAGTCATACAGTCTGGAGTATTACCAGATAAAATGGAATGAGAGACTCAAGGTATTTTCCCTATGTCCACTAGGTGACCTAAGATGGTGCCTATTAAGCAGCTGAAGCACGAGGTAATGAAGATCTAAAAGAGTGTAATTAGAACTCTTATTCCCCCCCCCACGTAGGGAGAATCACCAAATAAGTAAGTTGCTTTGTGACTGAAAAGGCTGTAATTAGGTCAAGGCAGTCAATTTAATGTGTGCGATTGGGCGGAGCCCAAAATGGCGGCCGTGACGATCTAATGAGAAATAAAACAAGCTGAGAGAAAAGATCCTCTTCTGCAAGTAATCTGGTAATAAGTTCTTTTAGTCAAACAGTTCACCTGTGGTTTAATCAACAGTAACAAGGAAGTACTTAAGTAATGTGAGGATCGAGCCGTCTGGAGGCTCAAATAGTGCTCGCAGGTTGTTTGAATTGGTAATGAACCCAGGAAGGTGAATTCAGAGTTTTCAGCCGAAAACTAGTAGTTTAAAGCTTCGCATTCACAGCGAAGATCCTTGGAGGGGGTGGGGGGTGGATTGTAATGAGGAGGCAGCGATCGACGATCAGCTGTCTGCCTCTGAAAAACTCAACGGAGAAGGGAATTGATTAAAGAGAGAAGAAATGGTGCAGCACTGAGCTCAGCTGAACCAATCCCCCCCCCAAAGAAGGAGAAAAAAAAGGGTAGAGAATCCACGAATGGCAATAACTACCTTTCTGAATCTAAATCTGGAGCCAAATTCTCACGTCTCTTCAGGGCTGAGACCAAACGAAACTGGGGCATGGTCAGACCCTGCAGAGGCATGGCTACTTTGATTGTTTGGTCTGATTGGGCTAGAAGACTAAATCAACCCATTCGTGGATTCTACATTCCTCTACATGCTGGAGAATGCTATTAAGTGGGCTAGAACAACCCAGTCATCTACTACTGACTGGATGTCAGCCTTCAATGCATTCTCCAATCTCTGTAACATTTTGAAGAAACATCTAACAGCTAAACCTGCTACAAAAATAGCCCAAGTGGGTAGACCTCGCTGGTTTGATCCTGAATGGCAGCGACTGAAAAAGAAATTGAAGGCAGCCATGAGGCTTGCCTAGAGGAATCCTACTGCCCATATACAAGCTAAGATGTTGCACACAAGAAGGGAATATAAAAAAACTATAACATTAAAGAAAAAAAGCTTTGCCATTTCAATCTGGTCAGAACGTGAGTTGGCTGCCAGAAGTCATAACTCAATATTTTGGCATTCTGTAGCAGGTGTCCTGAAGGAGCAGAGATTTGCGTTTGACATACCAATCTCTGCCGAGGACTGGGAGAATTATTATCAGTGTTTGTTTGCTTCCACGGAACCGGTAGAGAAACTGTCTTTAAGCAGTGATTTAGTAAACCCTAGAACTTCCCCCTCTTGGCCACCAGTCTCAGAAAAGGAGATACAATCCATCATCAAAAGTTTAAAGAGCAATAAAGCCCCAGGTGAGGATTTTTTACCAGCAGAATTATTCAAGAAATTTACCAATTGGTGGGGTCCTGTATTGGCAGGTCTTTTTATACACATAAATAACACCTGCCATATACCAGATGGGTGGAAGATGGCAATAGTTGTCCCCATATATAAAAAAGGGAATAATAAGGACCCTAGTAATTATAGGCCCATTAGCCTGATTGATATTGCAGCAAAAATATATGCTAGGTACCTTTTGAACAGAATTGAAATCTGGGTAGAAGAAAACAATATCCTCACAGAAGAACAAGCAGGTTTTAGACAAAGCCGATCTACTATTGATAACTGCTTTATCTTGAACCATCTAATTGCCAAATATACCTATAAGAGGAGACCCGTTTGCTGCTTTCATAGACCTTACAGCAAATATATGGTAAACAGAGAAGTACTATGGAATAAATTGACATCTCTTAAAATAGAACCTAGACTCCTGGCTTTGATTAAAGCCCTTTACACAAGTAACTGTTTGAGGGTGCGGTAATGGGTTAATGGGGCTCTGACTAACAGGATTCACACAAATAAAGGGATAAGGCAAGGGTGTATCCCGGCCCCATTATTATTTAGTTTATATATCAATGACTTGCCAGGGTTAATGAGGGATCCCATGGTACATATGCCGATGATCCTAAATACTTACTGTAACAGCTTGCTTTATGCCAATGATATGATTTTATTATCATATGCACAAGTAGGATTACGTAGGCTATTAAGAAGATTCAGCTCTTACTGTCAGGATAACTCCCTAATCATTAGTAAAACTAAATCAAAAATAATGGTGTTTGGAAGATACCATCAGAGACATAAGTGGCAATTAGATGGTGAACCAATTGAACAGGTTAACACTTTTGTATATCTGGGCGTAACTTTTTCCAAGACTGGATCTGCGGTTTGCCATCATCAATGAAGTACATTTAGAGCAAAAGCCCGCCTGAATCTACTGCTTAAACTAAAGAACCATAGTTACCCAGGGTCCTTAGCCCCATTAATTAAGGTATATAAAGCTAAGGTTACCACTATGCTCTTGTATGGAGCAGAAGTTTGGGGTCTTTACTCAACCACAGTCTTGGAACAAACACAGTCCCAGCATTTGAGATGTATTCTGGGTGTAGATCCAAGAACATCTGCTGTAGCAGTTAGAGCTGAATTGGGAATTCATACAATTCATGCTCTATCCAAAATTAGAACTTATAACTACTGGTGCAAAGTCAATGAAATGGAGACTGATAGACTCCCCAAGTTATGTCTACTAGAGCAAATAAAATTACAATCACAAATCTCCTGGATCACCAAACTAACAAATTTTGTAAGAAGCTGTGTCCTTCCTGTCTCTTGTGTAACAGGAGAACAATTCAAAAAAAGAGGTGCCCAAAGAATTAAGGATATAGAAGCACAAAATGATATAGCGATCCTTAGTAAGGTGGGTAACTTGAAATGGCTGAGTAAATACAAACGTACTTTTCAAGTAGATAGCTATTTAAAGTTACAACTGCCAAAACATCTTAGGGCAGTGGTGGCGAACCTATGGCACGCGTGCCAGAGGCGGCACTCAGAGCCCTCTCTGTGAGCACGCGCGCCATGCCCCGGAGATAGCAACCGTCCCTCTTCAACCAACTGCCTGCTAACTCACCGAGGTCCCATGTGGCCAGATGCATCCCAACACGGCTGGTTTCCCTCCCCCCCGTCCCATCCCTCCTGGCCTCGCATGCTCTCCTTTTCCTGGGCACGACCCACTGCATCGCCTCCTCAGCTGTCGGCCGGCCGTTCAGCTCAGAGGCGGCTTCTCTGAACTGTTGGCGGCAGGCAGCGGAGCCCCAGAGTGCGCTGGTCAAGGGGCCAGCTGGCTGTGGCTGGTGACGGACACTGTCGGCCCCCATGCACTCGCTGGCCTGTGTGCGGGGGCCGATGGTGTCAGGTAGCAGCCACCCCTGCCCCTGCCTCGCCTTGCCCTGCGACAATGGCACCTCTGCCCTGCCTTGCCATACCTCGCCTCACCCCACAGGATGAGCCTCCTGCCCACCGCCCCACTTGCCAGAGACCCCCTGGATCTCCCCCAACCCTGCCCGGCTCCCACAGGCGTCCCTCCCCATGAGCAACATCGAGGAGACCACGCCCACCACAGCCACGCCCACCCAGTGGGCCACACTCACCTGGCACCTGGCGATAAATGTGGGTTTTGGGTTGCAATTTGGGCACTCAGTCTCTAAAAGATTCGCCATCACTGCCTTAGGGAGATATTTACACGAGCGAGATTCGAATAGCTTGACACAATGGTCAGATATGGGAGATTCCATTCTATACCTTATAATGAGCGTCTCTGCATTTGCGGAGCGGCAGAGGTAGAAGACCTGACTCACATACTATTTGACTGTTGCCTGTACAAGAGGGTGAGAGACAGGTACCTTGGGCTTTATATCAAACGAATGACTCATTGGGACCCCCATATCAAAACAACTTACTTTATGTGCGGCCAGAACTTGAAAATAACGCAGCACAGTATTTAAACAAAATGGTTCGGTTGAGATCTGCATATGTGGGACTGATTGGGGTAGATTGCAAGGGTGACTCCAAGATATAATTTTATCATATTTTATCTATATTTTAAATTACTGTACTCTATTTTAATTTCATTTTAGACTGTATTTTACTCCAATTTCATTTTAAGTCGTATTTTACTCTAATTCCATTTTAAACTGTATTTTATCAAATTTCATTTTAAATTGCTTTTATCAAACTTTAGTAATAATTTGTTGTTGGAACTTTGCACTTTGATATGGCCCAAGGGCTAATCAATAAATATTTATTATTATCCTTCATGAATCAAATGTAATATTTTAAAATTGTAACAGCAAAGATAGCATATTGCAATAATCAAATCTAAAAGTAATTCAGAGCAATCCATGTCCAGGAACAGCTGTAACTGAGGTACTCTTTGTCCTGGAGGCCATTCATGTCTCCATGTATAATGATGGCTATGGTATAAGAATATCTCCAGTTTATGTAACTGATCTCTCTTGTCCAAAGCCGGCAAATTCCAAAAGTAGACAACTATGTTGCTTATTGGGATATAACCTCAACATATTGGGTTTCAACTATCCATTTTCTCCAGATATTAACCCAGAGCACAATTTACGATGAATTGCATAATATTAAAAAACAGAATAGGAGATATTTAGAATATTTTTAATGTCACTCCATTTTTCCTGATTGCTCCTGAAAGCTGCATAAAGATTTCAAACGGTATTTGTAATAGTATAGAATCCATAAAAAGTTGACTTTCACATGACCAAGCTATAGCCACCCAAATGGTCCCCTTGTGATCACACCTCCATAAATAGCAATGGGACCATTATAAAAAAAACAACAACCCAATTTCCAATGCAAAAAGAAGAATCAACTAGGTTGCATTCCTTATACCTCTCTTCCTAAATAGCTTATCCATTAGTTTTCACAACCATGACTTGAAACCAGATCAAAACAGAATCAGATAATCTGCATCTTCAGAGAGCATCTGCAGTTATGTAGCTACCACCTTCTAAATTCCCTTCACCTGAAATGAGATATTAACAGATTAATTACTGTTAAGATCCAAAGAAACCAGAGCTATTTTTTTTATTTATACACCACTTACATTTAGCAACTTTTCATTCTTCAAGGATGAAGTTACCTCCCTTTCAACTCATTCAGCTAATCCTGTCAAACTTCATTAACTCAGCCATGATGTGCAGGAGTTGAGTTGAGATGCAATCTAACACAAGTTTCTTGTCCATATTCTCAGGTCAAAAGAACTGATAACCCAACATAACCAGAGAAGTCAAAATCTAGAATAGAATAGAATAGAATAGAATAGAATAGAATAGAATAGAATAGAATAGAATAGAATAACAATAGAATAGAATAGAATAGAATAGAAGCTGGAAGGGACCTTGGAGGTCTTCTAGTCCAGCCCCCTGCTCGAGCAGAAGAACCTATACCAGTGATGGCGAACCTTTTAGAGACCAAGTGCCCAAAAACCGCCTCGCCCCTGTCCCGCCCCCACCTCTCTTTCCCACAGGACCACCCACCACCTCCATGGCCCACCACAGCAGATCGCCCAGATGGCCTAGCAGCATCATGGCGGCCATGCCCTCTGTCCACACTCCACACCATCATCTGTACGCGATGAGGCGCGAGGGCAGAGTCTTGTCCCCGCTGCCCGGCTGCCATGTCCTTGGCTGCCATGTCCTTGGCTGCGCTGCTCCGCTCAGGCTGCGCCCAGGGCAACTCTCCTCCGGGGGGGCTGCTGGTGAGGGGGCCACGGGGGGTGGTGGGGCTGGGGCGACGGTATGCGTGCCCACAGAGAGGGCTCTGAGTGCTGCCTCTCGCACCTGTGCCATAGATTCGCCACCACTGACCTATATCATCCCAGACAAGTGACTGTCTAGCCTCTTTTTAAAAATCTCCAGTGATGGAGTGCCCACGCTTTCTAAAGGCAAGCTGTTCCACTGGTTAATTGTCCTCACTGTTAGGAAGATTCTTCTTAATTCCAGGTTGCTTCTCTCTTTGGTCAGTTTCTTGTCTTGCTCTCTGGTGCTTTGGAGAATAGTTTAACACCTTCTTTGTGGCAGCCCCTCAAATACTGGAATACTGCTATCATTTCACCCGTTTCTTCTTTTCTTTAGACTAGCCAAACCCAAGTCCTGCAGCCGTTCTTCATATGTTTTAGTCTCCAGGCCTTTGATCATTTTAGTTGCTCTTCTCTGAACTTTTTCCAGGATCTCAACATCTTTTTTGTAGCATGGTGACCAAAATTGGTTGCAGTATTCCAGGTGTGGTCTTATTAGGGTTTTATAAAGCGGTACTAATACTTCGTGTGATCTTGATTTTATACCTCTGTTTATACAACCCAGGATTGTATTAGCTTTTTTGGCTGCTGCTGCACACTGCTGGCTCATGGTCAAATGATCGTCCACTAGGACTCCAAGGTCCCTCTCACAGTTGCTGTTTTTGAGCCAGGTCCCGCTTAATCTGTACTTAAACCTTTGTTTTTTTTCTCCCTAAATGTAAAACTTTGCTTTTCTCCACATTAGCCTCTAGCATCTCCTTATTTTTGTGCCATTTCTGCTATCCCTGCTTCAGCTCTCCTCCATCCTACCTCATCTTCTGTAGATCCTTTGGGAACAAGTGGCTTTCCAGTATCTAAAGAATTAGCAGCCTGCTTTGTACTACAGGTTAAACCCTTACCCACAATCTCAATGCCCATATTTATATCACATATCATACATTTATTTAGAAACACCACTGGGTTTTACTGAGTTAATTTGAACATACTTGAAAAAGCTACAAACTCTCAAAGTCTAACAATGGGAATATTCAGTCACTAAAATGTGGTATGTATGCAAAATGAGTACAGTTGAGTCTCTATAGCATGCTCTGTTTATTTTTCACAATCAAGTAGACGGTTTGTTGATTTTAAGCTTACTAAAGCCTTCAAAAAGTCTAGAATGTCATATGAGATGTGAAAAACTAACCTTTGTCCTATTTGAAGGAACAGAAATAATTATACAAGAAAACAGAATATACTTAGATTGTGATTTCATTGGACTACTCTAACAAGAAAATGGGAAGTACAAAATATAACTCCACTATGTGGTGTGGTAACTTTAAATTGAAACAATGAATGTTAGAGCAATGAGCAACTGCTTGAAGATACTGCATCGCCTATGAGGAAGAGAGGGAGTTTCGGAATTTTTTTTTAGAAATACTCTTATCAGTAGGGTTGTGAAAAATTACTCTTTTTATATTAAATAAAAATAAGGGAAGGCAAAGCCAATGACATCACCATCAGCTTCCTTCGGATATTTGAGTCCAGGTTGGCACCAAGACTTTAATAATCACCCTCTTTTGGCTGTGTTTGCACAACATAGTGAATCATAAACTAAGCAGATTTTAACCTAGTGTATTGTGTAACCATAGTTGGTATAATTTACAATTCATGTGTTGTACAAATCGAAAAAAATTAAGTTAACTGAGAAAAACAGTTATGGTTAAACATGAGCGTGTTTGGCAAACATCCTACAAGTTGCAAAGGGAGAAAAGCTGGTTAAGCTTTTTCCTACAAATATAGGGCTCATATATTTTCATTTTTTTTGTAACAAATATTCTTTTCTACAATCAAGATCCCTTTAAAACTAGAATCTGTCTTCTAAATTATTAACCATACTTTGTAGTCTGGTGTCATCTATACATGATAAACAAACCTTTACATTATCAATCAACAACCTGCATCAATGATGCCAACCCTTTTTAAAGTGCAGCCATTCAATAATGTATAATCAGTTGGTTGACAGTAAAAGGTTGCTAGTTTCCCATTAGAAATTGAATTGTCTCACTGTTGTGTTCCTTCTTTCCAATGATTCTGTCCCACATGTGCTGCCCTGAGCAGAACCACTGAAAGGGAGAGAGAATTAGGCCTTTCAAAGACTTCAGTTAATTTTTTTCATTTTTCCTAGTAGAAAATATGCAAGCAAGTGGAGTTGAGGGGGAGCAGGTAAAGAAGTATGAGTGGGACAGTTTTCAATATGGCAGCTGAAATCATGGACTGATCTATTCTCTTGGCCTGGCAATTTATAAAAAATTGAACAGAACAGAGCTTAGGACAGATCCCAAGAATATTCATTGTCACATTCTTGTTCAAGCTGACAGCAATGAGAACACACTGAGTATGACTTTTTTTCCTTTCTTCTTCCTGGAAAACCCCTTCTCTTTAAAAAGACGCATTGTCTTTCATCTACATAGCCATCTATCCTAAGTGCTCATATATAAGAAACACAGAACCTTCCTAAAGTGATCTCAAACCTTTATTAGGCTAGTTTTAAAGGGTATAGTTCATCTCTAGTAACTTGTTTTGCATTATTTCTCTAAGAATAGTTAAAATCAGACCTAATTAAATTAAATGTACATTCATTCTCTAAAGGTTTAGATAGCAAATATCATTCAAGTATTCTTCATGGGTATTTATTATAATGCATGTATTAAATTTGCATCCTCCCTTTCCTCCTGGAGGTCAGATACGATGCAAAAAATTATTCTCATCTGCATTGGCCCCACAACAGTCTTGTGGGACGGGCTGAGCTAGGTGACAATGACTGGCCTCAAAGCTTTCACTGTGCTTCCATGGCTGGATGTGAATCTGGTTTTTCTCAGTTCTTGTCCAACAGGTTAGCAAATACTTGTAAACATTTCCCCCCTGCAAGCTATCATAAAGTGCTGCACATAGCATAAATTGCCCTATTTTCAGTATTAATGTCAGATATAAATCTGCAACTCAGAAATAACAAAAAAGGCAAAAAACAACACAGAAATATTTCCTTGGCAATGTACCTAATGACAGTGCACAGGCCATGCATGTGAAGAAAACTCTTAGCGTGTGAATAGGACAAAGAGAAAATTGAAGATACTTGATTATATGCAGGAAATGATTTGTTGGGGGAAGCTGTAATACTTTATTCAATTTGTACATCTAAACTATAATCTGTCAGAGACTGCAAAAAACTTTGTACTTTTTCTTGCCTTTGTTTTGTATGACAGTTGCTGCTTTGGTTCTATAAACATTTATTCTATTTCTTAAACTTGGTAATTACAGTAACTTCTAATTTTGCTCTCTGTTACTGAAATCTTAAAATATTTTTGCATATTCAAATTACATACATTTATCTATTTTAAAAATTACATGGCTACATTATAAATGATAATCCTAAGCAATTCAAAATAGTAATATAAACTCACAAAATCCCCAAAGAACCATACTTCCCATGACAGCATCACAAAATTCCACCAACTGTACATTTGATGGGGTCACTTCCATCCTAGTGGACAATCACTTAACTATGAGCCAGCAGTGTGCAGCAGCAACCAAAAAAGCTAATACAATCCTGGGTTGTATAAACAGAGGCATAGAATCAAGATCATGCAAGGTATTAGTACCGCTTTATAAAGCCCTAGTAATACCACACCTTGAATACTGCAGCCAATTTTAGTTACCATATTACAAAAAAGATGTTGCGAGTTTGGAAAAAATTCAGAGAAGAGCAACGAAGATGATCAAAGGCCTGGAGACCAAAACATACTAAGAACGGCTGCGGAACTTGGGTTTGGCTAGTCTAAAGAAAAGAAGAAATAGGGAAGACATGATAGCAGTATTCCAGTATCTGAAGGGCTGCCACAAGGCAGAGGGAGTCAGGTTGTTCACCAGAGCACCAGAGGGAAGGACGAGAAACAATGGTTGGAAACTGATCAAAGAGAGAAGCAACCTGGAATTAAGAAGAAACGTCCTTACAGTGAGAACAATTAATCAGTGGAACAGCTTGCCTTTAGAAATCATGGATGCTCCATCACTGGAGATTTTTTAAGAAGCTAGACCACCAGTCGGCAACCCGCGGCTCTGGAGCCGCATGCGGCTCTTTCAGCCTTCTCCTGCGGCTGCCAGTTCTCCTCTGCCATTTGCAGAGAGAGAGACAGAGAGAGAGAGAGGCATTTGCGCTTCCCTTCTCTCTCTCTCTCTCTTCATGCGGACTTGCCCCCTTGCGGGGCTCCTGATTGGCCCTGCATCCAGGCGTCCCACCCCCTGGAAGAAGCGCAGCCAGGAAGTCCCTTTCCTGGGCTGGCCCCGTCCAAGGCGCACATGGCTGGGGAGCCGCGCGGGGCAGCCCCAGGATCACCCCTGGGAGTGGCCTGCCGGAGCCTCCACTGAGCGGCCAACCCTCCCGCAAGCTGCAGACCCAAGGGAGCACAACCCCTGTGATCCCCAACCGGTGCTACCGTTGGCTCCGCTGGCCGGGAAGGCGCGCCAGAGTCCCGACTGCCGGGAAGGAAGAGGGAGACACAGCAAGGGCAGGAGAGGAGAGCTGATTTAAAGCCAGCCCAGTCAGCTTGTCGGAGAAAAATGTGAGGTGAGCAGAAGATTGGGGGAGGGAGGGAGGGAGGGAGAGGGAGAGAGAGAGATGGAGAAGGGAAGCGCAAGTGCCTCTCTCTGTCTGTATCTTTCTGTCTCTCTGAGCGTGATCGCAAGCTCGCTGCCTGCCCAGACTCTCAGGCCCCCTTCCGGGACACTGACCCGATTTTATGCCACGTTCAAAAAAAACCCCCAAAACCCACTGCGCAGGGTTTGCGCCTTGACACTCTTGCAGCTCCATCGCTTGCCCCCCTTCGCAATTGCACCAAAGCTTCGCAATGGCATTCAGAGTAATGGGGAAGGGGGGGACGTTCCTGGGGTCAGGGAGGGAGAAAGGAGAGAGCTCAATAGGCGCGCGAGGAGTGCTCAGCCACCCCTAAGGCTGCTGCACCCGGGTGCCGGAGCTGCTACCCTCTTTGTGGCGATGGCGCCATCACCTTCCATGCCTGTCCCATCACAAGGTAGGCGCCCCCCCACACGCTCACGAGAAGGATGGGAAAAAGGGGGTGGGCTGTGCCATTGTCGGGGTGGGGGAATGAAGAAGGGATGTGTTAGGGCGGGGTGTATGGGAAGAAGAGTCGGAATCCAAGATGCTCAAATCTGGCTGGGCTCCCAGCAAACGCACGCAGAAGAAGTGATGGGAGAAGGAAGAGAGGAAGAAAAACAGCGGGTGTATGGGAAGCGTCCCGTTTCTTCTTCTTCTGGCGTAAACTCTGTGCTCAAGTCAGAATGGGGGGGACGAGGAGGAGGAGTGGCAATCGACAAACTCTGCCAGCCAATCTCTTTGGGGGAGGGGCGCAGGATGGAGAGGAGGGCAGCTTGCCTTGGAGAGGGAGGGGGAGCCCTCCCCGTCTGCCTTTTGTTCTCTTTCTCTTTCTCTCTCCTCACTTGGCCAGCCGGCCGGCTTGTTCTCTGATAAGCTGACACACCACGGACATTCTTATTCGGCTTGCTTTCCTCCACGGAGACGCAGCAAGGGCAGGAGAGAAGCACCGGTGGGGGAGAGAGAGAGAGAGAGAGAGAGAGAAGAGAAGCACAAGTGCCTCTCT
Organism: Protobothrops mucrosquamatus; assembly: GCF_001527695.2. Lineage (NCBI taxonomy): Eukaryota > Metazoa > Chordata > Lepidosauria > Squamata > Viperidae > Protobothrops > Protobothrops mucrosquamatus. Next base: position 2,910,537 of record NW_015386455.1, on the reverse strand, counting down.
CTGTCTCTGTCTCCCTCTGCCTCTCTCTCTCTCACACATACACACAAACACACTGAGTGGGGGAAGAGGACTGGCAGACCAAGGGCGGAGAGAGAGGGAGGGAGGGAGAGAGAGGGAGAAAGGAAGGGAGAGAGAGGGAGGAAGAGACAGAGAGAGACATGGAGAGAGAGAGAGACAAAGACAGAGACACACAGAGAGACAGATCTATATATCTGATATATATATATATATATATATATATATATATATATATATATATATATATATATATATATATATATATATCATAAAGGTAAAAAAGAATATATGCAGTATTATCTTCATTTTAGATGTCAAAAGGGTTTAGCGGCTCCCAGTGTTTTCTTTTCTTTGGGAAACGGGTCCAAGTGGCTCTTTGAGTGTTTAAGATTGTCGACCCTTGGTATAGGTCCTCCTGCTTGAGCATGGGGTTGGACTAGAAGACCTCTAGGTCTACTCTGGTCTACTCTACTCTATTATCAAGTGAACAGCCAGGTATTCACAACCCTTGAGAAGGCTAATAGAGGTGTGTCTTTGAATCTTGGACGGGAGGAGGAAGGCTGTTCTAAAGCACTGGGGCAGCCTCAATAAAGTCATGCCTTCACGGTCTTACCAGATGACACCATTTAAGGAAAAGAAGCTGGAGTTGACTTGGTGGGGTGAACAAATTTCCTCAGAGATATGGTAACCTGCAGAACACGGCCTCATAATATTCAGGGTTTTAACCAGTACCTTGAGTTGCAACTGCAAATGAACTGGAAGCCAATGCAGTTCATGCAACAGTGGTGTGACATGAGTAAATAATGAAATATGTACTGGTCCAGTTCTGAGTGCTCTTCAATAGCAGTCACATGTAGAGCATGTCACAGTAGTCTACAGAGCAGTGACTATGAATGACTATGGCTATGAGCAGTATGAATGATTGTGAGCAAAGATCTCCAGTCTAGGAAAGGATGCAAAGCCCCTCTTAGCCACAGCTGCCCCTACTCTTGTTCAGTATTTTCCTTATCACAGATTTGTTGATGCTGACATTAGATAATGATACTTGTTTGTGATCTCATGAAATACTGTATGCGTTGGTTTTGGGATGCCTCTTGTTGGATATCCATCCCTAGGAACAGTTAGTGTTGCACTTTCTCCTGTCAAAGCTGCTAACATTGGATGTTCTTGCTCTGACAAAATATGCAGAGCTGTGTGGTATTTTTAGAGTTAACTCAGAAGACGCTGGGAGGGGAGAAGGAAGAAAGTATGAGTTGCAAACGGAAGAGAACCTTTGCCCTTCAAACTAATTGGAGAACGTAAATCATGACAGCAAAATAAGGGAGGGAAAATGCTAGCAAAAATAACTGCTTGGGGGGTAGAGATTTCAGATCTTAGCATCCCTTCTTCATGCCATGCCGACATTTTGTCACATGAATAAAAAGACTTTTTAGGATAAACAATGCCTGGAAGTTCTTTGAAGTGTTTCATTAGTCGGAACCTTGACATCATGCTAAGATCTAAAATCCTTTTCAACCGACCTGGGGTCCTGAACTCCATCCGCTGTCTCTAGGCTTGAGAGGAGCTGGTAAAGATTCAGGGAAGAAAAATCTATCATGAAAGAAGTGTTTGCTTGAAGACCCAGCAGCTCCTGATAACCCAGAGGAGGAAACAACAGACAGCATGCTGTGGGAAGATGAATTCTGGCAGATCTCCCAGCTGGGAGCAAAGACTTCAAAAACAAAATGGTGGAGAGCTAACAAATGGCTTGCTACTCAATCTTTGGGTGAGTCACTGGAAAGATTTCAAAACCCAGATGTGAAAAGCAGAAATCAACTCCTGCAGAGAGAAGCCTACAGCCTCTCCCTTGCAGATCAGACAGCCTTTCAGATCCTGTCTTCCCCTGCCAGGGACTCCAGCCCTGAAGAGAGAGGGAATCCCAGTCTGAGGCCTCTGCAGCAATGGGGAGATTGGCACCCCCCACAGGTAGATGATCAGCAGCATCTGAGCTTGCCACAGCTAATAGAGGCCTTACAACAGCTTGGGGTGGTGCAGAAGCCAGGAGATCAGCAGCTGGTGGGAGGACAACCACAGCAAGGATTGGTCAACGCCCACAAACGTACAGCAACCGCTGAGGGACTTACAGCAACAGGGGGCATGGCCACAGCCCCTGAACGTGCAACCCCTGGGCATGAACCAGCAACCAGGATGGGGCCAGCAACAACAGCCACAGTGGGGACCCCAACAGGCTTTAATTGCACCCCCTTTCAGAGCAACCTTCAATGGGGACCCGGAGAAACTGATTTTCTTCCTCAACCAAGTACGCTCTGATTTGAATGTCTGGACTTATCTCTACCCAGATCCAGGTGCCATGGTCGATGTGATAGCATCCAGCCTAGAGGGAGAAGCATCCGAATGGCTGAACAATTTATACAATGAGCAAGCCCCCGAATTGGAGGACCCTCACATCTTCCTCCTATGGCTGAAAGATTTGAGGACCCATCTTTTTACCTAAAGGCAAGAGAACAAATCCACAAAATAAAACAAGCCGGCAGGTCTGCTCTGGAGTACGTGCGAGAATTTCGCAAGTTAGCAGGTCGAATAGAGGGGTGGCCAGAGCAATCCCTAATCCATCACTTCATAGAGGGATTAGACGATCACCTCTCTCAAGCCTGCATCTATCGAGGAGTACCTGATCAGCTGCAAGAATGGTACCAGGCAGCGGTGAAGCTAGATGTTCAGCTCGCCCGCTATAAGAAGCCTCCTCCACCTGAATCCGAGCAGCAACCAGAGCTACCTGAACAGCAATCACCCCCACGAAAGCCTCCAACTACTGCAATGGCTGAGAGACCCAGGCCACCTATAGGCCCATCAATTAAGTGTTTCCGGTGCGGACAGGAGAGACATCGAGCAGCAAACTGTCCAGTCCCCTACTCCCAACAACAGGGCAGACCAGAACCAGCGGCAAGAAGGAAACCTGCCCAGCGGCTGACGAGAGAGAAATCCAACCGGGTCACGCAGGAACCTGTTGCCCAGATTACACCCCCCACGCAGGAGAACGCCGAGACCCCTGCTCTACCCTCCTTTGAAAGCGACGATGAAGGAGAGAACGACCCGATGGTGAGTCGACAAATCCCGCCTTTTTCACTGGCCGCCAAATTTATAATCCCTAGGTCTGGGGCACAAATGGACTTAAACATGCTAATTGATTCTGGATGCACCCGCTGCATTATTAGTCTGCCATGAAAATGAGCATATGGGCAAAACAGCTTTCCAAACCTGTGAGGTTTGAGCAAGCCAATGGCTCCCTGATGGGAGGGACTGTTGTCACACAATTAACTGAGCCCTTACGCGTAGAAATAGGTGCGCACTGGGAGTTTATTCGCTTCCTAGTGGCTCCAAAAATGACTGAGACTGTGATCCTAGAGCTAGCCTGGTTGGACAATTGGAAGCCATTTATCTGGTGGGAGAAAGGAATGAGAACTGTGAGACTACCTATAGGGCCTAAACCTCCCACTGATTCAACCGATGTTGCAGGACATCTTAGGCCACCCAATGAGCTAGCGCACATGGCTGCCTCACCGCCGCCAGGCGAACCACTCATCCCCAATGAATACCGGGACCTAGTGGAGGCATTTAATGAAAAAGAATGTGATGCCCTGCCCCCTAACAGACCCAATGACTGCTCTATCGAACTGGTGCCAGGAGCCAAACTCCCACGCCCGAGAATGTATGCTATGTCCCCCCTCGAAATGGAGGAGATGCAGTGATACGTGTTGTTCAAAGAGAAAAAAGATGGGTCTCTTCGTCTCTACGTAGACTATAAGGGTCTCAACGCTGTGAGTGTGGAAAATAAATACCCCCTCCCTCTCCTAAAGGACTTATTAACCCATCTGGCTAAGGGGAGTGTCTTCACTAAATTAGAGCTGAGAGAGGCATATTACTGGGTGAGAATAAAGGAGGGAGACGAATGGAAAACTACCTTCAACTGCCCCATGGGGAGCTATCAATTCAAGGTCATGCCGTTTGGACTACAGGGAGCCCCAGCCGTATTCATGCAGTTGATTAATGAGGTCCTACATGATCACTTGTACAAAGGGGTTTTGGTGTATCTTGATGACATCCTGATATACAGCACGAATATGACTGATCACATAAAGCTGGTGAGAGAAGTGTTAAAGAAACTATTGAATGCCAAGCTTTATGCCAAATTGTCAAAATGTGAATTTCACCAGACCCAATTAGATTATCTTGGCTACAGAATTTCCAACGAGGGTATTGAAATGGATCCAGCCAAGGTGAAATCTATAATCGAATGGTAGCCCCCCAAAACACGCAAACAGCTCCAGAGCTTTCTGGGTTTTGCCAACTTTTATCGTCAATTCATCCCCTCTTTTGCAGAGATTGCCCTACCCCTGACAGAACTATTCAAAACAGGCAAAGGAGGAGGGAAGCCACGACCGGGCCAACCACTAGCATGGATGATGGGCTGTCAAACAGCTTTTGAGAGTTTAAAGAGACTATTTGCTGCTGAACCGGTCCTAAAGCACCCCTGCCCAGGGGAGCCCTTTGTGATTCAAGCCGATGCCAGCGATGTGGCAGTTGGAGCTGTATTACTGCAAAAGAACAAAAGTGGGGTCCTGCAACCCTGCGCCTACACCTCTAAGAAATTTAGTGGAAGCGAGCGGAGATGGGCAATCTGGGAGAAAGAGGCCTTCGCGATTAGGTGGGGGCTATTAAACTGGCGACACTATCTAGAAGGGAGCAAGGTGCCATTTGAAGTATGGACTGATCACAAAAACCTAGAAGCACTGAAAACTCCCCGCAAATTGTCCCCAGAGCAAGTGCGGTGGGCACAGTACTTTAACCGCTTCAACTTCACTCTAAAGTACATACCAGGAGGAAAAAACTTTCTAGCTGATGCGCTATCCCGGTTACCCCAATGCAAAAGTTACCGGGAGGAGGTTAACGAGGCAATTATCCCCACTCCACAAACTGCCGCTCAACTTACGCCTCGCAGGGTCTCCAATCCTGATGACCCTGGGATAAAGAAAATAAAACGAGAGCTCCTCATCGATCAATGGTTCAAAGATAATCAAACCTCTCTAACGTGCAGGGATGGCTTGGCTTACAAAGGGGGGAAACTATATTTGCCCAAAGCCCTCCGTCTTAATGCTCTCAAACACAGCCATGATGTAAAACAGGCTGGACACTTTGGATATTTGAAAACCCTACACCTTACCCGCCGACAATTTTGGTGGCCAGGGCTGAAACTATGTAAAAAGTTGTACTGTATGTGCCACAATGAAAAGAATCCCAGGGAAAACCCCAGGGTTACTGCAGCCGCTGGCAGACTGACCTCCTCCCTTTCGCGGAGGTGGCGTACAATAATTCTGTGCACAGCAGCACCGGCTACACGCCTTTCAGAGTGGCCACAGGAAAAGAGTTCAGCCCAATACCTGAATACCCTCAGGTGCCCTCCGCTTCCCAGACACTTGACCAATGGGTGAGGGGGTGGGAAGAAGTTTGGAGAAACACAAAAACTGCGTTAAAAAAGACTTTTGAAACCTATAAAAAGCAGGCTGATAGAAAGAGGGCTCCCCAAAGAACATTCCAAGTTGGGGAAAAGGTTTATCTGTCAACTAAATATTTATGCCTCAAATTGCCCAGCAAAAAATTGGGACCAAAATTCTTGGGGCCTTTCCCCATAGTAAGGATTATCAATCCGGTCACCATAGAACTAAAACTCCCTAGACCTTTAGGGAGAATTCACCCAGTCTTCCATTGCAGCTTGTTGAAGCCTTATCGGGACTCCACTTTAAGACCTCCCCCTAAGAAGGCACCCGGGCCCCTCATAGTTGCGAGACAGACCCACTATGAAGTGAAACATATTCTTGACTCTAGAATTTTTAAAGGGAAATTACAGTACCTAGTACAATGGAAGGGATACCCGTTGTCTGAAGCCACCTGGGTGAAATCCAGCAAGGTGAAAGCTGATAGACTCATCAAAAGGTTTCATGCAAAATACCCCAATAAACCGAAAAATAGCCCCTAACATATGCTTTTGTTTACATTCCAGGATCTGTTTTTTTAAAGTGGGGCCGGATGTCAAAGCTGCTAACATTGGATGTTCTTGCTCTGACAAAATATGCAGAGCTGTGTGGTATTTTTAGAGTTAACTCAGAAGACGCTGGGAGGGGAGAAGAAAGTATTAGTTGCAAATGGAAGAGAACCTTTGCCCTTCAAACTAATTGGAGAATGTAAATCATGACAGCAAAATAAGGGAGGGAAAATGCTAGCAAAAATAACTGCTCGAGGGGTGGAGATTTCAGATCTTAGCATCATCCCTTCTTCATGCCGTGCGACATTTTGTCACATGAATAAACAATGGATGCCTTACTATTGATTTACGGAGGCCAGAATCTTTAGCAAGAATTTGGCAGCTCTTTCCAGACTCCTGAACATCAACATGAAGACTGCCTGCATCTCTTTTGACTGGGGCAAGATTCAGTTCTATAAACTTATGAAGAGCAGATTCCAATGATGGCAATCAACGTGCATGTTTGTTTATAGGGGAGGAGCCCTTAAACTCTGATTGCCATCTCACTCACTGAAATGTGATTCAATGTATCCCTAAGATAGCTGATTATCCTAAGGTTTCACATATCCTTTCCTACAAAAGCAGTGAATATTAGCTTAGCATGTTCAATAAAGACATGGTCCCAAGAATTTATTAACAGGAGTGTTATAGTATTGCAGTATATGAATTGTTCTAAGGAGGCACCTTCATCTCAAGGCTGTATACTTAAAAAGATACCTGAAAGTTCCACACACATTCCCCCAACTATCAATACACAATGACAATCAACAGCACTCCAGAATGTTATCCCTCAAGTGTAGAAGAGGCTGCAGTTATCAATATCTTATTTCTTCTTTCTAAAAAAATATATTGAATTTCAGTGCTCATGCAGACCTTACTGTAGCTGTTCCACTTGTAATTAAGCAAAACCTGCATCCAAAATACATAAATACAACCTTTGATAATGTACCTTGCTTTTCCCTTTATGATGCCACAAGCATAGTGACACATGTCATGATCTTTCTGAGTGACCTTGCTTTAGCCAAGTGATCCCAACTCTCTTCACTATTCTTCAAACTGAAATTCAGAGTTTGAACTTTCCTTGGCAGGATCCCCAACACCATTCCGGCCAGCCCTCTCTGCTTTCATCTGTATCAACTCTTCTTTCCAACCCCCTGAGAGGTGCTAAAATAAGCCAGCATAGTGGCCAGACACTCGAAGAGGAGAGGATGAGGGTGGGAAGAATGGCCGGAGCCACAGTTGCCCTCCATGTGTGCTCTTTCGCTGCAAAGCAAGGAGGCGAGGCAAGGCAAGGAGGCACCCGATCCCCTTCGGGGCGCCTCGGGGCAGTGTGTCTCTTGCAGCTGACCCTCCCTTCCCTGCCAGGGATCACTGCCCGCTCGCTCACCTTGGCAGCAGCATTCAAACTCGCGTGGCTGCTGCCACCTTGGCACCAGCTCAGCTGCCGGGCGGCCGCGGTGACCATCCGCGTATAGATCACGGAAGCGGCCATGATTGACCTCCTTCCTGCGGAGCCCCGCCGCGCTCGAGAATAGCCCCGCCCGCCCCGCGCCTGCGCAGAAAGACAGGAACTGATCCGAAGGCAGCCCAGCCTCTTGATGGATTTACAGTACTCTTCTTCCTGCTCCAGGGAGGAAGCGGAAACCCCCGGCGGAGACAGTTGTCACGCGTTGGCGGCGCGTAAGACGTCTTGAGCCCCTTGGGCTTTATGCATACCCTGAGAAAGGTTAAGTTGGTGCTTTGACGCCCCAGTTGCTCCGCCCCTCCTTCAAAGTATTTTAGGGATTTGATTATGTAGCGTCGAGTTGTTTTCGATTCCTAGCGACCGCAGACAGATTTTCTCCATAACGATCTATCCCTAACCGGGCCTTTCAAGTCTCCAACGGTGACAGCCACCGACTCTATAACTGAGTCTTTCTACTTGCTGCTGATGTCGTTTTGCGTTCCACCTTTCCCAACATACAGTAGCTCCGAAGAAAACTTCCCTTTTCCTGCCTTTTATCCAAAGAGCTTTAATTTTATTTATACTGTTGTGAACGTTTCAAACGCTTCCCCCCCTCGCAACGAATTCGGATGGTATGCAGGGGGAAAAAAGAGAGGCCTTCCCTTGGCCGAAACCTATGAAGAGATGCAAGAGGTTAAATGCAGGCGTAATAGGCCGGCCACCATCTATCTTCCACCTTCCGTTAAAACGGCCCCAATGAACGGGGTTCTCTTTCCCAGCAGGAGCCCTTGCAGGGAACAAGCAGTCTCATTAATGCGAGGCTCCGGAACAGAACTGGGACCGAAAGCCGCGTGAATATCCCTATTTTCCCTGCGCAGGCCTTAACGCCGAGGTCACCAGGGGCCGCTCTCACCTCATTGAGCGCGGCAGCTTCTCGGATCTCTCCCGCGGCTTCCCCTTCCGGCCAGCAGAGATGGCGGCCGGAGCGAGCGGGGACCAGAGCAGCACCAGGGAGAGGCTGTTGGCTGCCTTGGACGATCTGGAGCTGCTGGCCAGGTGGGCGTTGGTGGGCGTTGCACCGCGGACCTGTTCTGGGCTGCGCTTCGCTGCGGGACTTTGCGCTTGCCATGGAATAGCCTAACCAGGAATTAATTAAGGCAGTCAGTGTTCGGGGCTGTTGTTATTATTATTATTGTTGTTGTCGTCGTCGTCTTCGTTCCGGACTCCTATCCTTAGCCAACGGGGTGGTTTAAAGTGGGACTCGGGGCGCGACGTGCGCATAACGTTATTGGACGGTTAATAAGTACCCAATTTCAAATTATTAATTTCTAGGTTCACGTGACAAAATGAACTATTTATTTACTTATATCTCGCCTTTATTACTTTTACAAATAACTCAATGCAGCGAACACGTTCAATACTTTTTCCTCCTCCTATTTTCCCCACGACAACAACCACCCTGTGAGGTGGGTTGGGCTGAGAGAGACTCGCCCAAGGTCATCCAGGTGGCTTTCCTGGCTAAGGCATGAATTCAACTCACTTGCTTTCTGGCCTGGTGCCTTAGTAGCCCAATCTGGCTAGGTTAATCATAAAGTGGAGGGCTGGGAGACGTTCATGAACAGACTTGGGAAGCATCAGTTGAGGGAAGCGTGCTCACGATGTGTTAGAAACGGAAAATAAAATTTGCTCTTTTTTGAATCTGGATTTTGTTGAAAATTGTTCTTCAAACATTTTACATGTCAATGTTCAAGTTTGTGGGGTGCAAAAATTACTTTTTCCAATTGAGTGTACATGCATCCCTGAGCAGAATTTTAAAGGTTTGCTTTACATTGCAAATGCTACTTCACTTGACAATACATAGTTGTTAGCAATTGATGACTAGGGAAAAAAAGAAATTACTGTTTTTTCACAGTTAAAGGGGAAAAAAACTACAATGTCCATCATAGACAGGATGTCCACTTTGAACACCATGCCCTGTCTGGCTCAATTTCACAAACTATATTTTTAAAACTAGAATCCCCATCCCCATCTATTATCTTTTTACTATAAGACCACTTACATTGTTTTAATTTTTTTACTAACTGCATTTATCAATCATATTTTTATAACAATTATTTCCCTCAAATATTAAATCTAACTGGATTTTCCCTGATTAGCTGAAACAACAGGAGCGAAATTTAAGATGAAAGGAAGACTTAATTTATTTGCTTTGGAGGAATAGGTAATACACTAAAACTGTCTCCTTTTCGGTCACATACTTATATTGTTTTGCTTTAGAGAACTGATTGAAGTTTTGGCAATTTCAAGAAACCAGAAGCTAACACAACCTGGGGAAGAGAGCCAGGTAAAGAGTTTGAAAATCTTATAAAACTATAGAAAAAATATTTTGTTAATTATCTACGTTGACCAGCCTGAAAAATAAACTAATATGTCTGCTTCTCTACTTTTACTGTAATGTTGTTACATGGACACTTTTATACTTTTTTTTAATTCAGGGCCTGAGATTTTTAAATAGAGCTATTAGAAAATCTAGATAGCTACTTTGTGACAACAAAAACAACTACAAGATTTGATTTTATTGGAAATCCTGAAATTGACAAGTTACATTTTCCTGTAATATATAATTATTTATTGTACAGATCCTGGAATTGTTAATTCAGCGGGATAAAGAGTTCCAAGAATTGATGAAACTAGCTCTTGATCAAGGGAAAATCCACCATGAAATGCAGGTATTGGAAAAAGTTATAGAGAAAAGAGACAATGATATTCAGCAGCTTCAAAAACAACTAAAAGAAGCAGAACATATTCTGGTGAGTGAAGTGCTCGATGTCTTGATGTTTGTGTCTATTAAATCAGTCATACAGAAACTTGGTATAGTTTGTTAGTATTAAATGTATCTAGTAAATGCAAATTAGGCTAGTTTATTTTTAATTTCTTCCTTTCCTTGGTTGCCATGTTACTGCAAGCCAAAGTTGTTTTTACTTTCTTGAAATTGTTTTCTTTCACTGTGCTAGTCTGCAGGGTTTTTTTCTTGATATTTGGATGTGCTAGCCAAAACCATGTGAGTATTTTAGATAAATCCTAAAGCATGTTACCAAATAAGATATAATGGCTCTGTTAAGCCTGCAACCTCTGGTTGTAAAATTGTTGCCTGAATTTATACAGCATATGCAACTGTAATTAAGCAAGAGGTTGAATTGTACAATTCTTTGGACCAAAGCCATAATTTGGCTAGCATGCTGTACAAAATCAGTCAGTTTAGTTTTTGTCTTAGCATTTTGTATGAAGCCAGCCAGTTCTTGTTTAATAGCCCATGATTAAACTATGGTTTAGTACAATTTTAAACCAGGCACTGGGTCAAGATTTTGTTGTTATTGTTAGCACATTAGTTAGAAATATAGTCCTAAAGAAGTGCAGAAACATTCTTGGGATTCTGTTAAATAGCCAAGCCATTTTTCTTAAACTTTTCCCTTGATTAGGATAACTTGCATATTTCCTATACTAAACTAATTTTAATTTCTTTTAAGAGGATTTATGAAAGATTAATATGCTTTTTATAAATCAGCATAACAATAAATAGTATTTTACATATAGGCTACAGCTGTTTATCAAGCAAAAGAAAAACTGAAATCAATAGAAAAGGCAAGAAAGGGTAAGTGTTTTTAATTATTTCTTAGGAAGTCTGTTTCCACAACCATAAATTGATGATTGCATGTCTTATGAAATTTATAAATATTTGTTTAATCATTTATTTTCTTCAGTAATTATATATTTTAAAAAATTCATGGTACATTTGAAAAATAACAGTTCAGTGGCACTACATATAATTTATTGTTCACTCAAAGGCATTTTCAGGCATTTGCACCTTGATACAGCTATGACCAAAACAAATTAAATAAAATTATGCAATTTTCTATGAGATCTTGGAGTCCAACAACAGCTTCCTGCCGGAGCAGCTATTTAGAAGAGGATTGAGGTGAAACTAAAAGGAGCAATTGCACCACACACATATTCTTGATTTAGTTTCTCCAGCTTTGTAAAGACGGTGCTTCACAGGATGCTAGATATAATGATGAGAAGGGGAAACAGTGGCCTTCCAGAAATTTGAAAATTGCAACTCCCAGCATTCTTTACATTAGAGCACACCTGGGAACTGTAATTTAACTATGTAGAATTATAGAGCAAAACAGAAAGTAAATTACAGTAAATTACATTACTGTAATGTCTCTGTTGCTGTCTGTAATATATACATGAATCAGCAGAAAGGAATGTTCTGAGTGTTTGGCTTTTACTGCATCATTTTTGCACAAGAATTTAATTTGAGGACACAGAAATTATTTTCATTTGGGTATTTCAGAGTTTCTCATGTGAATCATCATACCATATGAAAATGTAGCACCTTTTAAGATAAATTTCAATTATAGAAGAGAGATTGAAATGCACATAGAACTGCCAAAAAGAAAGAACGGACTCAGGAAAATGAAAGGAAAAGATCATTTTATAATGTTAGTGCTTCTACATTTTTTACTTGAAAGGACTAGTAGTGAATTTTATGTTACAGAATGGATGGTTGCATGCATTCATTGTATCCACATTTCTTACAGGAGCTATTTCTTCTGAAGAAATAATTAAATATGCTCATAGAATTAGTGCCAGCAATGCTGTCTGTGCTCCTCTGACTTGGGTGCCAGGTAAATAATAAATATGTATATAT
>NW_015386455.1:2845999-2897968 GCF_001527695.2 Protobothrops mucrosquamatus | reverse complement strand
AAGTAAGTAGCTATTAACTTAGATTTTTTTTTATGAAGAGTGTGACAGGAAAATAAATTATTTGTTCATTCATGCTATTTCTAAAGCTGGCCATTCATGAATGACTTCAGGTGGTTTACAGAAGGTTTAAACAAGTAATAAAGGTAAATGAAAGCAATAGTAAAAATAATCACAACAAGAAAAAAACCACTATTATATATTTGCTTTACATTTGTTTATTTAGAATTGCAAACAAAATTATTATTATTATTTTATTTTTATTTATTTTATTTTATCACTATTATTTTTTTAAGGGGATCCCCGACGACCATATCCAACTGATTTGGAGATGAGAAGTGGTCTTTTGGGTCAGATGAACAATCCTTCAGCAAATGGAGTTAATGGACACTTACCAGGAGATGCACTTGCAGCTGGAAGATTGCCAGGTAATAGAAATTTGAGAGACATGAGTCTGCTGTCAAGTGTGTTGATATGCACACTTTATATGTATAAAATGCATATACATGTACGGGATATGCAACATGGAACCTTAGGCAAGGCAAATGTACATCACAGACGTTCATGAAATTAGGAAAATAAAGACAAGTCCCTTGAAATAAACTAAGAATGAATTTATTTAAAATAAAAATAGATTGAAATATATTCAAAGAGATTAAAAATGAAAATATTAAAAGCATTTGTTGATCACTGTACTGAAATGTGTGTACATTATTTGCACAGGCTTGAGTAAAAGAATTGATTGTTTTAAAAAAGCTTAGATTTAGTATTTTATCAGGAGATTATTTCTAACTTTTAAATCAAAGCTGGTCTGTAATGGAAAAACAAGTGACACTATGAAATGCAGTAGAGGGAATTAAGATCAGGATGTTTTCAGATTTTAGCACTTAGCAGCATTTAAACTTATATACTACCCCATAGTGCTTTATAGCATCCTCTGGGCGATTTACAGAGTCAGCATATTGCTTCCAACAATCTGGGTCCTCATTTTACCAACCTCAGAAGGATGGAAGGCTGAGTCAACCCTGAGCTTGATCAGGATCAAACTCCAGGTTGTGGGCAGAATTTGCCAGCAATACTGCATTCTAACCACTGCATTATCAGGGCTGGGGGGGGGGATTGGAATATCAGCATCATCTTACCACTGAAGTTGAGAACTATGGAGGGAATAAGGTTGCCTTCTTTTTCTGTAAGATGCTTTTTTGGTGAAAGTGCATATACTGCTAATTTTAGAGGAAAGAAAGACTACTGAGGGATGATTTTAATCCTGTGATTTTTTTAAATGGAAAAAATAAAGCTTTATTAATGGCAAGAAGAGTTAAGCACATGAATTTCTAAAGAAGTCAAGATTCTGATAGTTTGAGATAATAGCCTGAGAAATAAATTAAACAAAAATAACAAAAGGGTGGCTTGGAAAATAGTACAAAAAAGTGAGGTACATGCTAAACCAGAGATTTCTAGGGTTGATGTCAGAGTGAAAAGCAAATTGGCTTATTGACCAATTAAAATAAATGGAAGATAGCATCAAGAATAGCTGCTTTTATTTGCTGCCTTGTCTATCATGAGAGCTTTGTTTATGTTCTTCTAAAGCCCAGGTTGGCAGCACAGTGCTTGCAAATGCCACTGAATTCTTGCAGAATCACTAGTATACCCTTAAAGTATCCACATCCTTTAACTAATCAGCATATCATTTCACCATTACCTACATCTTAACATTCTGTATCCTCTGAGGTTGCACTGTCTTGGCTCAAGGTAGTAGAGGATAACACAAATGCTGCAGGAGAACCAGTTGTAGCTGTTGATATGCTTGTTGGGAAGCTTTATGAGCTGCTTGATAGAAAGATAAGGTTCTGTAGGTGGAGGCAAAAAGAATAGACATTGACCATTGCAAAGTTACATTTGAAGTGGTTTGTTAATCTACTACTACCAGCAATATTTTTTTAAAAAAATTAACTATGGCCACTGGTTTATATTTCATTGTACATGGGAAATATGTCACATTTATTATGGGAGAAATTTGTTTTACTCTGGGAAATCCAGTTTTGATGCTTGGAGGAGGTCATTTGATTTATATCAAGGAGGGTGTTTGTCCAGTTGTTTAACACTATCTATTGGCTGTCCATTCAATTTGCAAAGGGAGAAGGTATACAGTAAACAGTTGTGCCCCAATGGAAAATCAATTGTTAAAAAATTGAAGAGGAATATTAGTTGATTCAATTATTTTTATCTGTTAAGCATGTGTAGTATAATTTGAAATCGGGAATCTGGTATCATCTTTTTAGATTAACCAATTTTATTATGGGTACTCCTCAATTTACAAACCCCAATTAAGCCCAAAATTTCTGTTGCTAGATGAGACAGTTGTTGTGAGTTTTGCTACATTTTACAATCTTTCTTGCCACAGTTAAGTGAATCACTGCAGGTGTTACATTAGTAACATGGTTGTTAAGTAAATCTAGCTTTCCCACTGACTTTGCTTATCAGGTCGCAAAAGGGAATTACGACTCCAGGACACTGCAATCGTCATGAGTTAATTGCCAGGTATCTGAATTTTGATCATGTGACCATGGGGATGCTGCAATGGTCATGTGAAAAATGGTCATCAGTCACTTTTTTCAGTGCTGTTGTAACTTTGGTCATCAAATGAATGGTTGTAAGTTGAGGACTACCTGTACAAAGCAGTCTTAGCATCAGAGGATTTAATGGGAAAAATAGTATGTTTCTGTCTTCTGAAATCAGTGGGAATTACTGTACAAATGTGTGGCTAGTTTATTTTGATTTTTGTAAAACTGATGTGCAATTTTATATTGTGAATTTCTGGTTGTCAGTCAGAAGGTTCTTCCATGTCATTTTAATATATTATTAAAAAAACAAATAGAGCATGGAGTAATTGTAGATTTCTTTTTTCTTCAGATGTTCTTGCACCGCAGTATCCCTGGCAATCAAGTGACATGTCAATGAACATGCTTCCTCCTAATCATAGCAATGACTTTATTTTAGAACCTCCTGGACATAATAAGGAGAATGAGGATGATGTAGAGGTTATGTCAACAGATTCCTCGAGTAGCAGTAGTGACTCCGATTAGGGCATGCATCTGATTGTAATAACTTGATTGTATCAGCGAAAGAAGATTGTATATCATCATTATACATATTCTGCATTCCAGATGGAGGCTGTGGTACCAAGGAGGAAACTTACAAATTCATAAGAATCATTATCTTGTATTTGATGAATATGACTTTATCCCAGAATTTCAGATAATTGTTGGAAAAAGGGTGGCGATAGCCACTGGAAATATGTTATGCTCTGACATAATTTATTTTGGTATTGTTTACTCATAACAATGTTTTAGCACAAAATAAATATCTATGAAGTTGCAAGTTAGCTGTTGCATGTGAACAGATACTGTTCTATAAACAGCAAAGAATTGCAAGGAGCAAATGTCACTGGTTCCTTAATTCATTTTTATGGTAAGTCTTCCAGTCTTTCAAAATGGATCTTCAAGCAGCAGAGATGTGGGAGAAAATTCCATTCTTCAACTCCATGAACAGAAGCATTGTATGAGTAATGGATTCTAATGGAGCTTTAGATCCAATAATATTTCCAATTGCATAAAATCAGAAAATATTTGTCATGATTCCGAAAGATGAAGCTCTTCAAAGAACTTTGAGGCATTGTTTACCTTAAAGAATCTTTTAATTTGCAACATAGCTTCGGCACGACATAGTGAAGCCAAAATCTAAATTCTCCTCCCCCAGGCACACAGTAACAAAGCATAACTCACTCCTTCATTTAACAGTCATTAATCACATTCTCCAATTAGTTTGAAGTGTGAACTTTCCCTCCCGTTATCTCCTCTTATTACAACTAACTTTGAAGAATTCTACTGAGATATTATTATGGCTAACTAGTCCCCAAGCACATTCTTTCTCCCCTCCTCCCTTCCAGCACCATCTAATTTTAACTCTAAAAGTAACACACAGGTTAAATAGAAAATGTCTGCATCTTCATATATTGTCAAGCAAGAACATCCGATGTTAGCAGCATTGACATTATTTAGATGAGACTTCTCCAGCCTGCTACTTTGCATGTGTGTTAGTTTGTAATATTCTACCAGCACTCCCACTTCCTAGGCTTTTTGTGATGAGAGATGTAGCCCAATGCACACAAAGAGCATGAGGGTATAAAATAATTTATGAATTTTACTAGTATGATTCACTTACAATCAGGTTGTATATGTTTGTAGTGAATAAAAGGTTTTAAATATAAAATAGTAGGTTTTCACTAAAAATACTGAATGTATTGTGGTCACATGTTGTCTTGTTTAATGAATGCGGGGGAAGTGAGATCATAAGGTATGTAATATCTCGCTGAATCATGGAGTTGCTGGTCCCAACTGTGATTATTAAACATGGACAACCTGAATGTTTAACAGTAAGCTAGGCCCATTAAACATGCCCTAAATCTGGCAACCAGAGTGTGTCCGGGAGATGGCTTTGGTTCTCAATCTTGGAGGTCAGAGAGAATGAATTAAAGAGGATAGTGAAGTCAAGGGGAACAGGAGAGAGATGGCGCCAGATCATCAGAAACCAGGAAGGGCAAAGGAAAACATCAGTGATAGAAGCTAAGGACAGCCATAGAACAGGGGTCCCCAATCCCCGGTCTGTGGACCAGTACCGGGCTGCAGCATGCCAGCAACCGGTCCGCACAACAAGTAAAGCCCCATCCATGGAATGCAGGCAGCACACAAAACCACGCCCCCTCCGGTCCATGGAAAAACTTCTCTCCACGGAACTGGTCCCTGGTGACCAAAAGGTTGGGGACCTCTGCCATAGAGAGAAAGACTATGATGGAGAAAGGGCGGGCTTTTCAATGGGAACACTGGGGACTTGGCCTTCCCAATGAACTAGAGCAGGGGTAGGCAACCTTGGCTCTTTTATGACTCATGGACTTCAACTCCCAGAATTCCTGAGCCAGCATAGCTGGCTCAGGAATTCTGGGAGTTGAAGTCCATGAGTCATAAAAGAGCCAAGGTTGCCTACCCCTGAACTAGAGGAAGAAGTAAATTTTAAGAAAACCTGAGTAATAAGAATAGATTCAAACATCCTGGAAACCTTTTTCTTAAAAGCTGACTTATTGGTTAAATGAATTGGCTGGTTCTTTATATTAAGCCAAAATTAAATTGATATACTCTGTGAATTCAGCCTGCCTGTTTAAAATTTCACTTGTTATACTTGGCATATATTCCCGACTGTTTTCACTTTTTGCTGTTTATCTAATCTGCTGGGATCCCTTGCTAAAATACTGTTTATATTAGTTTTAAGTTAAAAAAAACAAACCAGCACTTTCCTCTTGGATCTCAGTCCTCTGCTAACTTCTCCTTTTTCTTTCCAATTAAAATATCCCCAAATCAAACACTTTTTGTTTAAAAAGAATTTTCCTGAAAAAATTAAAGGCTGAGTTCACATGAAATGGATTTTCATAGTCCCTGGTTTATTCAGTTAACCATAGAGACAAGTTTCACACAATACACTGAACTAATGTGGCTGAACAGATTTTGGATCAGCGTATCATGCAAAAATAACTATATAGTGGAAACAACACAATGTGAGTTATATAGTTGCATAAAATGTATAGTTCTTCCCCATAATTGGAAAAGTTTCACAGGTTTTTATAATGAAAAAAGGCTTGCACACTGGTATTTTTTCTTCTTTACAATGGTATACTTCTTCTAAATCAGAGAGCAAAATGGATTAGAATGGGAAGAGTTTAAAATATGGACCTTTGTGATTACACTGGATCATATCAATTATGGGGGCAACTATAATGCTTTTACTATACAATCATTTTTTCCGACAGAGCAAAGTAACATAAAATATAGGATGCATTATTGCAGCTGCTTTGACCAATAACAAAACCATAAGTATTATAAGCATGCATTAACCCCTGTATACATCATAGGATACATCATTGTATTAAAATATCTGTTATAAAGGAAAATAATCTGAAGCTATATGCCAAAATAGAGCTTTTGGAGGGAATATGATTAGTGCCAGTCATGCAGTAATGACAGGTTGGTTCCAAGTATTTAGAGCAAATGTACAACTTGGCACTGATAACAAAAGTCTCTTCATAGGGGCTATTGATATATTGTCTGTTTTAAATCCAGAAAATATAACTTATAGATTTCCAGTGTATCCAATCAGATGATTTAATTCTTCTTTGAAAGGATTATAATTTTGTTCTCTTAAGCAGCGTAGAGGCCAGAAGAGTTTATTGGCTGGTGGAAACTCATCCCATTTTACCCATTCCCAACCTACAAAAAGAAAAAGAACAGAAATGTTTCAGGGTAAGAAGTAAATTAATCTGTCAATGATTGCCAGGATGATTTAGTGTTAGACTGGGAAACTGGAGTTTGTATAAAGAAGAAAGTCATTGGAAAATAGTAAACTCCTAAAAATCCCACATTGTTGTGATACAAAGATATGATTTTTTTAAACCTAGAAACACAAAAGTACTTCATCGTTTTAGACTGCTCCAAATGGCTATGACAGCTGCAAGTGGTTAATTATTGCTTCAGTGACACACATAAGTACAAGCCCAGCCCTGTATAATATATTAGCCCTGAAGGATTAGGTCAAAGAGCATCTTAATCCAGCATTTTGTTTCTCATACAGTACTTGTTACCAAGGGATCTTCAGAAGAAGCAGATGGAAACAAACTGTTCTCCTGCATAAAATTAGACTCAAGCATTCCTGTTTTATTATTACAATTATCTGAGTTGCAACCTGCCTAGTTATTTTGGAGTCTTACAGTTTGACATGATATTCTGTTACAGGAAGTTTAAAAGACAAATATTAAGTAGACAACTCAAAGGGTAATACTGGGACACCTTTTCAGTACCCTATATCCTGGAAATTAATTCGGTTTACTTCAAGATAAATCAGGCAAACTTTCAGCCCAAGCCTTACCCAGATATAATATCAACAAATAAGGGATATGATTTGTACTTTCACACACCCAAAAATGTTCAAACAAAAAAAGCAGCATACCATTCTTGCATTATACATATATGCAGACAACATGGATAGAGTTTTTTAAAAACTTACTTTCATTTTTATCAGGTTCCAGATTCTTTGGTTCGGATTCATGATTCATATCAACTTCTCCTTTCATTAGGATGGTGACATAATGGTAATTGTCCTTTAAACTAGCAGCATTTACCACTGAAGCAAACTGCACATTTGTTAGATGCAAGGCAGCTTCTTCTAAAGTTTCTCTCTTTGCACATTCTACCAAATTTTCACTGCACAGAGAGGAAAAAAGGAAGGAAATATGAGTTATTCAGAAAACAAGAGTGGTCCTATCTATCAGTTTGAAACATCACAAGAATCCAGTTTATATGACAACTAGCAGGCTTCTACTCTGAACAAGGTGCCTGAATATTTTTGTCAACTTTGTTTGCCCTTATTCTCAGAGAAATGGGTTTGCTTATAAAGAAGTGATAGCACTTTATTTTCATTAATTCTTTTTCTGTGATGTAGCATAATTAATAATATCTGTTTACTGGTGTAAAGCCTTTTTGTATGTTGAGATAATGGAAAATCTTTGATGTTTCAGTAGTCTCAGACTGTTTTTCTTATTTATTGTACTTTAATAACCCTATGGAGTGGCTATGGATAGATAGGAGTCAATCATGTTTAGTCTTAGATGGAGTTGCACTGCCCCAGACAGACTCAGGGCATAATCTGGGGGTCAGGTGGTCAGAAGTGAGGCAGGCCCCCACTTTCCTAGCCTTCTGAAAAAGCATTAAAACATGGCTCTACCCCAGACAAAACCAGCAAGGCTGCATAAAAAACTCTGGTAAACTGAAAGACAAAAGAGACAAGTAGAAAAAGTAGAAAGAGGGACACATAAGTAAAACAGAATACCAGTATATAGCCTGAATCTGCAGATGACATCAGGAAAGCTAAGAATCAGAAGTAAGAACTAAGACTTGCAATAAATGTCAAAAATAATAAACTTTCTTTCAATATGTAAAACACAAGAAAAGTCAAGGAAACGATCAGTCCACTAATGGGAGATGATGGCAAGGAGGTTACAGGCAGCAGTGAAGAAAGCAGAACTGCTTAAATATGTAAGACTGCTAAAACAAATAAAACTGGATCTGAAAAAGTGGAAAAACTTCCATCTTTCAATGCTGGGGAGAATAGCAACAGTGAAAATGAATATCTTACCAAAAATCTCTTTTTATTTCAAACGATTCCTGTAAGGCTGGGAAAAGCCTTTTTTGATGAACTGAATACAACAATACTGAAATTTATCTGGCAAGGAAAAAAAGCTAGAATTAGACTGAAAATGCTATAAGAAGCGAAAGAAAGTGGAGGATTTGGACTGCCGGACTGGAGGTTATACTACCAAGCAACTATTTTAATATGGCTTAAAGAATGGATAATGCTTAGAGACAAAAGACTATTATACCTAGAGGGGCATGATCTACAAATTGGTTGGCATGCCTTTCTGTGGTATGGGAAGAATAAAATACATAGATACTTTCAAAACCACTTTATAAGAAATGCACTTCTTTCAGAATGGGAAAAAATAAAAGCAAAAATTTACATTAAGATACCTGGATGGCTTTCAACAATAGAAGCTTTTGCTTACCCAAATTTAATTAATTATGACAAAGTTGTGACCTATAAAGATATCTTGGACAATGAAGGAAAAATGAAAGGCAGACAATATTTACAAGAACAAGGTATTGATCTATCATGGAGGCCATATTTGCAAATCAAAACGAGATATGAAAAAGATGCTAAAATAATGGGATTCTATAAAGAACAGACAGAATTTGACCAGATACTGTTAAAACAGATGAAAAGTTGATTAAGAAACTCTACAAATATCTGTTAAACTTAAAGATGGAGGAAGAACAAGTAAAAGAAACAATGATAATATGGGCAAAGAACTTTGGATATAATATAGAATTAGAAGACTGGCAAAAGTTATGGGAAAGAAATGTTAAATTAACTAAAGCAGCGGCATATAAAGAAAACTTCCGGGCTTCCAGTTTGTGCTCACGGCACTAGCGGATGTGCGGGACGATCGCTCCCTCCGTCGTCCGGTTTTCTCCCACCGGGGGACCCTGAAAAGGGTCGGAAGTTGCCCTGGAGGGGCGGCGAGCGTGAAGAGAACCTCTGACTGATCGCGGAAGGGCAGCAGCCCTCCCGTTTGATCCGGAGCAGCTCTTTGAACTGAGGGGAAAAGATCGGCCATTAATATGGCCCATCACTAAGCCGTTACCAGCCAAGGCGAAAATTACTATCAAGCACTTCGAAAGCACCGCAGAGGAATTGGGTGAGATCTTACCTTCTTTGTATCCCAAGTATTTTCCTGAAAAAAGCCTCTTGAAATTTCTTCCCCTTTGTGGAGAGAGGAAAGGGAACATCTTCCTCCCACCCTCTAAAATGGCAGTGTCTGACTACTTGGGGAAAAAAACCTTGAAAAGAACAACTAAGTATTTGGATTTGCATCTTTTTGATATTTGGGGACCCAAAAAGTTCCTATTTTCACAGGGATCTGTTACAGCCCAGACCTGTCCTTGGTACTATCTAAGAGAGATAAAAAGTTGAGAGAACAGCTGGGCGGTGAAATTGGCTTTTAGGAACTGTGGAGGTGAACACTTACTGACTCTTATTTAAAAAATAGCCTCCACTAAAGGACATTTATAACTATCTCAGAAATGGAGGACCAGCAACAAATTTCGGCTAATTACAAACTTATACTTGAAACAATTCTTGAATCTACTGAGATAATTAAATCTAGACTGAAAGACAAAGGTGCCAGCTTAAACCTACAAAATAAAACCCTGATTCCAACTAAAGAACTTACAATTCAAAAAACAACAGAAGTGGAAGAAATTAATACCAAGACAGAGAACTTTAAAGAACAACAAGTACAACATACTGAAATTTTGACAACCAAGCCCTGATTGCAACTAAAGAACCTACAACCCAAAGAGCAACAGAAGCGAAAGAAAGTAATACCAAGACGGAAGGTGTTAAAGATCAACAAGTACAGCACACTGAAAACCTAGACAACCAAACAACAACCATAAAATTGGACATGACTTTTTACTTAAACCAGAAGAAACCTGAGGAAGAAGACCAGACCGAATTGAAGATAAATACACTAGAGCAAATATGGAGACCTGACCCACCAGGGCAACAATTTAATGATTATAAATGGGCCAGTTCCTCTGGAAAATTAATAACCAGATGGTCTCCTTTGATTCAAATAACATGTGCAAGAATGAAGGGAGATCTATCTGATGATTTAAAAGCATTGGTATGGAAGCCTGATTGGTATAAAAAGAAAGCTAGAGTTATATTTTAAAAATGGAGTTCTAATTTATGACAAAAGATCCTAATGTCTCAACTAATGAGCCAAAGGGAGATTTTGAGATGAAGGGAAATGTGATTATAGATTTAAATATTGTTGGAAAATGATAAAAAATAGGGATTAATTGGCTTAATATTTAGGATTTAGATTCATAAGGGAAATGAAAATTAACTATTGGAAATAGCTTCGAATTATTGTTTAGCCCAGATGATACAGATGGACTTGAGACAATAAAGGACACTCTATTAGTAAGTGGTGATGTACTAGGATGAGAAATAGAAAATGTTTATGAAATAAATTAAGAATATATTTAAGTAAATAATATGTGTATCTTAGATGTTATAACTTTTATGTTGTGAAATAAAGGAAATTTGGGTTACTCGAAACTTAAATACTATGAATTAAATACTATGAATGTTAAAGATTAAATTGGAATACCGTAATTAAAAATTAGGTAAAACTTAATAACAGGACATGGATATGTATAAGCAAAAAATATATTGATAAATGTCTCAACTGAGCTTGTTATAATTAGAAATTTACTTGTTTAAATATGATATAGCAAATGTTAAGGGAAATAGAGAAGGAATTATTGATGATGCATACTGACATATGTACTAAAGATTTTGTTACTGAATTATTCATTACCCAACCACCACACTACTTTCTAAATACTTAAATGTAAAACTGGAAAACCAATAAAATGTGTTATATAAAAAAAGAAAACTTATATAAAATGTTTTACAGATGGCATATGACACCAGTGAGATTAGCAAAAATGTTTAAAAATACTTTAAATAAATGTTGGAAATGCAAACAAAGACCAGGTACTTATTACGATATCTGGTGGACATGCCTTAAAGCAGGGCTTTTCAACCGGTGGTACGCATACCACTTGTAGTACATTAATGAGTGGCAGGTGGTACGCAGCCCTGCCTAGCCAAGTGTAGCGGGGGAGGGAAAGAGCCAGCATAGGCAAGGACTTGCAATGAGAGAGTCCTCTGGAGCTACAAAGGCCCCAGGCTCACTTCTGGCTCACCCTCCCCCATGAGAAAGGAGGAGGGGAGGCGGAGACAGGAGAGCCTATAAAAGGAGGCAGTTTGGGCAGGAGAGGGAGAGAGAGAAAAAAGCAGCAGCCTTGGGAGGAGGCAGAGTCAGCTGCACCAAAGGGAAGAAAGGGGGAGGGGGAGGGGGAGGTTGGGGGGAGAGATCAAGCAGACTGGCCATGAGCCGATCTACAACTGCTGTGGCAGCCACCTGTGCTGGCAGCAGCAAACAGGCAAGAAATGCATTCCAAGAGGAATGAAAAAAGGCAGCAATGGCTGGAGGTGAGGCACGGAGGAGGGAAGGAGGATGGAGAGTGGAAGGATTCTTATGTGCTTTTGTGACTTTGAAGTACTGGGATTTGTGCAATGAGGGCTTTGTGTTCTTAAGGAGCGTTTGGCAATTTCTATTTGGCTGATGGCTGATGTCTTGTTTAGCTTCTCTTGTTAGCTGTGAGTTTTGCTGCAAGGGATTTTGAAGTATTTTTCTCCTGAACGGATTTTGCCTGTAACATTCCTTTACTTATGAATGGAGCCATTTGGGGAGGTTGCCTTAGCCGGCAGCCAGTACTTACTTTTTTTTTTCTTCCTTAAGTGCCGGCTGCGCTCCTTAGTTTCCTTTCTAGCCATAGCTAATTCTTAAAGGGGAATGTGCCTTTTTAAGCTAGTTCACTCAGCAGCTTGTTTTTTCTGTCTCTGGAGGCTTTTCCTTGTTTGATCAATATATGGAAGAGGGAAAATATGGGGGGGGGGGGGTTTCCAATTCTTCCTTCAGAAGGAGATGGGAATGAGAAAAAGGGAGGCAGGGAAGGGAGGGAGGAAAGGAAGTCCTGCCTTAGCACTTGGCCACCAGCGGCTCTGCCATTGACTTTGCTTGTCAAAAGGTTGCAGAAGGGGATCACATGACCCTGGAACACCGTGACCATTATAAATATGAATCAGTTGCCAAGCATCCAAATATAAATCATATGACCCTGGGCATGCTGCAATAGTCATAAGTGTGAAAAATGGTCATAAGTCATTTCAGTGCAATTGCAACTTTGAACAGGTTTTTTTTGGTCATCAAGTTTTTGACACCTTGCTAGGTGGTACTCGAATATTGCCATATCCTAAAAGTGGTACAATCAGTAAAAAGGTTGAAAAGCCCTGCCCTAAAGCAAAAAGATTTTGGTTAAAAATATATTTGTGGCTGGAGAAAATGACTAAAAAACAAATAAGACTTTAAGCTAGAATTATTTTTGTTAGGAATAATAGGAGTAAATTATGAGAAATATTGTATATATTTAATTTTACATGTACTAACTGCAGCAAGAATTGTATTTGCCCAACATTGGAAAAATGAAAATTTACCAACTGAAGAATTAATTAAGAAAATTTTAGAGTGTACAGAAATGGATAGATTGACTTTAAAGATAAAAGAGAAAGAAGACTCAGTGTATTTTAGAACATGGGATAATTTTTATCAATGGCTAGAAAAACGAGTCAGAGAGAAAGGAATGTGATATGTAATTTGAATATATATTAGCAAGAAGAAGAGGGATTAATTAACATATTATGATAACTATTATCTATTATTTTTTGTTAAACACATGAATCCCGACATTATGCTGTTTGCTAAATATTAAGAAGTTATTTGAAAAAATTCTAACGAGAACCCCAACCCTAATCCTAACCCAAATCCCAACCCCAATCCTGATCCCACCTCATTCCTAATCCTATAAAAACTAATTTTTATATATATATAAAAGAAAGCAGAACTGCTTAAGTCATTCTTTGCACTGATCTTTACACAAAAAAGGAAAAAAATAGTTCAACCTATCGAAGGCAACACTGTAGAAGACAAAATAGGAATGCAAATCAAAATAGGCAAGGAAAATGATAAGACAACACCTATCCACGCTAGACAAGTTCAAATCACCTGGACCAGATGAATTACATCCCAGAGTTTTGAAGGAGGAGGCAGATGTGATCTTGGAACTACTGAACCCTATCTTTCAAAGATCCTGGAGCACTAGGGAATTACTAGAGGACCAGAAAAGAACTGATATGGTTCCCATCTTCAAAAAAGGAAAACAAATGGATTCAAGAACTACAGAACAATCAGCCTGACATTAATATTTTTGAAGACCCTGACAAAGATAATCAAGCAATAGATCTGTGAATGCTAGACAAACCTTACTGAATTATTTGACAAAGTGATTAAATTAGTGGACCAGTGAAATGCTGTGGATATTGGACTTCAGTAATTTGACAAAATAGATCATAGCCTACTTCTTGGCCAAGATAGAAAAATGTGGGATAGACATCATCACCACCAGATGGATTCATAGTGTCAGCGTCCTTACCAGTCCCTGATTTCCTCAGGCGCAGAAGGATAACAAGGTGACCGGCAAACAGGAACGATCCAACAAGTGCTTTATTCCACAAACAAAGTCAGTGCTGGGAGTGGTTTGCTCCCAGCGCCTTACATACGTTCCCTATCCGCAGCTCCACCCCCCCACACACACACAGCAGGCCAACATCCAGTGCCTGCCTTTGAAAGCCGCACCGCAGGAGCCTCTCTCTCTCCTGGCCTGCCGCCCGGTCACAACTGGTTGGGGTTGGCTCCATGCTTCGCAGCTGAGCGTCGGAACCCTCTGCAGCACAGGTAGGCCCCCTCCCCCCTCGGGCACCACATCAGTCCTTGCATGCCAGGTGATCGGCGGCCTTGCTGCAAGGCCTCCTTGTCCATTTGGCGGCGTGCTGCTCAATGGCTCCGGTTCCAAGATGCGAGGCTTCCCTGTCCGTCGCTGGCATCGCTGAGCCTGAGCCGCCAAGCCGCCTGGCCGTTTGGTGGCGTCCTTGCTGGCATTGGTGCGGGGCCTGGCTGTCCTTGCCGGCATTGGTTTGGGGCCTGGCTGTCCAGCGGCATAGCCACCTGGAGCTGCGGGGTGTGCCATCTGCCGCCTTTCCCCCCCCTTGAATGTCGAGCCCTCGGGGCTTGTCAGGCAGCTCCCTCTACCAGGGCTCCACCTGGTCCCTGCCAGTGGCTGACCTGGGCGTGGCTTAGTCGCAGTCTGTTGTGTGCGGAGCAGGTCTGTCAGGGGTAGGGCCACCGCAGTAAATGAGGGGATGAACTGCCGATAAAAGTTGGCGAACCCCAAGAAACTCTGTAGCTGACGGTTTCGAAGTGCCTGCCACTCCAGTACAGCCTTGACCTTATTAGGGTCCATTTCCACTCCTACCCCGAATATCCGGTATCCCAGATAGTCCAGCTGTGTTTGGTAGAAGTCGCACTTGGAGAGCTTCATGAACAGGTTTGCCTTCAACAGTTTCACCAGCACCTGTCGCACCAGACAGATGTGTTCCTCCATGTTGGAGATATAGATTAAGATGTCGTCTAAATACACGAGCACCCCACGGTAAAGGTGTTCATGCAATATCTCGTTGATGAGCTGCATAAATACCGCAGGGGTCCCCTGTAGGCCAAACGGAATCACCCGGAACTGGTAGCTATGAAGCAGGCAGTTGAACGCCGTCTTCCACTCATCCCCTTGCTTGATACGGACCCTGTAATACGCCTCCCGTAAGTCCAGCTTGGTGAACACCTTACCCTTCGCCAAATGGGCCAACAGGTTTTTCATTAGTGGTAGGGGGTACATGTTTTCCACACAAACCCCGTTGATGCCGCAGAAGTCTACACACAAGCGCAGGATGCCGTCCTTCTTTTCCTTAAACAGTACTGGAGCTGCGATCTGCAAACTGCAATCAGGCCGGCTGGATGAAGCCTCTTGCTAGATTCCGGTCAATATACCGCCGCAACTCCTCCATCTCCCTGGGCTTCATCGCATACATCCGGGGTTTGGGCAGTTGGTTGGCCGGTGGGGAGGTAGGACGTCGCACTCCCGCTCGCTGAACACCTCGGCAAGGTCGGCATATACCCCCAGGAAGTGGGTTTCTCCCCTTGTGCTCTCTTGGCGTGGCTTTGCCTCCCTACTCCCTTCTCCACCCCCTTTTACAGATTCCTGGTCTGGCGGCCGGGGACCAATTCCAATCTGTAGTTTTTGTTACCCACCTTCCTACCAAATCGTTGGACCCCACTTGTCCAGCCACACCAGTCCTAGGATAACGGCCTCGGTCATGGAAGGGACCATGATGAACTGGAGGATCTCCCAATGGGCCCCCATCTCTAGTCTGACAGGCTGTTATGAAGGTAGCCAGAGCCCCCCCCCCCCAGGAGGGACCCTTCCACCTGCTCAAACCAGATTGGGTTGGCCAGTTGCCTCACCCGGATCCCTGCCTCAGCCACCATGCCCTTACTGATCAGGCAATGGGTGTAGCCAGAATCAATCAGGGCCCTGTATTCCTCCCGATGGCCTGTCTGTGGACTCGTCAGTACAATAGGGATGACGAATGGTCGTATCGGCTCACTCACCATAGGGTCTTCTGATGGCTCATCCTCACTATCATATGCCACCAACTGGTATCTGGTAACTGCCATTGCCTCCTCCGGGGCTGTCCGTCGAGGAGTGATCCCTTCCGTCTGATGCGCTGCCCTCAGCTTCTCTGGGCCCTTCTTGGGTGTGGGACCGGCCTTCCCAGGGGTCGTTAGGTTCCCCCATGGAACGGGGACCGGACACTCCGCTGCCCGATGCCCTGGCTGGTTGCACCAGAAACACCTGAACAACGCCCAGAGAATGGGCCCAGAGGAACCCGAGCCTGAAGCCTGGAGCCTCTGTCCTTCATCCCTCGGCTTCTCTATGACCCTACGTGGTACCAATGGGACCTCTCCCTTTGGGCGGAACTCTTGCAGGCCTGGATCCAAGTCCACCATTACACGGAACCAGTCCTGGAGTCGGCTCGGGACACCACGAAAAACACATACCTGGCGCAGATCTTGCTCCAGGCTTGCTAGAAACTGGTGAACCAGTAGACGTTCTGGCCAGGAGCGCAGTCTACTGGCCACCCGCCGGAATTCACGGATGTACTCTGCTGCAGACCGGCCTCGCTGATTTAGCACCAGTATCTTTGCCTCGACCCGCTGGACCCCGGAGACGTCCTCAAACCGGGATCGCAGAGCCTCCAGGAACAGACCGGCGTCGGCCAGTTCCCTGGCATGTTCGCTGTAGAGATCTGCCGCCCATTCTGCTGCTTTGCCCTGCAATCCCGCCGTTATCGCCACCACCATTGCCCACTGAGATGGATAGAAGCGAGCG
This sequence comes from Protobothrops mucrosquamatus, assembly GCF_001527695.2. Taxonomy (NCBI): domain Eukaryota; kingdom Metazoa; phylum Chordata; class Lepidosauria; order Squamata; family Viperidae; genus Protobothrops; species Protobothrops mucrosquamatus. Next base: position 2,881,331 of record NW_015386455.1, on the reverse strand, counting down.
TATCAGTCCAGATGGTTTATAACCTGGCTGAGGAACATCGCCAACCGGTCCGGGTTCCCATCAAATGTTGCTGGTATTGGTGGCAGACCCCAAGCCTCCCCTGGACTTCATGGCCCCAAAGATTAACCTGTGCCCTGTAGAGTGTCAGCCATAGGTGGAAAGCGCTGGTCCCCGGGCCCTGCCATCTACCGGACTGAGGACCCAGTTGGCCTAGCCGTCCGCCTGGTGGGGGCTCCACCTGGGTCCATCAACGGCCTGCCGTGATTGTTCTGTCGGTATACCCCACCTGGGGAGTACCAGGCGCATGCCCAGGAGCTACCCTGAACAGTGGGCTGGCCAGATGGAATCGGGGTGGTCCCGACTGGGGTGGCTGTGTCTCCTTCCAGGATCACAAAGCTATCTCACGGGTCGCTTCCCATCTTGACCATGAGGGGGAATCCTGGAACCCGGTCTCACCGAACCTGTCCCTCAGGATGTCCATGGTGTGATGTCCGGGTGCCATGGAGTAGCTCCAACCCCCATTATCTTCATCCGTGAGACGCCTCTCCCACCACTCCATCAGAGGCTCTTCGGTACCTGGTGTATGTGTGTGGCCGGCATCTGGGTTGGTGAGTGCAGAGCTGTGCCACCACTCCCCCGAAGGGCCTGGGGCCCCTGCGTCCTGGGGCTCACTCACCGGAGCTGCAGGCCGCGCCTTGGGCCGCACCACTGGCTGAGCATCCCCAGCTCCTGCATCAGGCATTGGCCCTGCTGCCTCAGCCACAGGTGCTGCCTCCTGCGTTCCCTCAGCCATTCCCTGGATAGCACCCAAAGTTCTGTCTTAGGCCCAGTACTCTTTAATGTCTTCATAAATGTTTAGATAAGGGGATAGAAGGGGAATTCACTGAATTTGCAGATGACAACAAGTATGTGGGAGGGAATAACCAAAACTTTAGAACAGGGTAGGCAATTACTTTTCTCAAGGGGTCACATGCAAAACTGGGACTGTTGTGGAGAGCTGAATCAATGGGGTTTCTGCCACGCGCCCTGCCATCATGGGTTGGACAAAATCAGCTGCGGGCCTTAAAATGTGCAGGTCTGTCCAGAAGAATCTTGACAGACATGTACACTTGGCCTTATACAATAAAATGTAATTTGGTGATAAGAAAAATAAGGTTTTACATTTAGGTAAGAAAAACCAAATGCATATGTATAGAACAAGTGATACCTGGTTTAACAGCAGTAATTGTGAGGGTGATCTAGGTGTCCTGGTAGATAAACACTTAAGTATGAGCCAACGGGGTGCTGCAGCTGCTGAAAAAAGCCAATACAATCCTAGGCTGCATTAAGCAAGGGATAATATCAAGATCAAATGAAGTGGTGGTACTGCTTTATGCTACATTAGTAAAACCACACTTGGAATACTACATCCAGTTTTGATCACAATACAAAAAAGATGAAAGAGTGCAGAGAAGAGTACAAAGATGATAAGGGGACTGAAGGATGAAACACAATGAATGGTTGCAGGAGCTGGGTATGTCTAGCCTAATGCAGAGAAGGACTGGGGTGACTTGATAGTAGTCTTCCAATATTTGAGGGGCTGTCACAGAGGAGAGGATGAACCAATTCTCCAAAGCACATAATGACAGGACAAGAAGTAAGGGATGGAAATTTATCAAAGAGAGATCCAATCTAGAACTAAAGAGAAATTTCCTGTCAGTGAGAATAATTAATCAGTGGAGTGGCCTCCCTCCCGAAGTTGTGGGTGCTTCATCATTGGAGGTTTTTAAGAAGGGATTGGACAGCCACTTTTCCAGAATGGTACAGGATCTCCTTCTTGAGCAGGGGGTTGAACTAGAAGACCTCCAAGGTCTCTTTCAACTTTGTTATTTTGTTACTATTACTGCCACTAGAAAGTAAAGCAAAGCCTTTCCTTCCTTTCCCCTCAATTCTGTGCTGCAATAAGACTAGTAGCAAAATCCCCCATAACCAGCAATACCAGATTTGGGCTACAAAAAAGAAAATCAAATGTTAGGCTACTATATCTATTGCTACCACTCTTGGTCATTTAATGTTTTACAACCAAAATCTAGTAGCTTTACCACCAATAAAATTGACAGATGACTAATCATTGGCGCCAAGAAAGAACACCTTAGAATTAATCCAGACACCAAAACAAGTGAGTAATTTTGTTCTAAAATAAAAGGAATCTTATAATTAAATATTACAAAGGAAACCCAGACCCTTAAAACTGCCATCTCTAATGGAAATGAACCCAGGAAGGAGGGGGTACACCTCAGGAAAAGAACCATTTAAAGGACAAGTCAAACCGAATTTAAAAAGACCGAAGTTTTTCCTGTCTCTCATCCTCACTCCCCCTCCCCTGAGCTATTCTGGGCAAACTGCCAAGACAAAGAAAAACATTCCGGAGAAAGAGAAAACCCCAGACTCCTGTTTCTACGAAACAATTAAGACCCATCAATCTCAATAGGTTTTTTGCAACACTAACAAAAACGAGACATGAACCATATAGGAACATATTTACATGAACAAAGGGTCCTTCCTGAAGACAGCATTAATCACTACCGGCCAAAGCAGACACAAACCAGATAGCATTAATTTAACAAAAATCCTTTCAGAAGTCAAATCATAATTTCAATAACTTGAGGGGTATAAGAACAAGTCCCCTCACCTTGTAATCTACTAGCTAGTCCAGGAACCTCCGCTGTATTGTATGGTGTCTGGTTTCTGTAAATAAACCTACTTTCTGGCAGCTTGCTTCGTTCCCTGTCATTTCTTCCACCTGCGCTGAAGGTCTGCTTCCCAGCTGGAGACCCGAACCAAGGAAAAACTTCTGACAAAAGTTTTTTAAAAATAACACTCCACATTATTAAAACTATTTCCTGCTTGAGCAGGGTGTTAGACTAGAAGACCTCCAAGGTCCCTTTCAACTGTTATTCTGTTACTGATATCAAGAACGACTGACTCCTTACTTATTAATTCCCTTTTTCTCCTGGGTCTATGAGGCTTACAACTTTTCAAAATTAAAATTGAGCGTTCATTCAGAAGGCATCCCATCTATTTAAAGATGGCAGTATTTTTCAAAGATGGCAGCATTAAAAGTGTGGATTTCCATTCCCGGAATGTTGGGATTCCGGAAATTAGAGTCCACACATCGTAAAGTATCCGAGTATGACAAACGTCTATTTCATTCCCCAGGATAGAAGCCGCCAAAGCCTCTCCGCCAGGTCCACGCGCGCAAGAGGAACGGGCCGCGCGGCACTGTCACGAGGCATGCCTCCAGCTCACCCAAACTCTAAGTGCCCTCCAGGAAGCTGGAAGAAGCCCCTCCCGACGACACTTCTCCGCTTGCCTACTAGGACGCAACCAGAGTGCCTAAGACTCGTTATCACCACCCCAACTCCGACCCCCGGCCGAAGCGGCTTCTCCATAACCGGATCCTGCAGAATTGCGCTGGGTTTAACTCCGCCTTCCTCGGCCGGCCGGTCGAACAGCCAATCCGCGTGGTAGAGGCTCTTGGCAGGTTTCTCAAGGCTCAACTGCCGATGGCAACTGCTAATCTGGTAGCAGAGACGTTCAAGATGGATAATTATTATGTCGATTAAAAAAAGAACTTTTTAAAAGGACAGAAGCCGTCTTAAAATCTCCACTGGGAATAAAAAAGCCGACTATAAAAATCTACCGATCAAACAATGGTGGTGAATGCAGTTCAGGGTAAACAAGCACAAAATAATACTAATAGGCATAAAAACGCCAAACTTCACTTTAAAATTAAGAGATTGGCTCTGACTTTGCAATGTACCCTTTATTAATCACGATTTACTGGATTTGCACAGTGCATTAGGCCATAAACTGATAACCCGAATGAAGCACCCTTAACTGTTCTTGTAAAATTAAGCAGGATCAAACCTGATTAGCAGGTAGATGGAGGCCACGGGGAATTACAGAAAGGTAAGCTAGACCTAGAGAGCCAGTTTATGATAGTGGTTAAGGCATCAAAGCTAGAAACCAGGAGCCCTTGAGTTGGATTAGCTTGGGCCAGTCACTTTCTTTCCACCCTAGGAAGTAGGCAGTGGCAAACTACTTCTGAAAAACTTTGCCAAGAAAACTGGGAATTTGTCCAGGTAGAATAAGAAAAAAAGAAAAAAATCTACAGAGGGAAACAAAGATTACATGTTTGTGTCTTTACCAGGAGTTGAGCTAACTGGCTGGAGTCTTTAATTTACAGCTCAGGCAGTTATTTATTCAAAGATGAGCACATCTTTAATAGCAGGAAACTGCCTTGAGCCATGGCTTCCTATAGTTAGTAGAAGTAAATGTCTGCATTAGAACCCTGGAGGAGGGGTATGCACCTGTGTATGACTGGGAGTAAAATGAAAGGTTTCAGGTGAATGAATTTAGGAGGCAAGTTATGATTCGTGATGTAACAACGCATGGTTGCCTTATTTGCTCTAGTAGCTCAGGATTACATAGAACTGAGTATGGTCGGAACCATGTGAACTTTAGAGCAATTTCTGAGATAAGCTAGCTGAATTCACCCAGTTTCAGACAGCAACAATCTAGCCCCCGTGCTCTTAAGTTAGCATTTCAGGTACAACCGGAGTGAAGGTGAACCTGAGTAGTTGAGGCCAAGTTTTTGTGCCTCGGGCAAACTTCCGCAGAAGGTTCGCGCTCTGCCGGAGCTTTTGGTTTCCTGCGTAGCAGCTCCGACTTCTGGTCCGCCGAGTCTGGTTCCCGCTTGCCCTGGGGCGGAGGGTTGGCTGCTCGATCCGGCCGTCTAGGCTGAGTTGGCTGGCTGGCTCCCGCCCTCCCGAATCCTCCCCCTGCCTCTCGGCTTCCCTTGCTCGGTCGGGCATGCTCGGCACCTGAGGGCGACAGAGGAAGAGGAGGGAAGCCACGCAGAACCTGCCCCGCTCTACCCCTGGGACTCGGCGAGAAGGAAGCGGAGGCCCGATCGGCCACCTTCGCCGCAGCTGCCTGTCGCTTTGTTTCCCTGCTGAAGCCTTAGCCGAGAGCTTCTGCAGCCATGGTGAAAGTCTCGTTTAACTCGGCCTTGGCACAGAAAGACTCAGCCAAGAAGGAGGAGGAGGAGGAAAGGGGACAGAATGAAAAAAACAGCTGCAGCAATCAAGTGCTCATCTTGTCCCCAGACACAAAGGTGAGGAGGCAGCCGCATCTGGTCCAGCAAATGCTTCTGCCGAGCGCCAGCGGGGCCAGCAGCAGAAATGAGAGCGGTTCTCCCGGACGCGGAGCAGCAGCTCATTTTGCAAGCTGCGGCCTAAAAGAGCAGTGAGGAAGCGCAGCGCCGAGTTTGGAAGGGGAACGTAAGAACGTCCGGGGGGAGCACGATGGGGTCGAAACAAAGAGGTCATAAATAGGGCCTAGTGAGGCTCCGGAAGTAGTTTTAAGCCGGCTGGGGCTTTGGAAGTGGGTGTATTTCTTACGGGTTTTCAATGTGCGTTAGCTCGGATAATTGCCTCGGAGCGCGACAACGGGAAAGTGAGATATTACCTCAAATTTTTGGCAGATCAGTTTATGAATCTAAAATGGCTGACGCGTGAGCAGCCTTTAAACATCGCGGCTCTCTCTTTATATTTACATATTTTATCTCAATTATGCAGGACCGGGTCGGTCTTGCATTTTTTTAAGGCGTTTGTTTTTCCTTTTGCATAATACTAATCTGGATTTTGCTTGAGCTCTGAACCTAAATAGAGTTGGGCCTCATTAGTACTTGGATGGGAGACCACAGGGAACTCCAAGACTAGATTGACCTGGAATTTAGGGGAAAAAAGTATATTATTATTTTGATACTGGATGCAGACCCCATGAAAAGGGCAATAGCAGTTAATTTCAGATTTACTTTTCTTGTTTATGAAATCTAATGAGATTCTGACCAGTAATTTTGGAAAATATTTTTTAAATTTTGGATCCTTTGGATATTATCTAACTCTGCCAAAGGAAAGTGAGTTCCTGTCCTGCCTTAAAGCAGAAGCTTGCTGTGTAATCTTTTCCAGTCACTCTCCCTGAGCCCGAGGAAGAAGGCAAAAGTAAAACTCTAATGAAAATTGTGTGCACTTGTCTAGTTGCCAGACATCCAAACTGACTCAGGCATGGCTTACTTGTCTGAAGATTGTGGTTTTAGACTTCATTTCTTTTCAGTTCACTATTAGATTCAGTATGACTGATCTTACAACACCTGTTATATAATCCATTTTCTGGATGTATGCAGTACATTGAACCATAAACTAAGCAGATGTGCTGGGTTTATACTGTACAACATTCTAACCTGTAATGTTCCTTTGGATTGACCTTGGAAGACAGGAGGAAGACCTGGAGCTTATACAGTGGTCTGATAAGACAAATCTGAGTTCAAAAGAGGGGTGGAAAAAGGGTCTCAGAAGGGATCCTCCCTAGTTTTTGAGAGAGTAAAAGTACTACTTTCAGATTTGCAGGATTCTGTTAATTAACCTTACAATAAATATAGAGTTAGTATTCATTGTCTTGCTTCTTGTCTGGACTACCTTGAAAGGCTATCAACCAAAAAGGGAAACCAAATTTGTTAAAACCATCAAAGCTTAGCATGCTATATGTGTGCAGTTTTTAGTTCTTTAAGTGAGCTGATTAAGTGTGGGTTTGTGAAGGAAGTATTCATTCAGATGCTTTGTTGTTCTTTGTCCAGATACTATAATTTATATCAACCTAAAGTATACTATCTGATCTAAAGAGAGTCGCAATAGTGACCATTTGGAGTTCAAATTAGTCCAAAAAATGTGGGTCAGTCTTAATGGATAAGAGGTTAAAAATGGCATGATACATACTTCTGAAACCTAGAAGGATTTCTTAGGATTTCTTCTGTACTTTTGAAAGAGGTTTGTTGTCCAGGAGACAACAGGCCAGATGAAAAGAAGAGGCTTAAGGCAATATCTATCTCTCTTCTTTGGATTTTGTGTCTCCATCAGTACTTGCATAGTTATATTGGTTTATTGCTTCCTGCCTGGCAGTGGTGTTGCTGAAAGAGCAGCAGTCCAAGAATTCTTGTGAATGAAGAGATTAATCTGCTTTGCATTAATGAGACCATGTGGCTTAATTTAATTTTGGTGTGCTGTGTAGGTTATTTTTGTATAATGTCAGCATATATTTGAATGGTCAGGGGAGAAGTCCAGTTGAAGGTCTATCTGTTTGTGATCAAGATCCAGGAGCCAATTTTGAAGATTTTCTCCTTGTTGGAAAAAGAGAATGGGAATTTGGTTGGTGCATTGCATACATCCATGCAGTACAAACATTTCCAGTTAGGGCTGGCAGATGCGATGGAATGTTCTGAGATGGTGATACTGCAAGGCTTCAGGGACCCTGCAGAAGCTGCATTGGGCACCCAGCTTTGCGCTTGTCATGATTTATGTTGAGCTGTCCCAATTCTTGGTCAAGGGTTGCTCACTTGATTGCAGATTTTTCTCTTTAGAGCTGCTTGCCTGTGGAGATGTAGCAAACGTCTTATATGATTCAGGTTCATTCAGAGCATTGGTTTCCACTGATGTTTTTAGGAGGGTTTTTTGTTCTTGATTGTTATATGGCGTCCTTTTTAATGGTATAAGTTCCATATGCATAACATATTTTAAAAGCACATTTCCAATTATATATGTTCTGTTACTGATTTTAAGTATGTGTTGTGGCATTTTGAAGAGTCTATTAGATAATAGACTTCTAAATAAAACAGTAGTGACATTAATTTTGAAAACCTTTTTTGCTTACAGACTTCTAGCAAGTAAGTACAAAAAGAGTCTTGTAACTGTTATGACAGGAGAGACAATGGCACAGTAGCCTTCCTTCCTTCCTTCCTTCCTTCCTCATAAAGTTATATGAGGTGGAACTGGAAAGCAAGAACTTGCATCTTAACAGTTGTCTAATTTGTAGCTGATTATGGATAATCATCTATATCCTGTAAACAAAAGTTTTGCAGTGGAAACAGCTTCACAGGGAGTAGGGTAAAGGAAAAAAACCCACCCACTCCTCTTTCTAAGCAGTCAGTAGCATAATCAGAGTTTAGAATTTGTAGACATTTTGAATATGCTGAAGTACACACATCCTGTGTGTAGGTCAATCAGAATAGAACTTGGAAGGGACCTTGGAAGTCTAGTCCAGCCCCCTGCTCAAGCAGGAGTCCCTATAGTATTTCAGACAAGCGGTTGTCCAGTCTCTTTTTAAAAACCTCTAGTGATGAAGCACCCACAATGTCTGAAGGCAAGCTGTTCCATTGGTTAATTGTCCTCACTGTTAGGAAGTTTCTCTTTAATTCCAGGTTGCTTCTCTCCTTGATTAGTTTCCACCTATTGTTTCTTGTCTTGCCTTCTAGTATTTGGAAAATAAATTGACCCCCTCTTCTTTGTGGTAGTCCCTCAAATACTGGAATACTGCTATCATGTCCCCCCGGTCCTTCTTTTCTCTAGACTGGCTGTACCCAAATCCGGCATATGTTCTTCATATGTTTTAGTCTCCAGGCCCTTAATCATCTTAGTTGCTTTTCTTTGAACTTTTTCCAAAGTCTCAACATCTTTTTTGTAATGTGGTGACTAAAACTGTATGCAGTATTCCAGATGTGGCCTTACTAAGGCTTTATAAAGCACTACTAATACTCCACGCGATTTAGATTCTATGCCAGTGGTGGCGAACCTATGGCACGGGTGCCAGGGGCGGCACTCAGAGCCCTCTTTGTGGGCATGCATGCCATCGCGCCACCCCCAGTGCCCCCTCCTCTCCAGCAGCCCCTCTGGGAGGAGAGTCGCCCCGTGCGCAGCCTGTGCAGAGCAGCCGGGCAACGGGGAGAAGACTCCAACCTCGCACCCCATCGCGTACAGATGATGCTGCGGGGAGAGGACAGAGGGTGTGGCCGCCATGATGCTGCTGGGCTGCCTGGGCGATCTGCTCTGGCAGGCAGTGGAGGTGGGTGGCCCTGCGGGCAGGAGAAGCGGGACGTGGCAGGGGTGAGGCGGTTTTTGGGCACTCTGTCTCTAAAAGGTTCACCATCACTGTTCTATGCCTTTGTTTATACAACCAAGGATTGTATTTGTAAGGACCCGCTCCAAACCTCATCCCAAGAAAGCAGGACTCTTGGAGCATTTCCATTCCAAAAGCAACTTTTGTTAGGAGAAGCTGACAGCAGGCATAGAAGGCAGGATCTGGAGGTTTCCCGCTCAGATCAATAGGTTAAAAGAGCATCAAGCAAACCCCACCCCAACAATTTGTACGGTCAGTTCAAATGAGCTAATCCCTATATATTAGATCTGCTGTGGGAATAGAGCTGGTAACTGAGTCCGTTCCCCTGCTTGTGAAGATATTGTTGCCTTTCTCTTCCGCAGGGAGAGATAAGCCAGATGTCCAGAGGCACATTCCTTTCTCACCCCAGGTTGACATCAAGGGGAAACAGTTCAAAGAGCAAGCAGATAGGACAGTCAGAGAGGATACATTGTAGCTAAGCAAAAAGGAGAAAAGATGTGTTCTCTGGAGCCTCCCCCCTCCCCCCAGGAGAATGACAGAACCCACAGAAAGAAAACTGAAAGGAACAACCCCCCCAACAAAGAAATGGGTTTTGACATGCCGCCCCCCTTAAAAAAAGAGATCCACCTGTAGAAGACAAAACAAAAAGGAGATAGAATAAAGGATTAGTCCGATTTATCTGGATAAGCAGCATGAAACTTAGCAATCTAGGGGCTCTAACGTGACGTTTCTGAACACATTCGTTCTGGGAGGGAGGCAGGCGTTTCCACACTACCAGGTATTGGGTGGAACCATGATGTTTCCTTGAATCTAAAATCTCTTTGATTTCAAAATGTTGTTCATCTTCTACCATGATTGGAGGAGGGGGGGAGATGCAACTGGCCTTAAGAGTGACTGTCACTCGCATTTTAAAAGGCTGTAGTGAAAAATTGGGTGAACTTGTCTGAGCATCTTAGGGAGCTCTAACTTTACGGTAACTGGATTGATTATTCTCTTCTTTTTTTATAAATGTTTTATTTTCTATTTTCACAAACAAGTGCTCAATAGACGTGATGACTGAGTCCATTAGTGATTCAGTGGTATATATAAGCTTCTTCCAACTAAGTTCAATATTATACCTGCCAGAACATCGTCTCTTCTTCTAATAATAACCATTTTTCTGTGCTAAGCAAATACAATTCTTATTATGGTTAGTAAACATACAATTGCATATCAACATTTGTTACATTTTTCTAATAATATCAATAACATCAGTTTAAAATATCTTTTCTAACCAAAGCATATCTTAATTGCATTTGCACTCAATTTCCACCTATTTTCACTTTTTTCAATTTTAATTTCCCATCCATGTTCAAAGTATCCCAATCATAATTTCAAAACAAGTTATATTTGGGCAACCAAAAGCATCCCTTATTCAAAGTTCTTAGCATATTCTTATTTCCCTTTTGATACCAAGATATAATATTCTGATTACAAATCCTAACTAGTTATAATAATACTTCTATTTCTAACAGTCTAGTAATATAGCATCCCCTCTAATAGATCAAAGCTTCTGTTTCCTTCAATCTTACTCTAGCTTTCTTTCTTTGCCAACTAACTTTCCAAGTCAGTGCATCTGGGTCATCAAATAATTCTTCTTCTATTTTTGTATATATTATTTGAAACAAGAGAAACAATTTGGTTAAAAGTGTTTTTGGAAGAGCTAGCTCGTTGATAGCCTGCCTCCCTCCTTCTCCAGTTCCCCACAATTCTGTTAACGACTTTATCTTCCATTCCATCAGCTCTCCTTCCTTGTCATCCAGTATGTTCTGAAACTTGGTTTGTAAACTGTCTTTTCCGTTTCCAATATTATCGTTGTGTTGTCTAAGTTTTCATTTATCTGAGTCTGGTCATTTCTAGTTTTCCTTCTATTTTCTGGGTTGCTGGTTCCTTCTCTAGTTATTTTCTGAGTTTGTAAATTTAAATTAGAAAATCGTTCTTTTATCTCCTTTGTGTTATTTTTAATCTGATCACAAGCTAAAGCAATTGTTTTTTGTATTAATTTCAACATGGAGAGAATTTCTTTCTGTGGTTCATCAATATTTTCTTGGTGATATGGCAAGTTAAGGCTACTGGAAACAGATGTTAAAGATGGTGTTTTATTATTTAAAGCTGAGTATGAAACATCCATTTTATTTTTTTGTAAGTAGCCTTTATAAATTTATCCAACCAACTATTCGTTCCTGAGCCTCCCCTAAGCAGATATAAGTAAAGTTCAAGTTTTTCTGTCCAGTAAGAAATATATCCTTTTTGTCCAGGCAGAAAAAAAGAACCATTGAAGGTTGTTTAACAATCAAGATTCATAATCCAAAGTGTCCCATGTGTTTCTTCCACAAGAAAATACATCCACAATACAGTTCTGAAAGTCAGTATTTATGTTCAAAATTCAGACAGGCCAAATTTAGAATATTGTTCTCGTCTCTGCCACATAGAAAAGGAGCCCCTAAGTCTGTTACTTTTTTCTCAGCTGCAATTCTCAGTAGTAAAAGCTTCCAAGGCCAGCCGAAGTCTTATCTAGTTCTGGGCTTCGAGCCAGGTTTCTTTTAGGCATAAATAAGTTGTAGTGCCCTAATTCACCACTAGGTGTCATCAACACCATTTTCCAGTTTTTAGATCCAAAACTTATATTGTAAACTTTTCAGGTCTTTTTTTTTTTTAAAGGTCTTAAAAAAACTTTTAGTCCCCAAATTTTCAAGCTGTACGTATATATTAATTTCCAATAAGTCTTATAGGTTTCTCCATTTTCCCCAAGTAATTAATTCACCGCTTTTCTTTTCTGAGGGAATGGGGCGGAAAATCCCTTTCCCTCTTTCATCGGAGGGAGTGTTTTGGGCAGATTTTCAGGAAGAGGTCTTAAAATCATCAAGAGAGGATCAGGTCTCACCCAATTTCATCTATTTGCTGTAAAGTTGCTTGGTAGTGCTTGTTGTCTTATGTTATCAGCAGCTTCGGATTGGCTACACGAATGCAGCCAGTCTTTCCCCTGCTGGTTTGGAGGGTTTCTTCAGATCAAATGGGAGGGCTGCCCCCCCCCCCATGATCAACAAGAGTCTCCTCCTTGCTTGCCGCCTTTACAGGGCAACTTTCGACCCTTTCCAGAGTCCCCCAGCAGGGCAAAACAAAATGTGAAAGACGGAGCCCCATCTTCCTGCCTCTGCATCACTGCGATGTCAAAACTGGAAACCCCAGATTGATTATTCTCTTAATGGGGAAAGTCCCACATATTTTGGCCCTAGCTTCTTTGAGGGTTGAAGGGATTTTAGGTATTTTGTTGACAGATATACTTTCTCCCCTACTTGAAACGGTTTGGGTTCCATTCGTTTTTTGTCTGCCTGGAATTTATAAGCTTCCCTAGCTTCGTCTGAAGCCTTTCTCACATCCCATCCCGGGGAAGGGATGGTCGGTTCGTTAGAGGGTAATTCAGGCATCAGGTTGAAACTTTGTCCCGTTGCAACCTGGAATGAAGTGTAGCCCATGCTGGAATGCACAGCGTTGTTATAAGCGACTTCTGCGAATGGAAGTAAGTCGGTCCAATTGTCTTGCTGGTAATTAATGAAGCATCTTAAGTACTGTTCCAGTACTGAGTTCGAACTTCAGTCCCACCACTCGTTTGCGGATGATGACTAGATGACAGTCCCTGAGTAGTCCCCAAAAGTCCCAGGAATGCTTTCAAAAACTCTGACATGAATTGCACTCTTCTATCTGATATGATACATTGTGGGGCCTCATGAAGTCGATAAATGTGCTGAATGAATAACTTCGCTAGTGTCTTTGCAGTGGTGATTTTTGGGCACAGGATAAAATGCACTTGCTTAGAAAACAAATCCATTATGACCCAAATGACTGTGTTCCCCCCACTTTCCAGTAATTCCACAATAAAGTCCATAGAAATTTCTTTCCAAGGCGCTGACGGGGTTGCTACTGTTTGCAACAACCCTGGGGTCCTCCCTTGTCTCCTTTTTGCCACAGCACATATTGGGCAACTAGCCATATAGCTTTCAATGTCCTTTTTTATTGATGGCCAGTAAAACTGCCGTTTCACTAGGTGTAGAGTTCTCACAAATCTGAAATGTCTGGCTGATTTTGAGTCATGGCAAAGCTGCATGAAAGTTAGTCTCTGGCTTTTTGGAATGTAGTTTCCCTCCCACCCATGGCAGTCTATCAGTCATTGTGCATAGGTTCTTGTGGCTTAGGAACCATTCATCAGCCTCCAGTGCTTTTTTGAATTCAATCCCCACTTGGCTTGCTAGGGGTTTCTGAATTTTGGCTTGCGCTCGGGTGGTGACTTGCATTGCTAGCTGTTTTGATGGCATGAGTGGGTCTGTTATTTCTACCTTATTACTGTTGTATTGTGGCAATCTGGACAGTGCGTCTGCAAGGAAATTTTTCCCTTCCGGTAAATGCTTTAGGGTGAAATTAAATCAGTGGAAATGCTGAGACCATCTCGCTTGTTTAGGGGTCAGTTTCCTGGCATTTTTAGGGCTTCCAGGTTCTTGTGGTCAGTCCATACCTGGAAGGGGATTTTGTTCCCTTCCAGGAAATGCCGCCAAATTAGGAGGGCCCATCGTACGGCATAAGCCTCCTTCTCCCAAACTACCCATCTTTGCTCTGTCTCTGTGAGTTTCCTCGATGTGTACGTGCAAGACTGTAGTTTCCCTTCATCATTCTCCTGCATTAATACTGCCCCCATGACCACATCACTAACATCAGCTTGAATCACGAATGGTTTGTCATTGTCAGGGTGTCTTAAGACTGATTCCGCGGAAAATAACCTTTTCAATCTTTCAAACATGGTTTGGCACTCTACTGTCCATTTTAAAGGTTGGCTGGGCTTCGGTTTCCTCTCCCCTTCAGTTTTCAGTAGGTTAGTAATTGGCATGCGATTTACGCAAAGGAGGGAATGAACTGGCGGTAAAAGTTAGCAAATCCAAGGAAACTTTGCAGCTGCTTCCTAGTGTGGGATGGAGCCCACTCTAGAACAGCCCGGACCTCTCCAGAGTCCATCTCTATGCTGCTTGGCGAGATGCGATACCCCAGGTATTCAATCTTTTCTTTATGAAACTAGCATTTAGATAATTTGGCATACAAGTGGGCTGCTCGCAGTTTTTTCAGTACTGCTGTGACCAGATTTACATGTTCCTCTTACATGTTTCAGTAAATATTAGGATGTCATCCAGGTAAACAAGCACCCCTTTATATAGGTGCTCCTGGAGCACATCGTTTATTAATTGCATGAACACTGCGGGTGCCCCCTGAAGTCCGAAAGGCAAAACTTTGAATTGGAAACACCTAAGGGGCAGTAGAATGCTGTTTTCCATTTGTCCCCCTCTTTAATTCTAATTCTATAATACACTTTCCTTAAGTCCAGTTTTGAAAAGATTTTTCCTTTTTACAAGTGTGCTAGCACATCCTTCATCAGAAGGAGGGGGTAAAGATTATTCTCACTCACTGCATTGAGAGATCTGTAATCTACGCAGAGACGAAGAGACCCATCCTTCTTTTCATGAAACAATACGGGGGCTGCAGTTTTTGGCTTCGCCGGTTGGATAAACCTCCTTTCCAGATTTTTCTCTATGAACTTTTGTAATTCCTCTAGCTCTCGTGGGGTCATGGAGTATAATTTTGGCTTAGGCAATTTTGCCCCAGGAGTATTTCAATAGCACAGTCCTTGGGTCGTTGCGGGGGGTGGATAATTCGTCGGACTTCTCTTCGCTGAACACTTCAGCTAGATCCTGATATTTTTCTGGAATGCCTTCCAACTCCTTTTCCCTCACATCTGCTGCACTTTCAGAGCCCCCCCCTTTTTTTTACCTGAGTTGGTCCTTTCACCTCTACTTTCCCTTTTGGGAATCTCAGTCCTCCTGTCCTCCAGTCCACCCTTGGGTTCCATTTTGTTAACCACACATACCTAATGTGAGTGGGCATTCCATCCCAGGGGTCACCACAAACGTTAGAGTCTCTGTGTGGTCCCCTATGGTGAGTTGGACGGGTAATGTGGCAAGAGTGGGCGGCATTCCCCCATCTAATTGACCAAACGAAATTGGTTTCTTCAGCCTCCTCACCGGGATCCCTAAATTCCCCACCAAGGTTGGGCTTATGAGGTAGTGAGTGCAGCCAGAGTCAAGTTCATCTTGTGAGACTTCTGTGCTGTTACCACTCAAGCAGAGGTAGAACAACTTGACTTACAACTATTCATTTAGTGGTTATATGACAGAAGTCTGCCTCTGCTTGGGTGGTAACAGTACAGAAGTCTCACAAGATGAATTTTATTACTGCACAATAGCATGCGGTTCTGCTCCAAATGTTTTGAACTACACCTTCCACAGTCCCTTACTTTTTGATCACAAGTAATTAATGACCATTTTTCACCCGACCGTTGCAGCATCCCCATGATCATGTGATCAAAATTGGATGCTTGGCTACTGGCATGTATTTATAATGGTTGTAATGTCCTGCATCATGTGATTACCTTTTGTGACCTTCTGAAAAGCAAAGTCAATGGTCAAATCATACTCACTTAAAAACAATGTTTTTTTAAAAACTTTTTATTATTTTTCCAATGTTACAATTATATCTTTGAAAAGCAACGTGGTGCCTGGGTTACAATAATTCCATTACATACAAATATTATTAATACAAATCTCCAACTATTATAGCCAATATTTCCTCTCTTTTTTCCCTTAATACATACTGTCTCTTGCAGCCTATTTAAATTAGTATAGTTCTTATTCTGTCCATCAGCTACTTAATAGCTTTCTTACATTTATCAATAATTTTATATGTCTTATTTATTTTAACATTCCATCTTTTGGACCATCAATAACCTTATGAATTTTCCCAGCTTTAATTTTGCATTGATATTTAAATTAAACGTTTAATATTTATCATTTTCAAATTTTTAAATGACCCCAATTTCCTTTGTCACAATTCCACCCAACATCTAGTGTTCCAAATACATATCTATCTCACTTCTATATCAACAGATTAGTAATACAATATAATATTCTTATTTTCATTATAAATTCCAAATATTATCGATTCAATAACCAAAATTTCTCCCATTTCAGCATTCTTTCTTATGTCCACTTTCTCATATTTAAGCTTATAATTTTTATTCTTATCACTACATCAAAACATGTTAATTATGTTACATCACTCTTAACATATATATGTCTTAATCACCTTTGTCTAACCTTATAAACAACTCAATATTTCAATTTAACTGTTGATATTTATGCATCTAGGTTTTAATTAGCCAACATTTTTCTTTATCTTCACATCATAACAATATCTCATATTCAAAATACGGGTCTTGTCTACTTAAGTATATTCTATTTTAAACCTAAATATGTCCACACTCCACTCTTCTTCAGTCTCATTTTGGCTTTTTTTCTTTACCAAATCATCTTCCACGTCCTTGCTTCAGGGTCCTCAAAGAATTCTTGTATTATTGTATATATTATGTCATATTGAGATGACCATCCAGTCACCATTTTTGGAAGGCTGAGGGGTCTGGCAGGACTACCAGATCGTCTCTTTATTTTCTCCTCTTGACGTAGTTGTCCTGAACTGTTTATCTTTTCTTCCATCTGTTTCTCTTCTTGATCTTCAAATTCCTTCTGAATTATATAACAGGTTTTTTCCTCCATCCAAGTTGTAGATTTTTTTCTGAATTTTCTATTGTCTGTACTTGTTAGATCTTCTGTGATAATATTTAATTGTTTGATTTTTTCTATTGTATTCTGTATAGGTTTTTAGTTATAGTCAAAGTTTGAGTTTGCATATCTAAGACGCTTTCTGGTTTTCCCCGAAAGCTCTTATTTCATCACCAGCTGTAAGAAGAGTTTGGTAAGTTTGGTAAGTTATTTTCAATATAGCAAAAAATTGTTTTTGCATTTCTTCCATAGAAAAGATCTGTTCCTGGTCTTCCATAGTGATGAGTTGAATTGAAATCTTTTACAGTCCCACCCCCCAGTAAATAAGAAACAGAGCTAAAAGTCTCACAGCTGGTGTTCAAGGTCACATGAATCTTATCTTGTTTTCTGAACTGTCAGCCAAGTCTCTTTTCTTTAAGAATAATAAATTGCAATTTCAGGTTTAGCCACAAGATGTCACCCCACTGTTTAAGGAATTCCTTTAAATCTCAAAGTTATTTTAATCCTTTCGGGTTTTTTCTTCTATTTTAAGAGGAAAAACTCAGACTTTCAAATAAAAATAGAAAGTAAAAAGTAGATAGTCAAAAATCTTTTAATCCACAAGCTTTAGGAAATAAAGTTACAATTGGGATCCAATTATTTTTTCAACGTTTTCAAAACTCCCCTGTATATTCAATCGCTGCTGTTTCTAGAGAGAGGGCTAAAATCCCCCTTCCCTCTCCACAGGGTGGAAAGTACTTTAGCAGCTTGAATAGTTACAAAAAAGCAATTAGGATTTAAGAGAGGTAAATCTCACCCAGTCCTTTCCACGCTGCTTTGAAGTTGCCAGATGGTAGTGTGACTTCGGCTGACTGCAGCCTAGGGACGAGCCATATTTCTATGGCCAGTCCTTTTGTCCGCCGATTTGGAGGGATCGCCAGCTCCAATGGGAGAGTTGTTGCTCTCCCACGATCCAGCGAGAGCCCCTCCTTGCTGGTTGCCTCTTTGGGGCAACTTTCGGCCCTTTTCAGCCCCCCCCCGGCGATCTGAAACTGAAAGGGGGAGAGAGAGCAAGTCTCCCAACCGTCCATGGTGGCCGCACAGCAAACCGGAAGTCCCCACTTAAAAAGAATGTTACTAAACAACTGCAGTGTTTCAGCTGTGGCAAGAAAAGTGTGGGGCAAAACGTACTTAATTGTCTTGCTTAGTAACAGAAACTTGGGGCTCAATTGTGATCATAAGTTGAGGACTACCTGTAGTTAGTCCAGGAAATTCTACAGCTGTTACTTTAATTAGGAAATTAAACACTTGGAGAAAAGCATTGGTATGCCAAGAAATTTGCACAGATGTATCTACAGTATCAGGAGCTGACCTTGACCTGAAGATGTTATCTAACATCATCTGATACATTTTAAAATACTTTCATTTTGTCTGAGATTTATCGATCTGTACAGTATAATCCATTATCTAGAGTGCTACTCCCAGTTTCCTGCCCACATAATTTGAGTATCTCAGCCACTGTAGTTATCTGCACATTGAGTGTGTATGTCTGAAACAGGTAAGCCTTCATATTTCAGAGTGCCTGAAAACTTTATAGTCAAATTCTGTTTAATAATTAAAAACTGCCTAAAAATAATTAGATTTGTGGCCTGGGGAGAAATAAGTGACACTTCTTTTTCCTGATGGAATAGCTTCTGCATTAGAATTCCACCTGCCACTCCAGAAGGTAGTTTGGGGATTCTGTGGAAGATTTGGTGGCTGTGCAATGTGGAAAAGAAGATAAGAAAGGAAGCCAGTTCACATAGCAGACAAGTGGTGACTACATGATGTAGTAGCTGGATATACCTCACTATTGATTACTTTTTTGTGTGTGACCTCCTAGGATCCAGCAGAAGTGGTGCCTCTTGGACAAAGAAGAGCTTGGTGCTGGTGTATGTGTTTTGGATTAGCTTTTATGCTTGCTGTTGTCATCCTTGGCGGTGCCTATCTGTACAAATATTTTCAAATTCAGGTAGGCTGGAAATATGTATATGACCAAGCTTTGAATGTTTTTGTTGTTAACTTACTAGGATTTGTCCAACTTGGCTTATCAGCTTAAGTCTTAATATAAAATTCATTTTTAATATTTTAAAACTTGAGAAAATTAACTCCAATACAACATAAACTCTAAATACATTTGGATTTAAGCTTATTATTAGGAAATATTTGCCAGCGCTCCTGCTGTGAAAATTAAGGCTTTGGGGATAACTCTAGATCAGGGGTGTCAAACTGCTGGCCCATGGGCCGGATGCATCATAGCGAAACTGCGCTCACCCCATTGCCGGCAATGGCAAAAAAGTCACGATATGTCACGACACGTCATGTGACATTGCGAGTTTGACACCCCTGCTCTAGATTATCTCTTTAGTTTTTCAACTGGTAGAAGCTTTTCAGCTTATTAAAGTTTCTTACTGATTTTAGTGAGAAATGTTGCAAATGGCAAATATATGATATATACTGTCAAAGGAAACTTTCTCAATATATTTTTAACCTGAATAAAATATTAACTATATCAAACATGGAAATTGTTTAAAGTTTCTGGGAGAAATGTAAGCTGTTGAATGTGTTTTACATTAGAGAAAGAGGGGGGGAAATCAATGTTTTTATTTATTTGTGATATTTATATCTCGCCTTCCCTTCAGACACTCAGAGCAGCATATTTTTCAGTTCCCAACATTTTTACTTTTAAAGCTTAGATACAAAACCTAAGAGAGAGAGAGAAAAGCAGTGACCAGGACCTCTGTTCTTTTTCTCCCAAGTAGCAACAAGTGTTACGATAGCAGAAAGGAGATCTACTGCTCCTCTTTATCAGCCAGGTTCAGAAGGACAGCTAGCTAACTAGCTCTTCTTTCTTGCCTAGAAAGATTACTTTTCTGGATGCAGCAGTTATTTAGGGCATTATTTTTTTGGTATCATTATTTTGCTTGAACTCCTGTGCAGTTTAACAAGATCTTTAAATTCACTAGTTATAGGAGCCAGGCCAATGTTGGAAAGTTAATTGAAGCCTACAGGATATAAAATTTTCTTAAATATTCTATCCAAACAGCCTGGTGACAACTTCATCTAACATACATATGGAATTAATCTAATTTTCTAGGTACACAGCATATAGTGAAACTAATACAGTGGGCTGGTTTGCACAACACATTGGGCTAAAATAGAGTTTGTTTCTCCAGCACTGGAGATGGAGAATCCACCAATGGGTTTAGACTGTGTTCCTGCCCAATCAGATCAAGTCAGCCAAAGTTGCAACGCCTGTCCTGGATTAGGGTGTCCCAGTCTCGACTTGATCTTGCCCAGGACAGACGTGCAAGTTTGGCTAATAGACAGGTCCACTTCCCATTGGTGGATTTTCCTTTTTCCACAGTCTTCTGAGCAGCGCTGTAATCAGCGCTGTTTTTAGCCTGACTGTTC
Source organism: Protobothrops mucrosquamatus (assembly GCF_001527695.2). Lineage (NCBI taxonomy): Eukaryota > Metazoa > Chordata > Lepidosauria > Squamata > Viperidae > Protobothrops > Protobothrops mucrosquamatus. Next base: position 2,861,214 of record NW_015386455.1, on the reverse strand, counting down.
TCCAGAATAATCTTGTCCTCACCTTCCCTGAGGAACGGAGGCTTCCGTTCCTCTTCCCTTCACAACAAGAGCTTCAAGCTGAGGGGAGCTGTCTCCCCTCTGCAAGCAGGCTTACCTTCTCTTTTTCAGGCAGCACTGGGATCAGTGCTGCAGTTCATCTCCTTCTTAGTCTTTGAGGCTCGATTTTCAGTTTTCCCTTCCTTTGAAGACTGGGGCTGGAGCTCTAGCTGCGGAACACGCGCGTGAGCCAAAAACGGCCATTGGGTGATTTCTGAAGGGGCTTGGTAGTTTTTATCTTGTTTGCCAGCAGATGTTCTGAATAGTTGATACTATCATGGAAATAGTTTGTCTTTCATTCTTAAAAGTTGAAAAAATCTATATTACCAAAGTTTGGCCTTTTTTTGGCAAATTTTGCTGATGCAATCTTTAAAAGCCTAGTTATCTTTTTTAAAATATATTTTGTTGATTTTTTTTATGTTTAAAGCCCTAGTTATCTTTTGTGGCCTACAGAATGCTCACCTTTGTGCTAAGCCACAACATGGGTTCTCATTTATAATTTTTGTTCTTTGTGTTGTCTGAACCAAAACCAGAATGATTGTTGATCTGAATAACACTAATGTAGTCAACTGTGGATGATTTAATAATTAAACAAATATGTATGAAATTTGTATGAACCTATACTGAGGTTTTGTAGTAATTATTACTTAATGGTTAGCCAGTACAAAAAGTTGTAAGTTTAAACTGTGAAGTCTCTTTTTAGATGATAAATAATAATCTTCTGATGGTAAATTCTGCTTTGAATAAACTATAATATTATCTAATAAGTTTAAAAACAGAGTGGCTAGTATTCCAGATTTGAAATTTAACAGTGATGAGGCTGGGGTGGATATATGCTGCAACAAGATTCATGAACTCTGCTTTGTTTGCGTTGACTTATGTATTATTACCTTTGTTTTTTTAGGAAAATGTTTACTTCTGTGGAATTAAGTATATTGAGGATGGCTTAACCCTAACTGACTCAGATACAATTGCTTCAGCTCCTCGCTATCAGATAATTGAAGAGAGTATCCAGATCCTCCAGGAGGAGGATGTTGAGTTCATTAGTGTGCCAGTTCCAGAATTTGCCGACAATGATCCAGCTGATATTGTTCATGATTTTCAGAGGGTAAGAGATATTACTCTGGATAACATTGTAACTGGAGGAACAGGAACTTGTTCTCCCATTGAAGTTACTGATTATTTCTGGTGTCTTGGCTCTATTTGTATATATACTGGTAGGTGCACAAAGAAAGCCGAAATAGGTCCCAGAGTGGAGGAAGTAAAAGGATTGCATAGATTGGTTAAAGAGCCATGGTGGTGCAATGGTTAGAATACAGTATTGCAGGCTAATTCTGCTGACTGCCAGTTGCCAGCAGTTCAGCAGTTCGAGTCTCAGTGGCTCAAGGTTGACTCATCCTTCCAAGGTAGGTAAAATGAAGATCCAGATTGTTGGGGGCAATATGCTGTAAACTGCTTCGAGAGGGCTGTAAAGTACTGTGGAGCGGTATATAAGTCTGAATACTATTGCTATTACAGCCTGCAAAGTTCTGTATTCCCTATTGTACAAGTGAGGAAATAATTTAATTACCGTATTTTTCGCTATATAAGACGCACCTGACCATAAGACGCACATACCGGTACTATACTATTTCTCTTTCCCTCTTTCTCTCCCTCTATTTCTCTCTCCCTCTCAAAGATCCTTAAAATCCTTAAAGGTTATGCTTGGGCGGAAGACGTTTTCTTTTACAGATGGGGCGGGTAGGCCTGACATTCGCGCGCAGGCAGGACCCCGCCCGCCGAGCCACCGCTTCCCCATCGCCCTCCACGCCAGCTGGCTCCGTCTCCAGACCTCCCAGCTGACGGGCACAGGTCCGGGGCTCGCCAGCTGACGGGCGCAGGAGGTAGGCGCCGCTGCGGCCTCCCAACCGCTTGCTTCTTCGGCTGGAGCGATTGCAAGGGCTTGCATGGTCCCCAAGGGCCGCTGACGCGCTCCCCGCCGCCGGCGACCATGCAAGCCCTTGCATGGTCGGATGGGCCTGACATTCGCGTGCAGGATTCGCGCGCGCCTACCTCCTACGCCCGCCGAGCCACCGCTTCCCCATCGCCCTCCACGCCAGCCGTCTCCGTCACCAGACCTCCCAGCTGACTGGCGCAGGTCCGGGGCTCGCCAGCTGATGGGCGCAGGAGGTAGGCGCCGCCGCGGCCTCCCAACCGCTTGCTTCGGCTGGAGCGATTGCAAGGGCTTGCATGGTCCCCAAGGGCCACTGACGCGCTCCCCGCCGCCGGCGACCATGCAAGCCCTTGCAATTGCTCCAGCCGAAGAAGCAAGCGGCTGGGAGGCCGCGGCGGCACCTACCTCCTGCGCCCGTCAGCTGGCGACCCCCGGACCTGCGCCCATCAGCTGGAATGTCAGGCAACGCTTTGGCCGGTGCGGAGGGCGAAGGGGAGGACGCTGCAGCGCCGAACTCCTGCGCCCATCAGCTGGCGAGCCCCGGACCTGCGCCCGTCAGCTGGGAGGTCTGGAGACGGAGACGGCTGACGTGGAGGGCGATGGGGAAGCGGTGGCTCGGAAGGCGGGGTCCTGCCTGCGCGTGAATGTCAGGCCCACCCGCCCCATCTGTAAAAGAAAACGTCTTCCACCCAAGCATAACGCCAGCAGTTCTGTGCCACAGAGGCTTGAGACACAGAGGCGCGGGACGCGGAGCAGCGCGGTGGGAGGCGGCATTCGCTCCATAAGACGCACAGACATTTTCCCCCATCTTTTGGGGGGGGAAAAGTGCGTCTTATAGAGTGAAAAATATGGTATGTAAGAACAAGCAAAAGACTGCTTGTATCCAACCTTCTAAAAGCAATGTGCCTTTTCTGGGTTAGTGCTAGCCTGAAACATTTAATACTATTTAGAGTTTTCAAAGTACACTCTTTCTTACCTTTTATTTGTGATATATTGTACTAAAATTTTAATATAATAATATTTAAAAAATACAAAAATAGCCCAACCTACCAAAAATAGAACTGTAAAAGACAGACTGGGAATACAAATTAAAATAGGTAAGAATATGGTAAGAGAACACCTGTCCACCCTAGATGAGTTCAAATTCAAATGGATTATATCCCAGAGTTCGGAAGGACTGGCAGATGTAATCTCAGAACCACTGAACCATATCTTTCAAAGATCCTAGAGCACTGGGGAAATACCAGAAAAGCTGGTGTGGTTCTCATCTTCAAAAAAAAAAAAGGAAAAAAGTGGATCCAAGAAACTACAGACCAATCAACCTGCCATCAATACCTGGGAAAATCTTGGAAAAGATAATCAAGCAACAGATCTACAAGCAAGCAAAGTTGCTAGAAGCAAGCAAAGTTATAACCAAAAGTCCACATGGTTTGTCAAAAACATATCATGCCAAACAAATCTTATTTCATTCTTTGACAAAGTGATAAAATTAGTGGACCAGCAAAATACTGTGGACATAGTATACTTGAATTTCAGTAAGGCATTTACACAGTAGATCAAAACCTACTTTATAATAAGTTAGAAAAATATGGGATAGACAGCATCACCACAAGATGGATATGTAACTGGCTGACAAACTGCACTCAATGTGTAGTCCTTAATGGAACTACATGTATATGGAGGGAAGTAAGTAGTGGGATACCCCAAGATTCCATCTTAGGCCCATGCTGTTCAATATCTTCATAAATGATTTACATGAGAGAATAGAAGGGGAACTTACCAGATTTTCAGATGACACCAAGCTGGCAGGAATAGCCAACAGCCCAGAAGATAGGCTCAAGATCCAGAAAGATCACAACAGACTTGAACACCGGGCCCTATCTAGCAAAATGAAATTCAATTGTGAAAAGTAAGGTTTTACATTAGGCAAGAAATTCTACAGGTGTAGAATAGGTGGAACCTGGCTCAATAGCAGCAACTGCAACCGGGATCTTGGAATCCTAGTAGACAACTGCTCAAATATGAGCCAGCAGTGTGCTGCAGCCACCAAAAAAGCCAATGCAATCCTAGGCTGCATTAATAGAGAGATAGAACCTGAATTGTCACCATATCACAAAAAAGATGTTGAGACTTTGGAGAAAATTCAGAGAAGAGCAACTAAGATGATCAAAGGCCTCGAGACTCAAAAATACTAAGAACGGCTGCAGGACTTGGATTTGGCTAGTCTAAAGCAGGGCTTTTCAACCAGTGGTACGGGTACCACCTGAGGTACATTGACACTTGGCAGGTGGTATGCGACCATTCTAGAAAAGTAGTGGGGGAGGGGAATGAGCTGAACCAGTGGCAGCACCGCACAAGCCTGAGTGAGAGATGGCTGGAGCTGCAGGGCTGTCAGGGCTCAGCGGAAGCGCCAGGATCAGTGCCGCTTTCCAGCTGATCGGCGCTTCTTCGGGGCTGTCAGGGCTCAGTGGAAGCACCAGGATCAGCGCCAGGCTCCAGCTGGAGCTCCGTGCTGATCCTGGTGCTTCTGCTGAGCCCTGAAGAAGCAGCAATCAGCTGGAAAGCAGCACTGATCCTGGCACTTCTGCTGAGCCCAGAAGAAGCGCCGATCAGCTGGAATGTTGCAGCATATCCAGGGTCTTGTGATTTACATTCAGATGCTTGGCAACTGATTCATATTTATGACGGTCACAGTGTCCCAGGGTCATGTGAAGTGACCAAAACCTGCTGAAACCACCAGCAGACGAGGGGAATAAAAACCAAACACCCCCCCACCCCACCCCCGCTGCCAATCCTCAACAGAAATGCTCACAACAATGAAAACCTCGGACAGGAGGAAGAGCGCAGACAGGCAAGTGTCTTGCTCGGCTGTGGCTTAGGGGGCATTTTTTTCAGTGCCATTGTAACTTCGAACAGTCACTAAGCGAACTGTTGTACACCTGTACTTTATCACTTTTTTCCTTTTTTTATTTTTTTATTTTTTTTTTGGTCATCAAGTTTTTGACACCTTCCTAGGCGTCTGGTGGTACTCAGATGTTACCATATCCTAAAAGTGGTACAATGGGTGAAAAGGTTGAAAAGCCCTGGTCTAAAGAAAATAGGAAACAGGGGAGACATGATAGCAGTATTCCAGTATTTGAGGGGCTGCCACAAAGAAGAGGGGGTCACATTCACCAAAACACCAGAGGACAGGATAAGAAACAATGGTTGGAAACTGATCAAAGAGAGAAGCAACCTGGAATTAAGGAGAAACTTTCTGACAGAACAATTAACCAGTGAAATAGCTTGCCCCCAGAAATCGTGGGGATCACTGGAGATTTTTAAGAAGAGGGTAGACAGTCACTTGTCTGAGATGGTATAAGTTCTCCTGCTTGAGCAGGGGGTTGGACTAGAAGACTCCAAGGTCCCTTCCAACTCTATTCTATTCAATATAAAAAAGATGTTGAGATCCTGGAAAGAGTGCAGAGAAGAGTAACAACGATGATTACAGGGCTGGAGGTTAAAACATACAAAGAATGGTTGCAGGAATTGGGTATGTCTAGTGAAAAGAAGGTCTAGGGGAGACATGATAGCAGTGTTCCAATATTTGAGGGGCTGCCACAAAGAAGGGGGGAAGTCAATCTGTTTTCCAAAGCACCAGAAAGCAGGACAAGAAGCAACGAATGGCAACTAATCAAGGAAAGAAGCAACCTAGAACTAAGGAAAAATTTCCTGATAGTGATAAGAATTTATCAGTGGAATAGTTTGCCTCCAGAAGTTGTGGGTGCTCCATAACTAGAAGTCAGCCATTTGTCTGTCTCCTCTAGAGTCTCTTGCTTGAGCAGGGGATTGGACTACTAGAAGACCTCCAAGGTCCCTTCCAATTCTATTATTATGTTATATACCTATTATGTATTATTTTGATCTGTATTTACTGTTTTAAATGTATCTGGAACATATAAGGTAGAAACTATTCTGTAATTTTTCCTTATGCTAATTCTTTTTTTTCTTGTTATCAGAAAATAATGTTTTAATAACTAAAAATGGAATAAATGATACCTAGAGTATTTAAATTATGATCTTTGAAAGAGCAGTATAGTATATTAAATTATATACAATGTTACATATTCTAACCTTATTAAGAGATTCATGCCATTTCTTTGTTAGAAACTTACAGCTTATCTTGACCTCAGCCTGAATAAGTGCTATGTCATTTCTCTGAATACGTCAGTTGTTATGCCACCAAAAAACTTCTTAGAACTGCTGATCAACATCAAAGTAAGACTAAAATAGAGTTTTTTTTAATGTATTCAGTAATCCTTATCTTCACTAAGATAATTTAGGTCCCAGTTGGTTAGAATGACTGTGAATTTAATTTTATCCTATTATATTAGTGGATTCCTTTGTACAGTTTCTGATATGGTGTTTGTTTCATTGTCAGGGCAAGTAAAATGCAAAAAAATTCCTATCAGTTACTAAGTTAAACCTCTTAAGATGCTTCTTCCACTCTCATTTATATTAACATTTTTATTATCCTATGCTAAATAATGCCTCTCACCAAAATCAGATTTTATGTGCAATTTGTTCTTTGCTTATGGTCTAACAAACATCAGACACATTTAAAAAATGAATATACATAAATTACATAAAACGTAACCAAAACTATAAAGAAGGCACCAACTGTTTCCCATGGGCTAAAGCTACAGGTAATAATTTTGCCATTGCCATTGAGAAATTGGTCAGTTTAAAGGAAAGCAGTATTCTCCTTATAATGAGGAGAATTTGTTATAATTGGAGTTATATGTTTTAATTGCCATTGTGTGCAGAGTGGACATTTTAATAAAATATGGGATATAGATGGAAATATCTTTAAATTGTCACCCTGTTGGGTATATAATTTGTGCCAGAGAAAAAAATCCTCTTACCGTGCTTCCCCGAAAATAAGACCGGGTCTTATATTAATTTTTGCTCCAAAAGGGGCATTAGGGCTTATTTTCCGGTTGGGTCTTATTTTCGGGAAAACACGGTATGTGAAGCAAGCATGATCATAAAAAGAAAAAATACTCAAGGAGAGTCAAGGAAGATGGGAGAATTTTATTACAGACATGGGAGATTTGGGCCTTGATTGACTAGATGATCTAAGTTCCAGACCCTCTTTTTGAGTTCTGTTCAGGTTTTTATGAGGCCTAAAGTAAATAATGTAAAGTTGGTATTGACAGACCACAATTTGCCTTTCCAGAGTGAATACAAATCTATTCTTTGGGGCTAAGATGAACCACAAGGATCTCCCCATAGAATTTGTCTTGCTTGAGATCTTAAGTATTGCAGTTTTGCATGAGCCCTGAGCTGAGCCCAGTGTGTGCTGTTTTTAGAAATAGCTTGCAAAGAGTACAAGTTGCACATTTTCTTACACACCTGAGTATCATACAGCAGCAGCATGCCCAAAATGTTGGCCTTGAATAGTTTAACGGTATGCCATTTAGATTTTAAAAATCAGTTGGCATCCTGGAAGTATTTTTTTTAAGACAAACTTCTCTGGCAAAGAAAATATCACTAACTTGTGTAGGGGACTATTGGTTCTCAGTCCATGATTTAAACTATGATCGCTTCAAAAAAAAATAGGCTACTTTTTCTGTTTCTTAAGATCCATATTTTTCAGAGGCAAAATTATAGATATAAGTTAATAAATATAAACTCACATAAATTGAATTAATAATAAAAAAGTTAAATGAAAATTGATGTAATTTTTTTATTTTAAACTCTTCCATGTTTCTATTAATTTATGTAGGCTGGAACATACTTGCCACAATCATACTTGATTCATGAACACATGATAGTCACTGACCGCATTGAAAATGTGGATCAACTGGGTTTTTTCATTTATCGCCTTTGTCGTGGTAAAGAGACTTACAAATTGCAGCGTAAGGAAGCACTGAAAGGTATGGTATAAACATAGATGAGATAATAAAGATTGCCATAATTAATATTTGGTTTCCACATGAAACTATGCAGAAGTAATATTTCAGTCTGTATATATTTTGCTGCATTGTAATAAAATATACAGTTTTCTCTTATTAATGCTAACCGGGATCAGGAAAGCTATCACTAAGTGATCCAATCATAAGCAATGACATCATGTGACCATGCTAATCTATGACAAGAGTTGCATCTAAGACAACAGTTGCTGGAATTAGGTGAATCCTGTGTGATTGTAGCATCTTGCAATTACCATTTGCAACCTCTTGCTTTCTGATTGACTGCTTATTGGAAGCCAGCAGTGATAGTCACAAGTGGTGATCATGTGTCCATGGGATGTTGCAGCATCATAATTATAAGTCACCAAGTGTGATCATGTGATTGTGGGGATGCTACTAGGAGTACCATTAAAATGTCAAAGGGTGACTAATAAGTGGATTTTACATGAGGATTGCCTTTATTATAAAAATATCCATAAAAATATCCATGCCTCTTATATCACCTAATTTTTAATGTTATGGATGTGCATATTTAATTTATGCAAAGCTTTAAAACAGATTTTTTTTGCCTTTGAATATTTCATGTCAGATTGCAATGTCAGTAATTCTATGCTTAACACAATGTTCTGGTTGGAAAAAAATGGTTCCTGATAAATCATGAATATATTTTGTTATAAGAAGAAATGATGGTATACCTGTGGCTAAATTATTTGGTGTAATAATATGTTAATTTTACTAATATTACTTTCATATATCAAAGCATTTTTGTACATTTCTCCCCACAAATGTTTTGCAAACCTAAATTAATTTATGTACTACCATTCACTTTAATAAATTAAGCATGTGGTTAAACTTATCAACATTAATGACATTTAGAAGTTTTTCATTGGCAGTTTGAACATGTCTAGTATATTTAAACAGTGCATTATTTTACAGTAGTATTACTTAGGACAATACAGTGAAGAAATTTGAAATTAAAACTGAAGATTTGATTACTTATTTAAATTATTTAAATCAAGTAATTTATTTATTTGATGTCTCTCTAAATGAGATAAAGAGGGTTTGAAGGATGTGCTATGCAGCTTGAAAACAGATTCCACAGTGCTCAATGAGGCTTATTCCTAATTAGACACAAATATAAGTTCATCCATCTTTGGTCCACTGATAGAATCCACTGAATCTCTTCAGTGACTGGAAACTGATAGGATCTCTTCATAATACAAACTTAATACAAACTTAAACTTAATATATTTCTACAAATTTCAATACATACTTAAAATAAGAAACCAGTGAAGATACTGGTAGCAGATGGAAAAGTTTGGATATACTTCCAGTTAAGAACAGTGCTTTAAAAAAAACCCCATAATGCTCTTGTTTAGACTCACCTGTTTTCCCACTGTTAAGAATGGGAGGTACTATTGCATTGTATGAGTACATGTGGACTGGGGTCAAGGTATTGCAGTGCTGCCTGAGTACAGCTATGTGTGTGTGTGTGCTGCAGTGTGAGCTCATAGTACAGAGTACAAGATCCTTGGGATCTCATAGCAGAACTCCTTGGCAGAAGCGACTTACAACCTTCTCTACTGGCTTCTCCATGGACTTTGCTTGTGGCAAGATGGCAGGGAAAGTTGCAAATGGTGGTCATGTCACTTCGACTGTCATAAGTATGAACTGGTTGCAAAGTACCCAAATTGCAATTGTATGACCATGGAGTGCTGTCATGACCAAAACCTTTAGGACTGGTTGTAAACACCACTCATTGAGCATCATCACAACTTCAAATGGTCACTGAATGAGTGATCATCAAATGAGAATTACCTGTACTTGCATATTACCTGTCATTTCAGTTCAGAATGAGGTCACTGTTTCTTTGTATAGTATTCTTTCTTTCTTGTATTTAAGAGGCTAATATTTTTCCATACAAGACATATATACATAGTTCTTTATAAAATAACAATGTTTTTTTCGTTCTCCCATTATAGGCATTCGCAAGCGTGAAGCAGATAATTGCCGGATAATTCGACATTTTGAGAACAGATTTGCGATGGAAACGCTTATTTGCGAAGAATAATAAGGAATGTTACTGTAACAGAAAATTAAAAAGATACTTCAATTTATCCTTTCTATTATGTGCAGTGATTTCTTTTTCTAATCATTTATGTAAAGAATAGACAAGGCTATATAGCTGAATCCAATTACTTAATCTCATGAAACATCTTTATGTCATATTTTGAAGTATAATGTTATTTTTTATGTTGGCATAGAAGCTATATATTGTTAGTGTATTTCACATAATCATAGAAGCTATATATTGTTAGTGTATTTCACATAATCAGGAGGTAAATTATGCATCCAAGATTACAAAAAATCTATAAAATAATTCTAGTTAAAAGCTAAAAAAGTGTATAGATCAATTGCAACTTTTGAGGTTTTTAACAGTATATTAGTACTATTACGGATTATAGCTCATCAAGAAACATTTTATAATAAAGATGGAATTTGTTGTGTTTCCAAACAGTCACATTTAAATTCACTTCAAATTGGCTGTGCTAATATACGTGTCTGCTGTACAAACTCCAGCAGTAATTTCATGTTACTGTATATAAACTCTGTATGCAAAAGAAAATAAATACAAATCTGTTTGTGTAAATGTTTTTGCTAAATTCTTTTACAGTGTGCCTGGCTGAGGAATTCTGGAAGTTGAAGTCCACAAGTCATAAAAGGGCCAAGTTTGAAGACCCCTGTTTTACATGAATTGTTTGTCTAAGAATTGTATTTTAGTGGAGTTAAATTTCTAGTAATTACAGTACTAGACTACTAAATCTTGGAATTATTTAATTTTATTTGTAATAATGGTTTAGAGTAAAACTGAAACACTTTCTAAAAAAGTAAATGTTAAAATATTGTTTTCTTTGGTTTTACTAAGAGTTTATCATTTAATTGTGTATTTAAGTAGCAAAGAATGGATTTTTCTTGAAATTCCTTACCTGGTAATCTCTCTGCAAGGTGGGGGAAACAAGTCAGCCACAGGAGAGATGCAGAAGTGGCCTTCCTCCCCCCAAAGAGTGAAAAGATTGGAGTGGAAGGGATTACAAGGGAGTAAGTAGGCGCACAATAGGAATATGTCTGTTTGCATAGTGTGTTTGCAACTGCCAGCAGCAGCTCATTGCTTTTGTTGTGTATTCTTCAGTGTGCCTGTTTATTCTTTTGTAATCCCTAATTTCTCCACTCTGCAAGGTGGAAAAAAACCCCCCAAAATATGTATTGATTGTAATGGTGATCACATGACAAAGGGATGGGGTGAAGGTCGTAAATGTGGGCATTGGATATAAAATTATTTTTTCAACATCATCATAACTTTGAACGTCCCGAATAAGGCACTCAGTAAGTGAAGATTATCTGTATTGGCATGGATTTCATGGGGAAAGTGTTCTGAAGAACTGAAAAAAGAACAATATCCATATATAGAGTTTATTATGGTCCAGATAGAAATAGTTAAAAATAATAACACAAAACAGGATAAGAATGTTGGAATTGGTGGTGTTAGTCAAGGTATGTCTAATTTTACAGGCTGTATAATAGATTTTGGTTATGTTCAAGGAAACTAAATCACAGATCTGATAACAATTGTACATAAAAAGATCAGAGTTTCTCAGGTAAGAATTTATTAGGCAAGTCTTATGAGCCTCATAGAGAATATTGTACAGTGTAAGAAGACATGAGCTGTAGTTTCAATAGCCTCTTATCTGCAGGGGCATAGTTTTATCTCATAGGGAACTTTTCTATATCGGTCCTCCAAAAACTTGTGAGAAGATTGTTGAAGCATGCTATAGTTAGTGATCTTTGGAATTTGTAGATTATATAATGTAAATATCTTGGTAGTTTGAAAAATGGGCTTGAGCAACTATGTCAGACTGAAAGAACTCTCCATCCTAACTCATGCATTTTTGCCCTGCCAGACCGTGAGTTCAAGTCCTGCCTTAGCTATGGGCAACTTTCTGCCAGTCACTCTTTCTCAGCCCAACCCACTGTGAGAAACAAAAAAGTTTAAAAAGAAAACGGTTACAATTGATTAACAATAAAAGGATTAGCCAAGTCTTGCACATAGGCACTAGATTCCAGGAGGTTTGGCTATAAGATACACTTAACAAGACACAAGGGTGGCGGCAAAGTTCAAAACAATGTAACCAGGGGGAGGGATGATGTATTCTGGCTAGGTGTCTTGGACAAGATTATGCCCTCTTAAGTCCTTTCAAACGGGACCGAAGGGGAAGGGACGGGGGCGTCGTGATAGAAGTGTATATAATGTTATGAGTTCGAATGTTTGAGTGTGGTCTCTGGTTTAGAACTTCCTGTTGAAGCTTCTCTTAGAGATCCACTGCACTTTGCAAAGTGCTTTTTCTATTTTCTGCAGAATAAACTCTTTTCTTACCAATCCAATTTTGTTGGTGTTTTAATTTCATTTCCAACAAATTGGCTGCCCAAATGTGGGGCCTCGGGCATCTGTTCCTACATCTTCGGGAGGCGAGGTCAATTGAGGACGGCATGCCCCATTGATTTCAATGGTCCAAGGTTGCAGTCGCAGGTCGAGGAAGTGGAATGGAGCCAGGCCCACGGACCAAATAGTGATTGGTAAGAACTGAGGAGAGGGGACCAGAGAATTACCAGGACAAGGACCGGGCAACTTCGTGCACGGACCTAGGTGAGTAAAACTTGGGGTAAACCAAGGAATAAAACCTAGACGGTCAGGGAGGGTTGGGTAGGACAGTTTGAGTCTGAGATCTATGAGAGGTGTGTATGAGACGCCCCAAGGGTTCTGGAAGACTGGCAAGACATACATGCACTAGGTATGAATGTCCCCCTCTCCCCCTCCCTCCCTCTCTCTCAACAAAAAGGGGGAGGGAAGCCTCCAGCCCTTAGGCCATTTCAGTGCATTCAGTTAGATTTTACTACCCATGTAGTACCTGTGTAGTAATGCAACAACTAATGTGGTTTCTAGGATACTGTTGGAAGCAATATGTGCATAAACTGTCCAGATATTTTGATTTTCTCAGGAAACAAGGATTCCTGGCACAAGCATCTCCCTTGGAGTTTCTAGTCCACAAATTCCAGATCGGAGATTGGGTGCTGATCTGGAGTTGGAAGGAGGAGAAGCTGGTTCCAAAGTGGGAAAGCCCTTTTCAGGTGCTGCTGAAATCCGAAACAGCAGTACAAACGGCAGAGAAAGGCTAGACCCACTACACCTGTGTAAAAGGACCAGAAGCTCCAACTGAGTGGAGAAGTGTGCCTCAACCTGACCCCTTGAAGTTGATAATAAGAAAAATATAGAGACATTAGAAAAGGGGGGGAGTTTTAAATGTGTTGGTTTTGTGACTGTAAATGTTGGTGTAATTGTTGTTGTTGTTCCCATTGCCCAGACTGTGCACCGATACACAGACACTACGGAGAAGAGTGTCATATAGTGATCACTGGTGTCCCGAGTACCAATCTCAGCCCCTGTTACAGGCGGTGGTGTTAAAAATGAAAGGGAAGAAGTACTTTTCCAGGGGTGGACAGAATTGGGATAATGTTAGACTTCAATAGGGCTCTGGTTACATGAGTAATTAAAATATGGATTATAATGGGAGTAGTAGGATTCGGGAGCATATGCAAAGGTCAAAGTACAAATAACTCTGATAACTGTAATGCTTGCATTAGAACCACCAAAATGGGTAATAAGATAACCAAAACTCAGATGAACTGTAAGAAGGTGATGGGAACGTGTGTTCATAATACCACCTGATTTTCCCTGTGTAATGAAACAGGAAGGGTTACATGCGTTGACCCCTCTAGTGTGAAATATCAAACAACCATTCAGATATTTACCTTTCAAAGTGGAAAGAATCTAACATCATTATTATTAGGACAGAACACCAGTACCTCTGCTAATCACAAGAGTAGAATCTGCTTTGATGCCTGCTATGCCATGAAGTTTAGTCCCTGGACCACCTGTGGGAACCTGAGTTGGCAGCAGAGTTACCTCACACAAAGGATATACGTTTACGACCAACAACAGAGAGGAAGCTCCTATGTGACTTCCCAGACATATTGGTACTCTGATGGTAGGGGTCCACCTAGAGTGTGGACAGAGAAGAGCAGTTGGTTTAATTTAACCAAGGGGGTCTGGCAATCTGATTGTTTAAAAGACCATTATACCCCCACATGCTTGCATTTTGTGGATCCCGACGAAGGATCACAGGAATATGGATTGAGAATTGAGAGCCTGGGAAAGGACCCGAGCACCCACATCATCATTAAAGTAACCAGGAAAAATCTGACCCCAATAGAAAGAAAATTATTCTACTCCTTTTATGAGGAGCTTGATACCTGGGGACTCACCTTTCTCACCAAAAATCTATTTATAGATCTGGCTAAAAGGATAGCTACCACTCTGGGAGTAAAGAATTGTTATGTATGTGGTGGAATAAATATGGGGGAACAATGGCCTTGGGAAGCTAAAGAAATTGATATCCAAGACATTAACATTATGTCTACTTGGACTACTAAATTAATAAAGAAAAGTCAAAATGGGCTTTAACTACATCCATTATAGGTCACTCCTGCTTTCAGAGAAACTGCTGAAAACCAGGAGGAAGTAGGAACTATGATATGCGAGGGTCAAAGATCTTACGGGGATTCAAGTATTGAAGAACCATGCATGGTGTTGAACAAAATCCTTTTAATAACACGGTTTTACAGGGGCTTTGGGATAATGCATCCCAAGAATGGTTCGCCCCACAAGAATTTTATTGGATATGTGGAAAATTTGCATATATCAGCCTACCTAGCAATTGGTGTGGTTCATGTGTATTGGGAAATATAAAGCCTAGTTTTTTCCTACTTCCTATTCCTCAAGGGGAAAAACTTGGAGTAGCAGTATATGAGAAGGGAGCTAGGAGAAAATAATCATTGGAAATTGGAAATTGGATAATGAATGGCCACCTGAACATATAATACAGGTGTATGGACCTGCCACTTGGGCTGAGGATGGATCATGGGGATATAGGACTCCAATTTATATGTTGAATCACATTATTAGTTTACAAGCGGTTCTGGAGATTATTACTAACAAGACAGCGCTAGCATTAAATAAATTGGCTAAACAGAATACCCAAATGAGGACTGCAATTTATCAAAATAGGTTAGCATTGGATTATTTATTGGCAGAAGGAGGGGTCTGTGGAAAATTTAACTTAACCAACTGTTGTCTGTAAATATTTATTTATTTATTT
>NW_015386455.1:2835614-2845040 GCF_001527695.2 Protobothrops mucrosquamatus | reverse complement strand
CTGCAAAGAAGCGTTAATAATTCCCTGGAGCCAGGCTCGTGTACCCTCCCGAAGGGAAGGCCATTGAGATAACAAACAAAAGAAAGGTGTGTTGGATATGTTTGCATCCTTATTTGTAAAAGTAATAAAGGTGGGATACAAATAAAAAAAATAAATTCCTAGGTTAACACATAGTGTAAATCTTTAGTGATTTCTGATTTGAACTAAGTTTCAAGTTCTGATTACTTCTGCATTCACTTTGATTTGGGATCATGTGAAATATTGATAAAAGTGGTTAGAAAGCTGAAGATTGGTGGGTATATAGGTTATGATTTCCATAGGACCAACTTGGTTGGCTTGTTCATGCAAAACAAGAAGTCTTGCATGGGAGTGCACAAGGACACCAGCTTCCGCCCAGCAAATCTAGCGAAAGGGGTCGACAGCAATAATTGTTGACGTGAATATCACAATATCTACTATTCACTAAAAGCAATCACTAAACCATGTCAGTGGTTATTGGCTCCCTACCGGGACTCCAGCAGAAGGGCTAAAAAAGTGTGGTAGCACACACTCCTGCCGTTCAAAGCAACTTTGAGATCTGCCTGTTCTTTCCGCGTGGTCGCCTTCCCCTTTTCTTTGTGCCGAGCCTTCTAAGAGACATTGCCATGTCAGGTTTGATTCACTGCTTTCCTCCTTCCCTGTTCCGAAAATGTTGCAGAGATAGACATGTGGACAGTTATAGCTCGGGTTCACTCGTCATTCCAAGAAATGTCGCTAGTTTGGAACAAGATCGATGGGTGGAAGGCTAGGATCGTAGAAATAAGCTTCACTATTTATCCCGTGAGAACTATCCCAGGGCCCGGCGCCCAGGACGCCTTGGCTGAATGCGAGCCACGTCTGTATATGTATCTCTACGGCAGTCTCCGCCGGAGCGCTTCACCAGAAGTGACGTCTCGGGGTGGGGCGTGAAACATTTTCCCGCGGTTTGGGAGACGGGTGGGGATTCTTTGAGGAGAGCGGCTACGGTAGTGGCCGGCTTTCTGTAGCAGCATCCAGGCTCTCGGGGGAGCCTCTATGTGGCTGGAGGCGTCGAGCATGGCGCCGACCAGCCCTCCCCAGAAAATGGGAACTGGCCTCCCAAGCCAGACGGAGGATAGCTCCGAGTCCGCGGGGGACTCTGAAGCGCCCGCCGCCCCCCAGGCTCTTGACAGGTCAGTTCGCCCCGCAGTGCTAGCTTTCGCCTGGGGTCCGGGGGTGGTGGTGGTAGTGAGTCGTGGGGCAGCAAGTGAGGGCTGGGTCAGGAGAGAGGAGAGAGAGCCGTCAGTCCAGCCCTTTGAGTGGCCCGTAGGTTGCCATCTTTTCCGTGCAAGGGAGGAAATTCGCGGCCTCTACGTCTCGACTGCTCCTTGGATTAAGGGAATTATATATTTGGGACTCACGGCTGGATTTCTTTTTCCCCCCTGGAGCTTGCGTGTTACGTCGAAAATAAATATAAAATATCTAAATAAAATAAAAATACGAACAGAGCCTTTCCCCGTTTTAAAAGCTATCGCCCTTATTTCCTCTTGGAGTGCGTGCCAAACGAGGTCCCAAGAAGAATGAAACAGCTTGATGATTTGGAAAAGATGCTAAGGAGACCAAACAGACATGTAAATAAACGCCAATCCTGATGGTGCTGAGTTTTGAGATCAGTGATATTTAACAGAAGAGAGGAATACAGGCTTCATTCTCGGCGTTTGCCTTACTGATCAGATGTGATGGCTCTCCGCATAAAGTTGAGAACATCATGCTTCTCTCTGTTTCTCTTGTTGCCTGTGCCTCTTTGTGGCTGTTAGGCTCATCATAATGTGGGTTTTACCTGGGAGAGAGATGACCTTGCAAAAGGAAACAAACAAATTATAAATGTTGCCAGTTCTTGAGATTTCTCTTTCCACAATAAATACCTGAAAATGACACATTACTGTGTATCATTTGTGTGTATGTATGTGTGCAAGAAAAAGGGATAAAAAATTGGGAGGATAACATAGAAATAATAACTGGAAAGAAAAAAGTACTTGTTTAAATATTGTGGAAAATATTAAAAGGCCAGCAAAGCAAGGAACATTTTAGGTGATTTTCAAATCTATCCAGCTTTTCAGCAGCAGTGTTGCAGTCATATTAAAAGAAAGCTGAGACTGTGTCAAGGCTGGTGGGAGATGAGCCCTCTCTTTTCAGGAGATAGTATTTGGTTTTGAATTAGAAAAATTCAGATGATTCATAGCAGCAGCATTTTTTAGAACAGTATTTGTTGTGAAAGCTTGAACCTAAATTTGAGTATTGGGGAAAAATGTGTTAGCATTCTGTAAAGACCACTGGCAGATTTAAGGAACTAGCAAAACATAGATCTAAATTTACACCACTGTTGAATAGCAACAATTAAAGTGTCACTGTTTTGAGATGATGCTTTTCATCAGAAATTCTTCTTAGGTTTTAGAATGAATAAAATATGTTTCATTGCACCTGGATAAAATAACTGTATGCATTGATATGTATATGAACGTGTCTTGAGTTCATGGAATGAGGTCAGAAAAATACCATGGTACCTGTTGGTAACAGATAGGGCCTGTGATTGCATTTTTCATATACAATTTGCATTGTTTGTGCTTATTAATATCTAATAAAAATACTGGGAATGAAAAGTCAGTAGTTTATTTGCTAAAATAGTGTAGTACATACAATCGGTCAAGCACCTAAAATATTCTTATAAGTAACATATTTCTCTTTGCTAGGCTTTTGTTTGCTGAAACAGACTTTGTTTCCTTATGTGATGCTTTACACATAACAGACAATGTGAGAATAATTGCTTGGAAGACCTGTGAAAAAATGGATGTAGTTGTGAGTATATCTTGCTTATTAACTATGTAATTTTAATTAATAAAATTAAATAACCATAATATGTTTTGGAAAATAATAGCAAATACACACACACACACACCTCCCCCAATTTAGTTTTTGTTTATATTTTTAGTGCTATTTCACTTTTCTCATGAGGTGAAGTTGATTTTAAAATAATTAGTACACATGTGATACAGTCTAATGTTTTGTAGTGTGAGTAGTGTTTAATTTCTTGCTCTCCATGCTAAAATGATTGCAAAGTGCTAATATTTCAGAATTACTTGCTATTTATGGCCAGTAGCTTTGATATGGTACAGAATCCTTCCCTTGTAAGCAGAAGGCCCATCTATAGATAGACCTCTATTCATCCCTTTCCTTTCCCCTTTGTATAATAGAGAGTCTGTTCCAGCTTCTTTCTCTGTATAGTCTACTCTAAGCTGCTGTGGCTTATTTGGCCAGTAAGAATAAGCTGGATGAAATACAGAAATCCTATTCAATAGTTTGCATTGATTTCTTGACATATTTCATGTTGTACTAGTATACAGGTATATCCTAGAAAGTGTTTCTGTTACTCTTGACTCTCTAATTATGGTTAGAGAAATGCAGTTTGATCTGGCTCTAAGTACAGAATTGTGTTAAATATAAAAGGCACACATATACAACAAAAAATTACAATATATCTAATAAAAGGATTCCCATATAGGACTTCATTTAGTTAGTACCAAGACTTTTAATACTTTTGGAGGAAAGATTTTAAAGTATAAAAATATATTTTCATTTTTCTGTTTTTTAAAAATCTCCTTTTGTTCAAATCCTGTGAAATAGTGATAAATTATTCAGATTTTGGGTCATGAATCTGAGACTGTTGTATAGCTTTCATCACCTAGCATTGCCACATCTTTGCATTTTCAAGATATGTGGAAGATGCCAGGTAGGAAAGGCTTCTCAAATAGTATATACTGGTAATATGATATCAGGCAAATGATTTCAGTTTTGAAATGTTACTCAGTAGCAAGCATTTCAACCTCCATGATAATAGTTAGGGCTTAAATAAAAAAAATCTCCTTTTTTTCAATTATTCTCTTTTATTTTGGTGCAATAACCTTCAGTATTTGATTGATCCTAAAAAAAGTGCAATCCTAAGTAGTCGCTGAGCCATTCTTACATTTGAAATAACAATAACTTAAAAATTCTTTTGAGTTTCCTATACATACAGCAACAGTAATTAGCTTTTGTGAAATGATAGATGTTGCTCCATTTATTATTATTATTATTATTATTATTATTATTATTATTATTATTATTATTACTACTACTAATAATAATAATGTTGGAAGGGATCTTGGAGGTCATGTAGTCCAACCCCCTGCTAAGACAGGAAACCTTATACCATTTCAGACAAATGGCTGTTCAGTCTCTTCTTAAAAACTTCCAGTGTTGGAGCATTCACAACTTCTGGAGGCAGGTTGTTCCACTGATTAATTGTTCTAACTGTCAGGAAATTTCTCCTTAGTTCTAGGTTGCTTCTCTCTTTGGTTAGTTTCAATCCGTTGCTTCTTGTCCTGCCTTCAGAATGCTTTGGAGAATAGCTAGACCCTCCCCCTCTTCTTTGTGTCACCCCTAGTCCTTCTCTTCATTAAACTAGACATACCCAATTCCAGCAACCATTCGTTAGTTTGATAAAAGAAGATATTATGATGGTAAACTATATAAATATAACTGCAAAATTTCTGTGTAAGACAATTATTAAATATAAATTTTGATCTGATAGTTTATTACAGCTCTAAATAATACAACATATAAATGAGCTAACCTTTTTTCTAGGAGAGCCATCTAAAAAAAGAAATGTGGGGCATCTGCATTTTTATGGCTGCAGTTGATCTGGATGAGATGACCTTCACTTTTACAGAACTTCTGAAATGTTTAAAAATTAGGTATGTTTGTATTCACTTAGATTTCTATAATTATGCAATTATAGTAATGTCTGTTTAATGACATATAATAATAAATTTTATTTAGATTCATGATGAGAAGCCTTAAATGATCTGTATGAGTGTTCATAATCAATAATTAGTAAATTACATGTTAAAGTAGTAGGATTGGAGAAATTATTCATTTATACATATTCCTCACACTGTTTCCCTCTGGGATAAACGAAAGCATGCAGGGTCCAAAAAAAGAGAGTAAAATCTAGTTAGCCAAAGAATTAAAAGCATGGGGTAAAGTAAAAGGAAAAATAACTAATACCACCATATCTCTTAATATCTTTCTGTCTTGGATACTGTCCTTGCTCATCATATAACGACCTCGTAAATCACCATAATACTCATCTCTTTTTAAAGGATCTTATCAATACCATCCAACCAGAACATTCTTAGTTGTTCCCTTCCTCTCAATCTATTCACTCATCCATTTCAGTTTTCATTTCATCATTACATTAAACATCTTTCTTTGTGCTTTCAATTAGCCTTATTCCACATGTTTCTGTGGCACGCTTACATAATTCTTTTCTTTTTATTCCAAGCATCTTCAACATTGTCTTTCCTTACATTCATTTTTTATTCATTCTGTTGGGTAATACATAAAAAATAGTGAAACAACCAATTAAAATTAAAATAAAAACGAGTAAAAATAAGTAAAGATGGTAGCAAATATACATAGATATACTCTATTAACTGTCATAAAGCAGCAGTTATCATCTTTCTGGCTCTGTGGACTGGTGACGGGGGGGGACTGAGGATGGTTTTGCACATGCCCACATTGCTTGCGCAAATGAAACTGCTTGCCCGCTGCTTGCACATCCCAGTTCCCAACGGTCTGCAGCCTAGCACCGGGCCATGGACTGGGGGTTGGGGACTCCTGTCATAAACCCATCTAGCAGAATGTATCATGGGAATCCCAAACTGATTGAAAAAAATATGTTTTAAAGGCCTTCTACAAGGCCAACAGAGTTGGGGGCAGTCTTTTGTAGGGGGGAATGATGTTTCATAGGGTGGCACCAGAGCAGAAATAGACTTTTCTTCTAGATCCTGCCCAACAGAACTCCCTGGTTGACAGGACACATAACATACATCTCCTGTGGACCTGATGGGACAGATGTAAGTGGAGAGAAGCAGTTCCCTCAAATATCAAATAATTAATCTGACTTAATATTTTTTCGTCCGGAACCATACTTTTTCTCTTTTTTTCTTTCACTTCTTTCCTTTGCTTCTGTGTCCATGTATTTTCCAGATCCATTCTTCATGGTCCCCCCAAATGGCCTATTTCATGTTTAGAACCTCAAGCCACCCTTGTATCCAGTTCTAATTCTGTCAGACTTTCATCTGTTATACAGGTAGTCCTCGAGTTACGAGTGTAATGGAGCCTGCCCATTCCACTCATAACTCAAAAACTCGTAGAGTGAATCTCGTACTTTGAACAAGATCACTCCCTTGCTTGTTAAGACACACGTGGCTCTTTAAATGAACATGAGGTATCTCAGAGTGGGGAAGACCACGGAGGGCCTAGTGATAGAACAGGCCCCCAAGGCCTCCTCGACCCACTAAGATACCTCATGCTTCCAACTCCCTTCCTGCCCCGCCAGACTCACCTGGAAAAGATCCGTCTCCTCTCTTCCGCGGTTCCTGCTGCTGCCCGTATCTGAGGCTAGGGGACGCTTCCAAGCCCCTCCCACAGCCCAATCTGGGCTCGAGGCCTTTTCCAGGCCATTGCCGTCCAGATCTGAGGCCGGGGGACGCTTCCGTGCCCTCCCTTGGCCCACTTCCGCGCCCTCCCTTGGCCCACTTCCACGCCCCCCCGTGGCCCACTTCCGTGCCCTCCCTTGGCCCGCTTCCGCACCCTCCCTTGGCCCGCTTCCATGCCCTCCCTTGGCCCTCTTCCGCGCCCTCCCTTGGCCCACTTCCACGCCCCCCCGTGGCTCGCTTCCTTGTCCCCCTGTTGCTTGCTTCTGCGTCCCATGTGGCCTGATCCGGGCTCCGGAGGCCTTTTCCAGGGCGCTGCCTCCTGGATCTGAGGCCGGGGGACGCTTCCACGCCCCACATGTCCTGATCCAGGCTCCAGAGGCCTTTTCCAGGCCACTGCCGCCAGGATCTGAGGCCAGGGGATGCTTCTGCCCCCCCCCCGCAGCCTGATCTGGGCTCCGGAAGCCTTTTCCAGGCTGCTGCCGCCTGGGAATGGGCCACCGGAGGGCTACGTAAGGGTCCCCTGGCCTCAGATCTGGGTGGCAGCAGCCTGGAAAAGGCCTCCAGAGCCTGGATTGGGCCACAGGGGGCTGCAGAAGTGTTCCCCGACCTCAGATCTGGGTGGCAGCGGCCTGGAAAAGGCCTCCGATGCCCCGATCCAACCTCCGGAGGCACGTGGGAGCACCCCCCAGCTTCAGTTCCGTTCTCTGTTGCAGAGGACAGAGGCCTAAAGTACCATAAGATCACATGAGATCAGTAGCGTGAGATCTCGCCCCACTGATCTTGCATGATCTTGCATTACTTTAGGCCTCTATTCTCTGTGAATGCACCGAAGGCCTGGAGCAGCCAAGAAAGTGAAGGATCTCGATCTTTGCAGGGTGAGTATTGAAAGCCTGGTGCCTAGGGAGACCCGGGTGGGGGTGGGGAGGGAGGGAATAACCAGGGTGAATGTTGCAGTGCCACTGTGGTCGCTCATAAGGGCGAACGGTTGCCGTGGTGCGGCAACATTTGTAATTTTGGGACTTCCTTGTAAGCAGTAGGGGGCGCTCATCATGTAATTTTGAACAAGCGTTAAGTGAACACTCGTAACTCGGGGATTACCTGTACTTCTGGATTTATATTCTGTAGGGATTTGTCTAAATGAATAAACCTGCCTTAAATGCTTGTATTCAAAACAAACCTACCAAAATCTAGTTCTTTCATTTTCTCTATACTCTGGATCATAAATTGTCACCAGTATAGATTTGTAGCTTCATGTATATTCACAACCTCAATGGCACTGTTTCATACTTTCTGATAAATAGTTTAACTATTTTATTTATAATTCTACACTTTCAGTTCTTAGCACGTATTCATCAACTGCACGCTACAAATTCAGTTCATCTTCATACCTATTACAGCAGTGACAGCAGTGGACTGCCATTGCTTCTTTTGATCTTATGGGATGATTTTTTTTTAAACTTCATAGTTCAGTCTATGGCTTTGGGATTTCTTGGTCATTGCCATTCAGGTACTATCAAAGTACTTAATTTTTTTTTGGATAGACATTACTGACTACAATAATAAATTACTCTTAGTTGATTGATAATGTTTATTCAATCAATAGCAACATTTAAAACTACAAAAACAAAGTAAAGCAAATAGATACAATAACATATTGGCAACTAAGAAAATAGTCTACAAAATAATATACGTTCACTCTTCTATTACTATATTAATACATCTGTAACCCAGATAATGTATATTTATTATACATTATATACTGTGTTTCCCCGAAAGTAAACCATACTCCAAAAGTAAGCCCCAGTTGATTTTCAGGGTGGGTGGGTGGCCCTAATATAAACCCTACCCTGAAAGTAAGCCCTAGCATGTGGCGGGGTAAGTCAGCGACAGCTTGAGTGCCCCCTTGCCGCCGGCCTACCAGGGTCCTTCGCCAGCAGCTGCCGATGGAACCGGCTGCCGCTGGCCCTGCCCTCTCCATCCCACCATCTGCTTGCCTGCGGCCGCAACGAACCAAACCCTCAATGAGTCCCGGCCTCCGCCCACCCTGCCTGCTAGCCCTACATTTCTCGGCTGCATCAGGTGCCATGTGCTAGCCAAGTGGCTGCCCGTGCTGCTTCTGCCTCGCGGGCTCTTTGCCCTCCCAGCTGCGCTGCGCTGGGCTGCCCTGTGCTGGGCTGCCCTGCTGGGCTGCTCCTGCCTGGAGCGGGGCGAGTTGGCCCAGATCTGGAGTGCTGGCCTGCCACCAGTCTGCCAGGGCCATTTGCCACCGGCCGCCAGTGGAACCGCACTGGCCACGCCTCTGTCTTTGGGCTGCTTGAGCGCCAGCCTGCACACCTACTCAGTGCTGCAGGCGCCGGGCTAAGGGCTGGACCTGGCGCTCTTCAGGCCCTGGCGTGTGCTACAGCTGTCATGCCGGCTGGGCGCTTTTGGCCTCTACTGGCTGCTCCTGCTGGATCGCGTTTTGCCCAGCCAGCTGCCGCAGCTGCCACCATGAGGTGAGGAGGCAAGGCACCTGCCGAAGCTGCACAGGGCAAGGTTGCTACCCTCACCCAGATGCACTTGCCTCCCCCAGGTGTTTTTTTACTAACCTGCTTCAGCTACATTGTGTTTCTCCATTCACTTCTCAGCCTTCACCGCGTGTTTGTGGGACCCTCCCAAAAAAGTTCAATCAGACTTTCTAACTTTTTGAGATCTGGTAGATGGTGTGTCCTAGGGAGCCATTGGATTTCTTGTAGACTAGGACATCCAGGAAGGGAAGTTGGTTATTAGCTTCTGTTTCCATGGTGAACTGTATTTTGGGGTGTAGGCTGTTGAGGTGTGTGAGGAAGTTGTCCAGTTTTTCTTTCCCATGTGGCCAGATTATGAAGGTGTCGTCTACGTACCTGAGCCA
>NW_015386455.1:2830558-2832598 GCF_001527695.2 Protobothrops mucrosquamatus | reverse complement strand
TATATATATATATATATATATATATATATATATATATATATATATATATATATATATATATATATATATATAGAGAGAGAGAGAGAGAGAGAGAGAGAGAGAGAGAGAGAGAAAGGGAGGGAGGGAGGGAGGCCGATTACACGTTCGCGTAGCCAGATGCAGGCACTTAGGGACTGCATATAAGTTCCTCCCAGGTACCGCCTTTTTGGACCCTGATGATGTCGGGAGCACCCGACGAAAGCTCGGTTACTTTGTATTTTATTAAATGTTTTTAAATGCTTTTAATGCTTTTAGACGCTTTTAAACACTTTTAATTACTCTCTTGGTGATCAGTGTTACATATATATATATATATATATATATATGTGAGTCTTTGGTCATTCGGGTTTTCTCCCGTGTAAGATTAGAAGTATCATAGCGACGTTTCGATGAAATCACATTCATCATCATCAGGCTTGTGCTTTTAGCTTTGTGCTTCTCAGTGAGAAGCACAAAGCTAAAAGCACAAGCCTGATGATGATGAATGTGATTTCATCGAAACGTCGCTATGATACTTCTAATCTTACACGGGAGAAAACCCGAATGACCAAAGACTCACATATAAACACCCGTGAAAACCTCAAAAAACATATATATATATATATATATATATACACACACACACACACACACACACACACACACACATATGAGTGCTTTTTTTTTTTTTTTTGAACACCCTGTCAGCCTAAATATGGGAGAGAGAGAAGTCTTTTGCCTGCATCAGCTCAATCCAAAGCCATCCACAGGCAGCAGTCGCTTAACTGCGACATCATATATGTCTCTTGTAGCTAACAAAGTGAGAAAGAGCCTGTGGCGTAATGGACTAATGCTTCTGCTTAACATGCAGACAGCCCAGGTTCGAATCTCGGAAGGGTATGTCTGACTGATGATAACCAAATAAGGTTAGAAATAGCTATCTCAGTACTCCCTTAATTCTCTGTTAGCATTCCAAATTTTGGGAAAACAAAACAAAACATATATATGTTAAAAGCTGTACAACGACACTAGAACACTAGTTTTAATAAATATTTAAAAACCTAGCTTTCGCTGAATATCTATCAACGTCATCAGGGTGTATGTTGGTTAGTGGGAGGGCCCCTTTATAGATGAAGTAATGTTGACGCCCTGACTCATGGATCTTGTTACTGGGCCTAGCCAGCCAATCAACTCTATAGTTGTGGCTTCTGTAATGTTGGCTTCATCTATAAAGGGGCCCTCCCACTAACCAACATACACCCTGATGACGTTGATAGATATTCAACGAAAGCTAGGTTTTTAAATATTTATTAAAACTTTTTGGTTTTAACTCTTCTTGGTGTTCTAGTGTCGTTGTACAGCTTTTAACATGTATATACCCAGGAATCACTCGACCATTTTTAGTGTAATTTTTAATATATATTAAAAGGGCTTACGCACAAGTAAAAGGAAGGTATCCAGAGTGCAGGAGCACAGGCAGCTGGGTCCGATCACACGTTCACGTAGCCGGATGCAGGCACTTGAGGGCTGCATATAAGTTCCACCCTTAACTGCCTTTTTCAACCCTGATGATGTCGGGAGTGCCCGAAGAAAGCTTGGTTGCCTTGTATTTTAAATGTTTTAAATGCTTTTAATGTTTTAAATGCTTTTAAATATTTTAATCTTCTCTTGGTGGTCAACGTTATTTTTGGTTTTGAGATGAATGCACCCAAGAGTCAAATCTTTACCATTATTACTAGTCATATATATATATATCAGAAATTTCTTTAAAATTACTAATTAAAACACCAATTAAAAAACACCTAGCTTTCGTCAGCTATCTACTGACGTCCTCAGGGCTCAAAATGTCAGTCCATGGGAGATTCACTTTTATAGTTTGACCAGCGTGTGCGCACGGCTCCTTGACCTCGTTATTGGGCCGGCCATGACTAGGCACGTTCCTGACGCCGGTTCCTTGGCAACAGCTTCCTCCCTCCCGCACCTCTCATTCGCACAGCTATCATCAGGGAATTCTTCTTTTTT
>NW_015386455.1:2824868-2827814 GCF_001527695.2 Protobothrops mucrosquamatus | reverse complement strand
TTCATACAATATTCTATCATACAAAATCAATACATTTACCTATGTATTGTTTTTTCATGGCTTGTTCTTTCTAAAAAAAAGGCAATTTTAATCTTTTTCTTATTCTTTTTATTAAGGTAAACGAGAAAGCTCTCTCAACGCTGGGTATACCACTTAGCATACCTGGGCATTTTTCCCACGGCAAATGACTTTAACTGCATTATCAAATGACTGACATCCTCTTCTTTTGAAATATCTGCAATTTCTGTGTCCTCACTTAATTCTTTACTTAATTCTTCTGCTTCATCAGTTGCTTCCAGTACTTTTCCATTGAGTTGAACCTAGGTCAATACTGATTGGAAAATTGCTTCTGGGTCAAGTTCATTGCAGATTGCCACGTCATCATCCATTGCAACAATATCTTCAAAATCTACTCCCTCGAATTGCACCATGGGAGGTGAGCTGCCTAGCGGGGCTGCAACATCTTGCTCTCGGGCAAGTGCTTTCTTGAAGCACTTCTGTGTTGTTTCAGGCTGAACTTTATTTCAAGCCGAACTAATCCAGAGAACAGCATCCAGAGTGGTAATAAAACAGATGATTTGGCTTCTGCAGACAAACCATAGGTTTGGGTTTTAGCAATGACCCACTGCAGAAGCTGGGCTTGGTAGTGCATTTTGAATGTTTTGATTATGCCTTGGTCAAGAGGTTGAATTTTTGATGTAGCGTTTGGAGGCAAAAATTTCAGTTTCACATTTGAAAGATGATTCAGTGGGGGATGGCTAGGACAGTTGTCCACTACAATGAGAATGGACTACTACTACTACTACTACTACTACTACTACTACTACTACTACTACTACTACTTCTTCTTCTTCTTCTTCTTCTTCTTCTTCTTCTTCTTCTTCTTCTTCTTCTTCTTCTTCTTCTTCTTCTTCTTCTTCTTCTTCTTCTTCTTCTTCTTCTTCTTCTTCTTCTTCTTCTTCTTCTTTTTTTTTTTTTCTTGGTCAATACTTCTTATCCACTCCTCAAATAGGGCACCAGTCATCTATGCATATTTGTTAGAGTTCCAGGTGATGGGAGGTCTTTGGGTTGCAGGTTCTTGAATGAGCGTGGCTTTGCCGACTTACCAATCACCAAAGGTTTTCACTTCTCTCCGGTTAAGCTAGTGCACAGCAGAACTATGAAATGTTCTTTAGAAAGCTTTCCACTCTTACATTTGTCACCCCTCATAACAAGGCTCCTGTCAGGCATTGCCTTGAAAAAGAGTCCACACTTGTCAGCGTTACAGATATCATCATCTTTGAAGCCACTGGCGAAGTCCGGAAACTTTTCAATGAACTCTTCAACAACTTCTACTGGAACTCCATCAGATTCGCCACACAATACTTTCTGGGAGATCTCATATCACAGTTTAAATTTCTTGAGCCAGCCACTTGATGCTTGGAAATCTGATACTCAAGCTCGTTTGTGAACTTTTTAGCAATTTCTTGTTCCGCCGTCTTTGGCTACTGTTTTCTAGAAAACGTAAAAGTTCAGCCTTCTTCAATGTCAACTTTTTCAATTCCTTCCTTTTCGCCATCACAACTCAACTTGCATAGAAAAAAGACAAAAAAGTAAAACCTGGTTTTTTCTCATATGACTGCTTCGTAATTGTACCTAAACATTGTTTGCTACACTTTAAAACTGCTTGCTTGCTTGCTTGCTTGCTTGCTTGCTTGCTTGCTTGCTTGCTTGCTTGCTTGCTTGCTTGCTTGCTTGCTTGCTTCCTTCCTTCCTTCCTTCCTTCCTTCCTTCCTTCCTTTCTTTCTTTCTTTCTTTCTTTCTTTCTTTCTTTCTTTCTTTCTTTCACAATGGTTAGATCCATTGTAAATCGCACACTGTTGTTGGTGCTTTGCTTTGATGGATGCCGCAAGGTAAAATGAGTAAAATGGGTTGTATACGTCTGTTGTGCATGTATTTGTTTCATTTTACCATTGGCTATTTTTTTATCGATCCTGAAAAAGAAAAAAAAATTGAAGTGGGAAAAATTTAAGTCTTCGTGCAATTTCTATTATGAAATGAATCCATAATTATTATTGTTAAATTGCTGAATCAAAGTCCAAAAGTATTGTATTCTTTGATATTCTTCTTGAAAGAAATTCATTGCTACCAGTTCTCCATTTCACTTTTTTTGCCCTTGGTGCAGACTGGACTCAACTGGTCAAGTTATATATAAAGAATAAATTAATACTGTGTGTCAAGGTCCAGGTGGTCAAGATACAACATACAGAGGTGGTCACTATAGAGAGGTTGGTTTTCTGCTGTGTGCATATAGTATATGTCCAGTCTACGAAAATTAGGAAAACTTAGGTGGTCAACTATGGAGGTTTTACTGGAATTGTATTTGTTAGGGCGTGAAAACATCAGACACGAGACAGATGGTATATTAACAGAAAATATCAGATATGAGAACAGTCACTATTATAATATGGAATATAATTTCATAGAAATGGGAAATATTACACTTAATTTAGTAAATGTTAGAAATGAATGATTTGGTTGCTCTCTTTTCTATTTTTCTTGTAGTGTATGCAAATTTCTGCACTTGATTAAAGAAATAGATGTCAACATGGATACAATTAGTGCTAAAATGGACTGTACTATATCACGTCTGAAAATAAAATATGATACACTATTTGCACTCTATCAGAAGTTTACAAGGTAAAATATCTATTGCATTAGAAATTTAGATTTCTTTTAAAAGTAGTGTTTTGCTTAAGCACTACTTAAATATATGTTATGAAATGGCTTTATTTATAGTTGCTGGTAAGAAAACCAGGACAAATGTTTTTAATATTATTGCTGTGAAATTTAAAGGTTATTGTTTGAATCAGAACCAGGAATCACATGATTGTTCCAGTTTTATACTATTTACAATTGTTAAAAAAGGAAACTTGTAGCTTAATCCTGAATTTTCTTTTTTTTTTT
>NW_015386455.1:2816560-2824845 GCF_001527695.2 Protobothrops mucrosquamatus | reverse complement strand
TTCTACCACCACTCCTCCTTCCTCCCTCTTTCCTACCTCCCTTCCTCACTCAACCATCCCGTCTTGTGCAGTTGGGGTATCACCGGGCACCTCCTTAAAAAATCATACATATAAATCTATAATACAAACCTACCCTTTTCCCCCCTCCCCCCCAGGACTTCCCAAAGCTAATCTAGGAAATAAACACACAATAATCCAAATCTATTCAAAACTACTCATTATTACTACACACTAGTATAAACTTATCCTGAATTTTCTTATTAACACCATCTAATGTATATGTGAAAAAGAAACTATTATAAGGGATATTACTGAGTTCCGAGTTGTTTTTCCTTTGGGGTTAAAAAAATATGTAAAATAAGTACTGTATGTAGTCCAATCAGTAACAGTTTCTATAGATGGTACAAGTTTTAATATACTTTAAAAAGTTATCATTTTAAAAGAAGCTTGGCCATGGGCCAAGGCAAGCACTAAAAGATTTTATAAACTGTTCAACTATAATTATCCAGATATCTTGACCCCCATAGTGAAAGTGTTCAGGACAAAAATAACCCCAATGCTGATTTATGATGTGGAATTGTGGAGCCTTACAAAAGCTAGCTTAATAGAGACCTATTTTTTAAGAAGCTTACTGGGAACTGACAACACATCAGCTCCTATGGTCAGAGCTGAAACAGATATCCATTCCATACATAGTCAGTCAATAACTAAAGTTTTCACACATTAGCAGAGGATCCTTTCAGTGGATTCTGATAGGCTACAGCTACCCAAATACAGGTAGTCCTTATCTTATGACTCCAATTGAGCCCAATATTTCTGTTGCTAAGTGGGAAAGTTGTTAAATGAGTTTAGTCCCATTTTACTACATGTCTTGTCACATTGTTAAGTGAATTACTGCAGTTGTTAAGCTAATAACACGGTTTGTCAGGTGCACCTTCATGTCCTGCCATTCTGTTGGGAGAGAGGAACATTGGCATATTTGGGATGCTTTCGCAACTGCGCAACACATGACCTGTTGTAAGGAAATCTTTAGAGGAGGCTCATGATGCATATAAGAAGCAGGCTGACAAAAAATGTGTGGAACCTAAAGCCTTCCATGTCGGAGATCATGTCTATTTGTCCACCCACTACCTACAGTCTCTGCAACCATCAAAGAAGTTAGGGCCCAAATACGTGGGGCCCTTTTCCATTAAACCCATGATCAATAACTGTAGAATTAGATTTGCCCAAGCCCCTTCAACGGGTCCACCCTGTGTACTATTGTAGTTTGTTAAAACCCGAGGTTATTTTCTCCTGCCAACTTGAACTGCCACCACCCCCTGAGCCATTAATGATTAAGGGGGAACATTGTTCTCTTCTACAGGACTAATGTTGCTGTTCAGGGGAACAGAATAATAATAATGATATAACAACAACAACAACAATAACAATAATAATAATAATGATGATGATGATGATGATGATGATGATGATGATGATGATGATGATGATGATGATGAAAATAAAATAATAGAGTTGGAAGGGACCTTGGAGATCTTCTACTCCAACCCCCTGCTCAGGCAGGAAACCCTATACCATTTCAGACAAATGGTTGTCCAGTCTCTTCTTAAAAACTTCCAGTGTTGGAGCATTCACAACTTTTGGAGGCAGGTTGTTGACTCCCTCTTTCTTATGGCAACCCCTGAGATATTGGAACACTGCTATCATGTCACCCCTAGTTCTTCTCTTCATTAAACTAGACATACTCAATTCCAGCAACCATTCTTTATATGTTTTAGCATGTCAGGTCCACCTTTGTGTCCTGCCATTCTGTTGGGGGGGGGGACATTGGCATATTTGTGATGCTTTCACTTTGCTGTAATGTTTGGGAATTAGGGGGACTGCCTTTGGAAAGGAAGCAGACTCCCTCCCAGCTGGTTCCAGCCTGGTTCCAAGGCCATCGTGCCCTGAGAGTGACCTGTTATCTGCCTAGCACCTCAGCATTCTCAAAACATCTTTGTGGCATCATATTGGCTGCCAGTGGATTAGTCGGGGGGTTGGGACATGGGAAAAATGAAAGAATAGCTGTATGCTTTACGCAGGACCTTCAGATTCTGCCTGACTTTCCTGCAACCACTTTCACTCAGTAAAGTTCTTTTGAATCAACCACATGGATTCAAAAGTTTTACTTTCCTGAGGGATCATCTGGGGCCGGTCCTTACACGGTTCTTAACTGAATCTTGCTTTCCCATTGACTTTACTTGTCAGAAGATTACAAAAAGTGATCACATGACCCAAAGCATTGCAACCATTCTAAGTACATGCCAGGTTCTCTGATAGTGAATGTTGGTTTTATTGTATTCTTTTTATAATATAATATTTTTACTATAAGTTTTGTTATTTTATATTGTTTATTACTTAATTTTTAAATAAGTGGTTTAAAATATTTTAACATGAACATACATTGATGGATGTAATATGAGATATAATATGATAAGAGTTTTGCTTTTTTTAATTTGATAACAGTTAAGTGTTTACAATTTTTTTCTTATGCTCTGAAGACTGCCAGATCATCTCAAGAACATAATCAGCAAGGGCCCTTCCTGTTGAATTCTGAACCTTGAGGTCTGCTCCCTGAATTTCTCAAAAATATTAAATAATCCCATTTTGCATTGGCCCAATTTCACTAAAAATACTTTTGCTACTATAATTAGTTCTGATTAACCCCACAAGAAAACCATCTCCTCTAAGATATTATAAATATATTAAGGTGAAATTTCAGATTTTATAAGCAGATGTGTTCATTTCTGTTGTTTTTAGGACTTGTGAAATTATCTGCATTGACAAGCCCAATGATCAGTAAGTTTGTTTTCATAAAATAAAAATGGCTAATATTATTATTATTATTATAAAACTTATTATTTCAAATATTCAGACAGCACAATGGGTAAGGACAGATGGGTGAGTAGGGTTGTTAGCTGATTTTTTTCTTTAAATGACAAATAATGATTTTAATTGTTACCTTTACAATTAGTGATGGAGAGGTAAGAATAATTTTAAGAAATACTTTCACCATAATTAGGTAACTTGAAATAAGTTCAGAACATAGACTAGGAAATATAGCTATTGATCCAAGCTGATGTTACAAAAAAGTGAAAACTATTGCTCCTATCTTGAATTTTTATGAGTTCTGATAAAGTTAATAGCAGGAGGGCAGTCATGTTGTTTTACTTTTATTGATGTCGTGTAATGTTAACATTTTTCCTAAAAATGTAAATGAAATATTCCTATTTAACTATTATTATTTTTTGGCTGAAAATGTCTATGCCATGCAAAATATGTAGCCACTATATTTACAATTGCTTTAAAAGGTCAAATGTGAAATCTTACTGTGTTTTATTTGTAGAACTTCTGCTGAAATAAGTTCTTGCTTATTTATAAAACACTGCTGGATTATGTTTCTTTTGGCAAAAGGTACGGATGTTTAAATAATTTATTATTACATGGAATTTACTTCATTTCAAATTGTGTTTATAACTGAAATAATAGTTTGATTAGCAAAGTATTTTTGGGAATTTTTGGTTTATTGGTTCAAGATAATAAAAACAAATAATAGTTAATATTATTGAGTGATATTATAGTATATTTAAAGTCTATATTTACTCTGAGATCTCAAAGGATTGCAAGTGACAGTGTTCCCTCATATAATTTCTATAATAAAAATGTTTGGCAATAAGAAAACGACTTTCCCTGTGCCATCCAACGAGTTTCATAGTCTAGTAGAACTTGAACTTCATTTTCTCTGTTCCAATCCAACATTTTAAACAACGCATTATAGTGGCTAACTATTCTGGTAGAGCAGAGATAAGGATTAGCTTATCAATTTATCTGAGCAAAAGAAAGAGGAATATATTTAATATTTGTACCAGCTGAAATTCAGTATTCCTCTACTTATTTTTTATTTATTTCTATCTTACCTTTATTATTTTTACAAATAAGGCAGCAAACGCATCTAGCACACCTTCCTCCTGTTTTCCCCACAATAACCCAGTGAGGTGGGTTGGACTGAGAGAGTGACTGGCCCACAGTTACCCAACTGGCTTTCATGGCTAAGACAGACTTAGAATTCAGGGTCTCCCACTTTCTAGCCTGGTGCCTTAACCACTAGACCATACTATTACCAACATTTAATGAATTTTAGGGCTTCCTCTGAACTAGGGGAGTAAAGGAGAAAAAGACCAATTAATTATTTTATAATGGCTTTGATGAACATTTCAAAAGAGAACGTCTTATTTTATAAAGATTTATATTCAGCACAAATATTTTTATTTAATATTTCAGGAAAAATACTGCAGATGGAAGATGATTTGGTTATCTCTTTCCAGCTTCTGCTGTGTGTTTTTGATTATTGTATCAGACAATTACCCCTTGCACTACTGAAAGAACCATATAGTAAGGATTTAATATGTTTTATTAACAAATATAATAATAATGACTATATTAAAATAGTTATAACAGTTCAAAAATGGTATCCTGTCTTATACATTTTATAGCTGTGTTTTCATTTCAACTATCACTTTCTTCTACTTTTATTCTGTTCTAACCCATTTGTGTCAGGCGCAAAAGATCAGATCCACACATGATCCAATTAAACTGATTTATTGTTACTCTTGTCTATGTGCAGGAATATTCTCAACTAATAGTATCTGCTAGGAGTAAAGATAAGGGTCAACTGAATTAAAGGGGGGTTGGCCTTAGTCCGCTTGTGGCTATGTAGAGATTCTAGGCTGAGTGCTCTTTTTTAACTTCGTCCCCAGGTTTTGACACTCCTTGGACTACAATTTGATATTTAATTGCGATATAACAGTTTTTTATTTAATGATCTAAAACAGCAGGCCCAAATATAAATTTTTAAATTTTAACCATGCTTTATTAATGAAAATTAATACATTATTGTATATGCATTAATTTATTTTAGCCCATGCAAGTATATGAACTGGCTTAATATTATATTTTTATCATGCTGGACAAAAAGATATTTGTCTGTTTCTTTTACATCTCTTTGTAATGCTAATGGTGATTATAAAAACTGGAGAACTGGAAAGACATTACCAAATCCAAAGAGAATAAACATTCCTATATTTATTTTTTTCCAGAAGTAAAAGTGAAACAAATTTCTTATATTCTCATTACAGAATGGAAGATGTACTTGTATTTTGTAAACTAGTCTTAAAAATGCTGGAATATCATGTTTTGATTTATATGTGAAGGAAACGATTGGTCCATTAGTGGGAGAAAGTGGTAAGAAGG
This sequence comes from Protobothrops mucrosquamatus, assembly GCF_001527695.2. NCBI lineage: Eukaryota > Metazoa > Chordata > Lepidosauria > Squamata > Viperidae > Protobothrops > Protobothrops mucrosquamatus. The sequence continues at coordinate 2,819,556 of NW_015386455.1, read as the reverse complement.
TGACAAGCAATAGGGAGAAAGCAGAACTATTTAACTCGTTTTTTGCATCTGTCTTTACACAAAGGGAAAAAACAGACCAACCTATCAAAAATAGTGCCATAAAAAACAGTATAGAAACACAAGTTAAGATAGGCAAGAAAATGATAAGTGAGCNTTCCAGTGACAGGTTTGTCTTGATGTCTTATTATTCAAGTTTTAAGTTATGAATATTAATATGGTGAAGTTATAATTACATCTATTTTTAATTTATTTGAGAATGATGCTATGTACACTGTATCTTAGATGGTAATTTTTCCTCTCCCTTGCCGACAGAATCTTTCCAGCAAAAGCAAGAATGTGCGTGATTATGAATATGAACAAAAATTAACGCTGAGCATCCGTTCAGTGGGAGTTAATGATTCTGGAGCCTTCACATGCCAAGCAACCAATGCTTTTGGAACATCTAATGTCACGCTAACCTTGAATGTAATAGGTAAATATTAATATCGCATATATATATATGTATGTATGTATATATGTATATATATACATGTATATGTGTGTGTGTGTATATATATATGTCCTTAATTACGCTAGGGCACAGCTAAAAGAAGGGGTGGCCATAGGACAAGAGGCATTAGGGAACCAACCCACAGCAACAGGCACTCGGACACGAACCAGGCGGACAAGGAGAGCAACCGTAAGGGAGGAAATGATCCCTGAGTTTAAGAAAACACGGACTGATGCGGGACAGCTAGAAACAATACGGCCAATTGGGGCGGGCAGACCGGTAACTCGCTCCATGAGCAGAGCGCAAAAACGGCCGGCTTTATAAGCAAGCTCCCAAAACACCGCCATTTTACTCTGATGACGTTGGCAGTTAGCCGACGAAAGCTAAGTATATTAAAGCAGTTTTGTTTGTATTTTATCCTGGTGTTTGATTATCTTCTTGAATATATATATATATACTGTAAAATGAGAGGGTTAAAGCAAAAGCTACACACTTTATATTGTTGGAATATATGTTGAAATGTAAGTTTCAATATGTTTTTAACTCTAACCCTCCCACTTCCTGTTTTGCAATACAGATATAGTTCTTTGTAAAAACAAAGTCCATGTAAAAAAGAACATTTCTTTGAGTTTCTGCATGTATGTAGTCGTAGGGTAGTAATAGTCATATTTCCACGGTGCCATAATTATAAAACTCTTGTGATGATGCCATGTATATATATATATATATACAGTACACTTGGGAAATTGAGAATAATTTGATCATATTAGCCAGGATTATAATTTCCAAATAGTTTCGGCTGCCATCGTCACAAACCTTTGCTGGGGATTGGTGGAAGTTCACATCTCCAGATTTCTAAATGCAGGTGATCTTACTTACTTTCTGATAGGATCAGTGCCAAATACCAGTATTTCATTGATAAATTGTACTAAAAAAGTTTTCAAGTTGAAAAATGGGATATAAATAATTCTAAACGAATAAATGTGTCGGTGCTAAGTATTAGCTGTGTTCTTCTACTTAAACAATTATGTGAGTTACATGTAACTATGTGCATCATAATTAAGAATGGCATTGCATAGTTTGCATGTATGTTAAAAATGTCCTGTTTAAATCATCAGGCTGATTCTTCAATATTTGGAATGTGATGATTTGTGGATCATACAGTTGCAAAGGAAGCTTGGGTTAACAGTTTTAGTTTGTATTTTGAGAGTGAAATCCTGGCATAATGTAAATTTTTCAGATGAAGTATGTAATGTATCAATTGGGATTAAAGATGTAATTGCAGGCAAAAGATGCCTGTATTTTTTTTACAATAATGCTTCTATAGTCAGTGAAGAAGCCATATATGAGTTGTGTTAGAGTCATATTGATGCCATATTGAAGTGAACTAGGCCCAGTCATCACTGGGGAACTACCAGGGGATTGGGAAAGAGCTGATGTGATTCCATCTTCAAAAAAGGGGGAAAAAACACGGATCCAGGAAACTACATACCAATCAGCCTGACATCAATATCTAGGAAGATCCTGGAAAAGATAATCAAACAATGGATCTGCGAATACACTGAAACAAGCAAAGCTATTACTAGAAGCCAACACGGGTTTGTCAAAAACAGATCATGCCAGACAAACCTTACTGCATTCTTTGACAAAAGTGACTAAATCAGTAGACCAGCAAAATGTGGTGGACATAGTATACTTGGGCTTCAGTAAGGCACTTGACAAAATAGACCACAGCCTACTTCTTGATAAGATAAAAAAAATGTGGGCTAGACAGCATCACCACAAGATGGATTCGTAACTGTCTGACCAACTGCATTAATGTATAGTCCTCAATAGAACTTCAATTGCCTGGAGGGAAGTAAGCAGTGAGATACCCCAAGGTTCTGTTTAAGGTCCAGTATCTTCAACATCTTCATAAATGATTTAGATGAAGGGATAGAAGGGGAACTCATCAAATGTGCAGACAACAGCAAGCTGGGGAGAACAGCCAGCACTTTGGAAGATAGGCTCAAGATTCAGAAGATCATGATAGACTTGAACACCGTATGATGACTTCCCCCGGACGCTTCCCTAGATACCTCTCCAGATGTCAGCTCAGAGGAGGATGAACCAGTTCCAGGCACGTCAGGAGGAGAGTTGGTCAGTGGCTCTGAGTAGCCATTTGAGAATGATTTGGTTGAAGCAGAGCTGAAGCTGGTCAGGAAGAGGAACTGCCTTCTGCACCTGATCCAAGAACATGTAAGGCAGAGAAAAGGCAGGAACAGTGAAGGTCACAGTTACTACTATTGAGCAAGGTACCCCCTATACTGTACAGGTATAGTATAGGGGGTACCTTGCTCAATAGTAGTAACTGTGAGAGGGATCTCGGAGTCCTAGTGGACAATCACCTAGATATGAGCCAGCAGTGTGCTGCAGCTGCCAAAAAAGCCAACACAGTGCTGGGCTGCATTAACAGAGGGATAGAATCAAGATCACGTGAAGTATTAATACCACTTTACAATGCCTT
>NW_015386455.1:2801214-2815277 GCF_001527695.2 Protobothrops mucrosquamatus | reverse complement strand
CATCCACCTCCGTTTGAAGCTACTCTGGATGGTGCTTTAAATTTTTTTTATTTAAGGATACATTTAACTAGATGTGTCTCATTCTAATCTGTAGTTCTGTGGATATTCCAGTGATCTCCTTAATACCATCTAGCCAAATTATCTATTATCTTCCTCTTCCTCTACTTAGTAACATACTGTGTAAGGGTTAGAAGCAGTGGTGGGATTCAAATAGGTGAACAACCGGTTCTCTGTGTGGATGCTGCTTCTGGAAATCCATTCTGGGCCTGGGCAACAAAAAATTAGCTACTGATTCTGCCAAAGTGGTACGTACCGGCTGAATCCCACCACTGGTTAGAAGGGATCTGGGAAAATATCTAGTCCAGGTACTTACCCAGTACAAATTTCAGTACTACAGCATTTATCATACATGGCCATCCAGCCTCTATTTAAACAGGTTCACATCTCCTAAGGAAGTTTGTTTCCATTTTTTCTTGATATGAAACTTAAATGTGTTTCCTTGTGACATAAATTCATTTTTTCTTGTCCTGTCTTCTGGAGCAACTCTTGATAACTCTGATTGCCCTTCAGACACTTGACCATCTTGTCTTCTTATAATCTTCTCCCATCCAAGTTAAACATATCCTTTTCCTTCAACTGTTCCTCGTAGGCTTTTTCTTCCAAGCTTCTTATCATCTGGGACACTCCAATCTGCCAGTGGCCTACTTAAGATATGCCTAGAACTGATGGCAATATTATAGATGTGACGTAATGCAATCTAAAATTGGGGAATGGGAAAAAAACAGGAAAAATTGCTAATGGGAATAGGAGTACTATATAATGGAGTACTATATAATTATATACTTAAGTCATACTGGAAGAAACGGACAAAGAGATTCTCTTCATCTCTTTGAGAAGATGCTATGAATAATGTGGGAACCATTTGGAGTAGTGTGAAAAAGAAGGAAGCTTTGTAGAGGGAAAGAAGCAACTGGGAAAAATTGCTTCTTTGCCTTTTTCCTCCAAAGAAGAAACTCTATCAGATATCTCTACAAACTGAAGGATTCACTCTATTCCTAGAGAGATGTGGACTAAACCATTAGACTTTTTCAGTTTGGTATAAGAATTAAGACCTTAAGCCAAAATTTGTTAAGTTTTGAGGAAGGTATTTCACATAGAAAGGACAGACATCTTTTGAAATTTATTCATGAACTAAATTATATTTTATTTATGAATTTATTGGTTTTTACTTTCCTTCAGGAGCTTAAGAAAATATACCCCCTCTTCACATTTTTGCCCACAACAACAGTCCTATCATGCTGAGCTAAGAGTGACCTGCCCCAAAATCATTGAATAGCTACTGCGGTTGAGAATGGACTAGATTTTCTTGATGCATGTCCCAAACTTTATGACTCTCATTTAATAGTTCCTTCGGGAAGCACCCAGCCTGACGAGGAGGGCTTAAGCATGTGTGGGTCTATCTGTTCGCGCCTGACAGTTTCTGATCTAGTAAATAAATCCTTTTTTGTATACTTGAAAGCAGTTTTTAAACGTTGCTTATTATTTTGAAATAATCATTTACAATAGGCAAACAATTGGCTTCTTTCCATAGAATCTGTAATTGCAGTATCTGCTAATGGCTCATCTCGTACAAGTAGACAAAGTCAGAATAGAAGTACAAGAACATCAAAAACTGATACAGACATCAAGGTTATTGAAGAGCTCTGTAAAGAGTATGATTGTAATATGGATGAGGTAAGAGTAGAATTTTTAGAATTTTGTATTTTTAATACAAAATATTTTTTATTTTAATTTATTTTACCAAGTTTTACTGAAATAAATACAAACAAATGAAAAAAAGAAATATGCAAATAGTCCTACAACCATTCGGTTGGTGACTATTCCAAGTTATAGCGGCACTGAATGAATGATGGTTACTCCTGGTCCTAGGAGTCCCTCACATATCTTCCCACATCCTTGTACACCCTCTCCAATTCTCCCTTACACCTTTTACCATGGTAAAAATGGTCTTAAAATTGGGTCCAATGACTTAATGAATAGTTTTATAATGGCATTGTTTCACAAGCAAAATTCTGATCTCAATTGTTATAAGTCAAGGATACTTGTAGAACATTTTGCCTATTATATAATGTAATCTACACTAATAGTGTCCCATGATTAATTTATTATTACAGATACCCAATGCTAATCCTAAATAAAAATAAATCACTTAGGATTTCACTAGCTAAATTGAAATTATTTTATGATAATTATAATTATATTTTATTACCTATGGAATATGAATGAAAATTCAGCAGGGTATCAGTTTTTGTAGGCTTTCTTGGAAAATTTCTTTTTATTTCCATTAAGGTCCTGGAAATTGCTGGGGTCCATATAATAGAAAGGGTGTTCATTTCTGGATTTTTAAGTAGCTGACATGTTCGGACCCTGTTGGTTCTATATTTTAATGAATAATTAACTTTATGGAGGTTGTGAATATTCAACTTTTTGAAAAAATTCTACAGTATTTTTTCCCAGCCTATATTTTCGTTATATTTTTTTTTCAAATTCCATGATTTTTAAATTTATTTATATATTTATTTACATCCTAGCTTTATTTAATTTTTTTACAAATAACTCAGGTCAGCAAACATATCTAACACACTTTCTTCTTCCTATTTTACCCACAACTGCAGCCATGTGAAGTGAGTTGAGCTGAGATCACCCCGCTACAGGGTGGATAATAATCAATGATTTTTAAAATAAATAAATAAATAAAACATTGTTTTGATTTAAAACAGATTTTTTTTATTTTTATCAAATTTATTTTAATAAAATGTTTTTGGAGTAAAAATCTAAAGATAGTTTTCTATTTAAGATACATTAATAATTTAGTTTATTCAGCATGAAATAGAGCTTAGTTATGTATCATGAGACTGTATATTCTGCAATATTTACATTTTTTGTAAACTCATTCAATGAATCCAAGCTCTGCAAGTTGAGATAACATGCATTGCATCAATGCATTCACACAATTTCATAGTAACGATGACATAAATCATAAAACAAAGTTCAGGAATATTCCTTTATCCCATTGTTTTGCAAATCTATGTACACTACAAACTGTATGATTGTTTGAGGAGAAATGCATCAGTACCAGGCTCTTAAGTGTTTTAATTAAATAAAAGAATTGGAGTAGTTCTCCAACTATGTGTGATTAACCTATTAACCTAAAATTGGTTCTGATATTGCTGTTTTACTAACCTGACAGCTTATTATTCTAAATAGGAAATCTTCATTTTGTTTGCAAATAATAATATTAAAGATTCTAACTACCAGCAAGAATGAGTCCTTATATTTAAAGAGCACCTGTCATTTCAGATCCATCATGGCAGCGCCTGTTAGTGGGCATCCACTCACCTGCTGCCCGCCATGTCCCTCACCTTGTGTCACTGGCACATCACCAGCTGTCCCATTAAAGTGAATGGGACTGTTGGTGAATCAACAGCGGGTCAGAGGAGGAGCCGCTGCGGGACAGAGATGACAGTTGCTCTTTAAAAATTATGATTTAGATCGAGTTGTTTTAAATCAAGCCTTTTTACTAGTGATTTAAATCATGATTTAAATCGAGTTGATTTAAATCAAATCTACCCTGCCCAGCTAGCTTTCATAGCTAAAGCAAGACTCATGGTCTCTTTCTTTCTAGCCTGGTGCCTTAACTGCTAGCCCAAACTGGCTCTCTGGAGTTAACTAGTTAGCTGGTATTTTCTAGGACACTGTTCCAGTTCCTCTTACTTATTGGATATGGAAACAATATTAGATATGTTTCCAATATCTAAGCCTCCTTTTCTCTCTCTCCCTAGATGTTCACAGCATTCATATCTTCTTTAGAAGGATTATTTCACACTACTTAAATGAATTGTATTTGTCAACAATAACTTTTTCTTGTCATAATCAGTTTAATATTGGTACAGTTTTGATATTTAGTCAGTAGTTGCAGAAGTGATGAAAGCAACTCTCCCAGGGCTAGCCTACTATTTCCATTTCAGATAGTCCTTGACTTACAACTGGTTGCTTAATACTGTTCAAAGTTACAACAGATTCAAAAAAATTTACGACCCATCTTTGAAGTTAAAATTGTTGCAACACCCGCATGGTCACATGATCACATTTTGGACACTTGGCATTCTTGCTCACATTGCAGCATACTGTGGTCTGTTTTGTAACTTTTTTTATCATTTTCTGGCAAAAAAACGCCCATTCGGACAAGCGAATGATGTACTTAATAACCACATTATTCACTTAACGACTACAGTGACTTGCTTACTGACTGCAATAAAAGGTGTGGTAAAATCAGATCCAGTCATGTGCTGACTTGACATACAATTGCAATCACTTAAGACCACAATTTCAGGTTCAATTGTGATAAGTCAAGGACTACCTGTAGATAGCTTTCATAATATGGTAGCATCTGATATATATATTGTTAGCATGGATGTAATAAAGTGTCATTCTTTGCTGTCATTCCTTTGTAATAGAATCAGTAAAACTAATCTTGAAACATGCTGTGAACTTAGTTTTCAGGTGGTAAAACAACAGAAAGTACTCCAGAAGAAGAAGATTAGTCTCTTTTTATGGTCAAAACTTATGCTAATCAATCTTGCATATATCTGCTTAGGACAGTTCATACAAATAATATGTCCTAAACCATATATTTTTACAGGCACTTTATGCTAAACTAAATGTAATTCTAGATAACAAGTCTTGTCAGATGTAGCAATGTCTCCATGCTACTAAATATAATAGTAAATCACATACATTTTTATACCATTTTATGCATGAAAAATAACACTCATGACACTGATTCTCTTTTATAATTTTAGGTGAAAAATGTTTACTTTACTAGCTTTATTCCATTCCTGAATTCAATGGGTATTACAACATTCAGAGGACTTCCAGAGGTAAACCTAAATTAATTTGAAAATCTGTTTTCCATTATGAATCCTTGATCTGATTTTGATAATTAGAAACTTGTCCCTTGATAGACTTTTCTAATAGTGAAATGCTACTTAGCAATTTATTAATACTTTTTATGAATATAGATGTATTTGAATGTCACATGACACAAAATCAGTGGTTCTTAAACTGTTTGATCCAATTACCCTTTTCCTGATACTATCATTACCCAGCAAAAACCCATTCTCTGATTTTAGACTAAGCTCCAAAACCGGATCCTGAACTCAAAAACAAATAATTATAAATTGCTCCATTACCCCCAGAATATGCCCAAATTATCCCCTTAGTGATAATTGCCCACATTTTAAGAAATACTGCATTAGATGGTAATTTATGTAAAGCTTTTCTTAAAATAAATGGAGTAAATAAATGGAGTATAAACAATGTTTTCCAAAATAAATTACACATAAATGTATTATAGATGAATAATATATTTTCACTATGAATCTATTTTTCTTTCAACTGAAGGTTGAAGATATGTCAAGCAAATATGAAGAAATGTATTTGAAAAACAAGGATATTGATGCTAGATTATTTCTGGAGAAAGATGAGACTTTGCAACATGAAAATCTAGAATGGTAATCTATTTCTTTTTTGCATAGTCTGTATTCCAGTAATATCTATTGATTCATTAAGTAAATTGAGAATTAGCTTCATCTGCCTCACAGGCAGTGATACCTCATTTAAAAATGGAAGATTAGAATGAATATCCAGATCTATGATCTTATTGACAATAGAAGGGAGACTAATTTGGTTAAAGATAGTATGCTGTCTTTTATTAATTGCTATCCAGCTTTGGCAATGCTATTGCTGCTTTTGCAGAAGTGTGGGGTAAAATGGGTGCTTGATCCTTCCAAGTTATAATTATAATATAAATAAGTAGATATGATTTTGAATTGCAAGAGTCAGTCAAGCCTAAGTCTGGGAGGTTTGCTAAAAGAAATGAGAATGAATAAATGCTAGATCAGGTCTGTCAAACTGCCGGCCCATGGGCCGGATGCATCATACCGAAACCGTGCCCACCCCATTGCCGGCAATGGAAAAAGAGTCACGATATGTCGTGACACGTCACGTGACATTGCGAGTTTGACACCCCTGTGCTAGATGTATATCTAATACATCTTGAAAAAAATTGAAAAGAATGAAGCAAGAAACCTCACAGGGCACTATAGGGACTATTACTTTCAGAACTCAACTAGGAGTATGTAACAATCCCTCTTTGAATGTTGCCAATAACAAGAACTCTGTCATGAGTGGTGGGGGAAGCAAATGTGACCAGAGATTTCAGCTTGGTTTAAGAAAAGAAGCTTTTATATATCTACATGACATGCATATGTAGAGACATTTTTCTTATATTAAGTTTACAGTTAGAGAGAACTCCTACAAAAAACCAAAGTGAAGATTCTCCTGTTATACTTCCACAAACCCCTGTTCGGTAAGAATCATTTAAATTGTATTAATATTGAATTAGTTTAATACTTTATTTTAATTATTTCTGAATTGTAAGTTTCACACATTTAAATAAGTTGAATAAAATAAGTGTCAGTTTCTTAAATATTTAGGTTTTATTAAAATATTGCACACATTTACATTTGTAGTTTCAAAGGAAAAATATAACAGTAAGGCCTATCGTAGGGGTTTAAATATTTTAATAATAGTAGTTTTCTCAGCATATAGTAGAATGCTTGCAAACATTTTATGTCTTAGATCACTAGCAAATCTATGCCTGAAATTGTTGTACAACTTCATTGCTACTACAAATAGGTTCTTCATAATATGAGTAGTTTGAAATGCTTCACAGGATGCTAATACTATCATTATAGGGAACACTATAATGTTGTTATATTAAAATTATAGTTCTGAGGAATGTATTTAAATTCTGTTGTATTTCAGAAAATACTAATAATGTTTTTATTCACTTTAGAGCTGCAATGAGTACTATTCAGCAGTTAATGATAATATTAAACTCTGCAAATGATACTCCATCAGACAACCTTCTCTTCTATTTTAATGTAAGTAGCAACAATTTAACTATATTTATGACTTCTTAATAGTTTGTATCAGATTTGTTTTGTTTTGTTTCATTTCTGACTGGAAATAATTGCTTCCGGTTTACATGATATGGTTAGTTTTAGTAAGTGCCAATTTGTTTAAAGGTAGACATGTGAAGAAGTTGGCAGTGTTGGTCAAGTTTGTTGGCTTATCTTGTGCAAACTGCACCAATACGTTAGAATTCTCTTTATGTCGTTGTTTTTATGAAGAGTATTTATGTATGTGCTTTTTCGGCAATTCTAAAGATGGTTGTTTAATTTCTGCAATTATTTTTTGTTAGGATAGTAACAAAATTTAATAATTCCCCATATTTGCTTTTGCTCAGGTATGATCTGGGCATGCAAAAATTTATTGTTTAACTAAATGGAGTTGAATATAACAGGAATTCTTTTGTCTTGTAATTGCTTTTATGGAGTATAAAATACACCAGAAATAGCTGGATTCTAGTAAGACAACTGTTAAAACAAGCCTATGTTATAAGCAAATTCAAAATTATGGCTTAACATCACAGGAAAACCAGGCTATGTTTTATGTATTTCAGTGTTGTTAGGATCTTTATATGCCTTTTTAAACTAAAAAGGAGATAAAGAAAAATACATTTTAAAATAGCTCTGTCAATATTTTGAAATGTATTATTTTTGTCAGGATTTACTTCTTTATTCTCTGATAAGCCATAAACTTTTGGAAAAGGAAGATTTTTGCAGGATGGGTATTATTTCCACCAGGAATAAAAACACAATGTTATAATAAAATGCTAATTAAGAAGAAATTTAATATTCTCTTTTTTGAATCATTGGATGAAATTCAGTGGTATCTGTCTACTATGGTTGACAGGATTTCCTCATAAACAGCCCATACCAGCAGTTTCTCTAAAACAGGGCTTTTCAATCTTTTCACCCATTGTACCACTTTTAGGATATGGCAACATCCGAGTACCACCAATCGCCTAGCAAGGTGTCAAAAACTTGGATGACCAAAAAAAAAAAAAAGGGAAAAAAGTGATAAAGTACAGATAGTCCTCTACTTACAACAGTTCGCTTAGTGACTGTTTGAAGTTACAATGGCACTGAAAAAAGTGCCCCCCAAGCCGAGCAAGACACCTGCCTGCCCGCCCGGCCACACTCTTCCTCCTGTCCGAGGTTTTCATTGTTGTGAGCATTTCTGTTGAGGATTGGCAGCGGGGGTGGGGTGGTGGTGGGTGTTTGGTTTTTATTCCCCCCGTCTGCTGGGTGGTTGCAGCAGGTTTTGGTCACTTCACATGACCCTGGGACACTGACTGTCATAAATATGAATCAGTTGCCAAGCATCTGAATGTAAATCACAAGACCCTGGAGATGCTGCAACATTCCAGCTGATTGGTGCTTCTTCAGGGCTCAGCAGAAGCACCAGGATCAGTGCTGCTTTCCAGCTGGAGCCTGGTGCTGATCCTGGCGCTTCCGCTGAGCCCTGACAGCCCTGCAGCTCCAGCCATCTCTCGCTCAGGCTTGTGCGGTGCTGCCACCGGTTCAGCTCATTCCCCTTCTCCGCTACCACTTTTCTAGGATGGTCGCGTACCACCTGCCAGGTGCCAATGTACCACAGGTGGTACCCGTTGAAAAGCCCTGCAGTCTAAAACATATGGATGTTCCAAAGGACCTTTTTTAGAACTCAATAAGAGGAGGAAAGGACAAGTCAGTTTCTGTGAATTGATATTTGTGTACAGCTTATGATTACTCCCCTACAACATACATTTATTTATTTTACTTGTTCTGAATAAATTCTAAGTAGAAAATAATTAACATCCTAAGCAACCTCAATCTCCCTGCTCTGCCGTCCCAATAACCATTGTCAAGGGGACAATGGTTGAGTTTTATACATAACACTAACCCAGGATTTTGAAAGTGGTGCTGATATGACAACAGTTTGGTCCTAGTCTGGGCAACATCTCATACATGGGAAGGAGCTGACACAGAAAATGTCCTTTGCTTCATGGCCATTGCCTGTACTTCAAATTGGAGGATATTTAAAGACCTTTGTTGAACTTAAAGTAAATAAAGGCATACTTCAAGCTTATGGGCTAAACTTTGTTTTCCCCCCTTTTTTCAATCATTGCATAAAATCCTAAAATCTCAGTTAATGCAAAGGCAAAATGTAAGCCATCCAGAAATTTATTCTGGGTCCTTAGTTATGTTAGTTACATAAGGAGGGGTGTCATGCTGGGGATGATTGATAGATTAATAACAGATCCCACCACCCCCCATTTTCATCCTACTCCCCCTTCCCCATCTTTTAGTTATAATTGATAATTTGTATTTTTACAGTGTTTTATTTTTTATTATGTACATTTTTTGTATTGTTTTAATTTTTTTTTAACATTGTAAGACAGCGGTCCCTAACCTTTCTGGCTTTCTGGACCAGTGGGGAGGAGAGAGAGGGAATGGTTTCACACGAGTGGCAGGTGAGCATGCACTCACCCGCTGCTTCCATGGCTTGGTTCCAAACAGGCCATGGCCCGGTAATTGACGGTAGCCTGGGGATTGGGGACCACTGTTGTAAGCTGACCAGAGTCACTTCATGGTGAGATGAGTGTAAAACAAAATAAATAAATATTTTGCCAACCAATGGAAAAACAGGTATTATTAATATGAGAGGCATTCTTTTATATAGCAAGCCTCCATGTCATATTGTATACTAACTAGGTCTATAATATTCATCCTTGTTACAAAAAAAACTCTGAAAGTTTGTTGTAACGTGTTTATAATAGCAGATCCTAATATTACTTACATATTTTGCAACTATGTTCAAAGGCAGGTTAATATAATATATAAATAAGAGGTTATCAGAGTGTGAATCATTGCTATACTGCCTATAATGTTCATAGCAATGATACTTCTCTGATAAAAAGAACTCATGTTGGTAGAGTTAGTATTTCTGTTGCAATAATACATTTGTGAGTTTAAGTTTTAAATTAATTCAAAGACTCTTTCTTATCTGTTAGCCTCCTAAGTTGACTTCTTAAATATGTTTGTTCTCACTAAAAGAATCCTAACCTGTTGCTAACAAAATGAAGCAGTGATTTAATAATGTACTACCGTATTTTTCCGTGTATAAGACGCTATTTTTTCCTGCAAACACCCTCTTCAAAAATCAGGTGCGTCTTATACACGGAAAAATAATGGTAACCTCCGCAGCCCAGGGCATACCTGTGTGGGTTGCCATGCTGCCTGGTGCAGGTGTCAAGCCCCTGTGGGCTTGCCACTAACGGGAGGGGGGAGGGGGGAGGGGGCAAGATCGTCGGCCGGCCAAAACTCCGGATTTGCCAGCTCAGCTGTTCAACATGCCCCCGAACAGCTGATCGGCGCGGAAAGCGTCTTATACCAAGGGTGCGTCTTATAGACGGAAAAATACGATATTTCTAAAGCTCACCCTTCAGTTGAAGGTAATTTTTCTAATATAATATTGATGATGATGATGATATTATCCATTCAGTCGTGTCCGTCTCTTGGTGATTCTATGGGCCAGGTTTCTCCACATCTTCCAACCTTGCACTACTATTTTGAGTTTTTCTGTGCTCTGTCTGTAGTCAGTTTTGATGGTGGTATCTAAAGATTTCCTTCCATATATTACAGAACTGCACAGTTAATCCTCATGAAGTAATAGTGAAAAGAATAGAAAATATGGGTATTACCTTCAAGAACAAATTTGCTGAAGCAGTTGGACAAGGCTGTGCTGAAATTGGATCTCAGGTAGGGTTCTTCAATAATTCATAACAAAATCTATTTTTTCTTAAATGGTAGATAAATCCTGAACTAAGGAATGCATTGAATTAGGGAAAGCAATGAATTTAAAGTATAGGAGTCATAATTCTTATTAATTCATATTCTTTACATATCTTTGGAAACAAAAATAAGATGCTGCAATTATCTTTAAAAGCAAGCTGATTTTAACTATTTAATTTTTTATGTCAGTTCTACTTTATTATCAAAACATACTGTGTAATCTAGAACATATGAGAATATAAATATCCAATATGTTAGTACAATATAGAAATGAAATAAAAACCAGTGATGCCTATAAACATATTGGAATGAATGGCATTTGAGGTGCTACAGTAATTAGAATTGGAGCATTGTTGGCCTGCTGAATGCCTTACTTGCCCCCAGCCTGTTATTTATTTATTTACTTACTTTTGAGGGGGGGGCTCCTTGGTGCTCTCTGAGCTTGCTTGCTTTCTTGCAGATGTTTCATTACCCTAACTAGGTAACATCATCAGTGCTAGTAAGGAGTGCTGTTTGCTGACGGTTTATATTCTGGTGTCTTGCCTGTCTGGGTGGGTGGGGGGAGGTCTTAGAGATTCTTTTGTTGGGCTGTTTACTAATGGCTCTGTGCCAGTTTCTTGATTGGGGTATTGCTTACTTGATTGTTGGACTGAAGATGACCTTAGAGTTAATTTATGCTGATCTGAGTGCTGATTACTGGGCTGGTTGATTGTCTTTTTTGCATAGTCTATAGATGTTGTTAATGTCTATGTGTTTATTGATGGCTGATTTGTCATCTAGAAATTCCCTGGCATTTTTGGATTTGGCCTGGTCTAGGATGGTCACATTTTCCCAATTGAAATTATGGTTAAATCTGTCTATATGTTGTGAAATTAAAGAATTTTCATTATTGCCAGTTGGTGTTTATGGATGAGTTCTGCCAGTTTTCTGTCTGTTTGTCCTACATATTGGTTGTTACAGTTCTTACATTGTATGTTGTAGATGACTCCTGTTTTTTCTTCTTGCTGGGTCTTTGGGTTTGCTTAGGATGTTTTGAAGGGCTTTAGTTAGCTTGTGTGCTATGCTGATTCCATGTGGTTATAGCAGTCTATTTATGATATCTGCAATATTCTTGATGTATGACAGTGTAATTCTTTTTAGGGTTTGTGTTTGTTGTGCTGAATTGGGTTGAGTGGTCAGGGACCTTTTGATGAAGTTGCGTGGGTATCCATTTTGTTGAAATGTGTTGTATCGATGCTCCATTTCCTTTTTTTTACTGTTCTGGGTTGCTGCAGTGAGTTTGGGCTCGTTTAAATAAAGTCCTCACATAGCTTCTCTTGTGGGAGATTGGGATGTTGCTTTGGTAGTGGAGCACTGGTTAGTATGGGTTGTTTTTCTGTAGAGTTGCGTTTCTAGATTTGCCATTGTGGTCTTTGCTGATGAGGATGTCTAGGAAGGGTAGTGAGTTATTTTCTTCTTCTGTAGTAAACTGGATTCCTTTAAAATTGTTATTGATGGTTCCGTGAGTGTTCTCTAATTGGTCCTTTTTTATTATGGTGAAGGTGTCATCTTATATAAACTGACAGCAAAAAAACTCCTTACCTGATGATGTTACCTAGTTAGGGTAATGAAACGTCTGCAAGAAAACAAGCAAGCTCAGAGAGCACCAAGGACTCCTCATTTCAACCCTGAGCTACAAATGTTCTTGTTCATTGTTATTTATTTTTATTTATTAAATTTATATGCCATCCATCTCACCAATAAAGTGACTCTGGGTGACTGTCGGTTGTTATTGGCTGCTTATCGTCACTAAATTTCCTTCTAAAGAATTTAAGAAATGCAAAATATCTAGAAGAGGTGTTTCAGAACAAGGAGATCAAAACAAATATGAAGAGACAAAGAGACAAAAACAATAATTGGCATTACTCAAGTGGAAAAGAGAAAATGAGGCCAAGATGAGGCCTACAGCTTTGGCTGTTATTTTACCATTATAAAGAGTGCTGTAACATTATCAAGCATTTAATTAAATATTTTAAACAAGAAAAATCCTTCTATAAAAGAATATTTAGTAAGTATGTCTGAATGAATTAATAAACTGTCTAAAGACTTATCAAATATCAGAAATTGCTCAGATAGCTAGTCAGGCCTATGATTTTAAGTACTAAAATATTTCTAGCATGAAAAAATTGAGAAACACATGGATGTTGAAGTATCCCTGGCATAAGCTGAAGATCCTAACAGACAATGTCTGTGCAATATCAATATGAATGACAGCCACCCCTTGAGTGATGCCATGGATGTCCCATCCCAGTGTCTGGAGGTAGTTGGGAATTAGATGGGTTCCAACTCAACCCTAGCAACACTGAATTGCGGTGGTATTTGGGTCTTCTGGGGACAAGATTATTCCATTTATATTTTGGATGGGGTAGCTCCAGACAGACTTAGTGTGTAATCTGGGGGTCCTCCTAGACCAGTGGTGGTGAACCTATGGCACGCGTGCCAGAGGCGGCACTCAGAGCCCTCTCTGTTGGCACGCGCCACCGCCACCAGCAGCAGGTGCCTCAGGCCCCCGCTGCCGCCCAGAGCAAGAGCCCCGCTCAGCACAAAGGAGGTGAAGCTGCCGACTAGCAAGCTCGAGTAGAGGTGGTAGAGCAGAGGTCACCAACCATTGTTGATTGGTGGACTGGAAGAAAAGGGAGGGGAAAGCATTTTACATGCATGCGTGCACGGGGCCGCGAGCACACACGTG
This sequence comes from Protobothrops mucrosquamatus, assembly GCF_001527695.2. Lineage (NCBI taxonomy): Eukaryota > Metazoa > Chordata > Lepidosauria > Squamata > Viperidae > Protobothrops > Protobothrops mucrosquamatus. Next base: position 2,801,744 of record NW_015386455.1, on the reverse strand, counting down.
CTGCAAATGGGGTGAGGCTAGTGATACTCACTAGCCCTGCCCCGTTCTTGCATGGTGCAGCGCCTTGTATCTGCACCCCATGGCACAGCCGTTTTTGTGCCGTGCAGCACGGTGACCCATTTTTGCGCCCCCGGGTTTTGCGTGCCAGAGGCGGCACTCAGAGGCGCCTCCCTGCCCCCCCATGAGGGCACCACAATGCTGATGCGGCCCTGGCACTTTGCGATAAATAAGTGGGTTTTGGGTTGCGGTTTGGGCACCCAGTCTCTAAAAGGTTCGCCATCACTGTCCTAGACTCATGGCTCCTGCTTAAAGAGCAGGTGGTGACCGTGCCTAGGAGAGCTTTTGTATACCTTGAGTAGCGCACTAGCTGTGCCCATTCCTGAACTCGAAGGCCCTGCTCACTATTACTCATGCCCTTGTAACCTCTCATTTAGATTACTGCAATGTGCTCTATGTCAGAGGTCCCCAGCTTTTCTTGGTTGGCGGACCGGAAGGAAAGGGAGGGGGAAGCATTTTAAGAGCGTGTGTGC
>NW_015386455.1:2781425-2800687 GCF_001527695.2 Protobothrops mucrosquamatus | reverse complement strand
ATATACTGAAGTATTTCTTAGGTCATAAGATAATATGTGTTATAAAAGTCATGGTATTGTGTATGATTTTTTGTATAGGCATATTCTATTTTTTAAATTTTTAGATGCTAGCCATAATAGACTTTTTAAAGTAGTACTGTATAATTAAATTGTTCCACAAAAATTGGCAAAAGAGATTAAATAATTTGTATTCATAGCATTATGTTTCACTTGCAAAATAATATTTTATTTGCTATTTCAGAGGTACAAAATTGGAGTAAGGTTATACTACAGAGTGATGGAATCCTTATTAAAGTCGGTATGTTTTCAGTATATTATTTTTTATAATACTCTAGATTAGCTTTGTAAAATGCTATGCTAAATTTTTAGTTATATATCTGTTACAGGAAGAAAAACGTCTGTCAGTTCATAATTTTAGGTATGTTTACATTCTTCAGATATCTCCACTTTGTAAAACTGTTTTAGAATGCTTTTATGATAAAAAGTTATTACTGAGGTATGCTATTTTTTTTTACAGCAAACTCTTGAACAATGACATCTTCCACATCTCTCTGCTGGCTTGTGCTCTTGAGCTAGTCATGGCTACATATGGCAGTAAGTTCAAATTATCAAGCAGTCATTCCTGGGACAAACTTCTTTTCCCAAAGCATTTTCTGTGATAGAGGATCTGCCATCTTTAAAATGTTATTTTAAATGTAAAGTCTTGTAATAACTCAACTTAGTATAACAATTTTATACATGACTTTGTTGCTCCAAATTAATTAGTTGTGTTCTCCTAAGCTTCAAGAAATGCTTCACAGAGCATGAAGGTAGAGACAGACTTGTCTTTTCCATGGATCATCAACATCCTGGATTTGAAAGCCTTTGAATTATACATGATTGTTGAAAGCTTCATTAAAGCAGAACCAAGCTTGACCAGAGAGATGATAAAACACCTGGAGGGCTGTGAACACAAAATTATGGAATCCCTTGCATGGCAACAAGTAAGTTGTTTTCTAAACATATAACAACATGGTACTGGTAGGTCTGTGTTCCATAAAATTATTTGTATTGTATAGTTTATTGGGTGAACTTTGAATTTACACTAGGGCAATTTTATAAATGTATAGTCTAAGTGAGGTAGGAGTTGAAGTGATACCTATTTCCCCAGTAGGACACACAGTACTTTTTAAATTGTGAAGACTAGTTTGAAGACCTACATTCCAAGGCATTTTCTGTTCATTTATAATAGTTTTGCTTCTCTACAGTGTTTGGAAACAGATTGGTTGTTGGATTTGCAACTGCTCCTTAGAGTGAATTGGAAGGTTATTAAAAAAAAAAAAGCAATTTGAACAGGATAGAAGTATTTATCTTTTCTTGTCAGTTCAGTATTGGTCTTCTTTAGGGCATCCTACCTATGCCTTTACATACTCCCTCTGTCCCCTGTCTTTGTTATAGGACAGTTACACAAAATTTGAATTTAAAAACAATGTAAAGGGGAAAAAGAAAAATATCTTCATTAGATTTCAAATACTATGACTAAAAAAACCAAATGTAAGTTTATTCTTTAATTTTAGTTTATTGTTTTGGGGAAAAAAGACAGGGCATAACTCACTTCTAGAAACCAGTATTGGGTTGTTTAAATAATATTGAAAAATGAAAATTGGTCAACTCCATCTATCTTATAAACAGAATATCTTTGCTTATCTAATATTATAAGTGGAGGGACAATTCTTGGGTTCTCTGTTTAATCAACTTCAGAACCATGGTGTATCACCACACAGTAGTACAGGTGGTTCTCAACTTATGACCACAATTGAGCCCAACATTTCTGTTGTTAAGTGAGACATTTGTTAAGTGAGTTTTGCCCCATTTTATTGCTTTTCTTGCCACAGTTGGTAAGTGAATCACTGCAGTTGTTAAGTTAGTAACCCATTTGTTAAGCTAATCTGGCTTCCTTTGCTTTGTTTGTCAGAAGGTTGCAAAAGGTGATCTCATAACCCCGGGACACTGGAACCATCATAAGTATGAACCAGTTGCCAAGCATCTAAATTTTGATCACATGATCATGGGGATGCTAACAAAAGTTGTAACTGAAAAATGGTCATAAATCACTTTTTCAGTGCCATTGTAACTTTGAATGGTCACTAAATGAACTGTTTTAAGTCAAGGACTACTTGTAAACTAAAGGAAGAAATAAATCAATAAATCTTTATTTTTGTTGTAGACCAGCATCATTAAATGAAGAAAGATAAAACATGAGTTTTCTAGTTTGTAGTTAAGCATTAAAGCAATCAAAAGATGACTGTTTTACCTGGAAGGGGACCAAAACGATTAAGAGGGTAAATTCAGCACTTTGCATTAGCATTGGAAGTCCTAAATCCTAAGAAGTAAATAGGATTTTTAAAAATCTTACTATTTCCGTAGTGGTCTATTGCAGGGGTCCCCAACCCTTGGGCTGTGGCCCACTACTGGGCCACATCCCGTTCAGAGCCAGGCTGCGGAAGTGGCAAATGAGTGCGAGCACACGCACACAGATCCACTTGAGTGTGCAGCAAGAGAACAAGATGCACACGCAACTCCATTTGTGCAAATGGAGCTGCACGTGCTCGCCTGCCGCTTGCACAGAATCATCCCCTTCCCCCCCCCTCCATTGGTCCACAAAACGAGAACGGTTGGAGATTGCTGGTCTACTGTTTCAGAGACTTAATTATGGTAATAACAGTATTACAATTTCACAGTTTACAGATTTTCTATTCCTGTGCTTAATTACTTCTGAAAGTGTTCAGTCCAAATGTATTCAGATAGTCAGATAGTCATGGTTATCAAACATTGTTTTAACATTGTTTTAACTCTAATCAAAGCATCCGGCCTCAGTGCTTCACAAAACAGCCAGTAGCCGGTACGTTAGATGAATAGCAGTTTAATTCACTCTATTCAGAATAAAGTCAGCACTGGGAGACGCTGGCTCCCAGTGCCTTACATAGGCTCCGCAACAGCCCCACCCACGTTACCTTTCCAGCCCCAGCCCCTTATTAACCATGCCCTTAGCATCCCCACCCCTCAAACCAGCATGCAGCCCCACCCCGCAGACCAGCATTTGCACTCCCTGCACCTTTCGCCTTTTCCACCCTACCCCATGTCCGGAATGCTCCAAGCCTGTGATGCTACTTGCAGGATCAGTCAAGGCCTCAGCCGGCTGCTTTACTTGCAGGAGCAGTCCAGCCGGCTGCTTTACTTGCAGGAGCAGTCAAGGCCTCAACCGGCTGCTTTACTTTCAGTCAAGGCCTCAACTGGCTGCTCCCCCAGCTTGTTCTCTTGCTGGGCTTGCCTCTGACAGCTGCACGCCGGCCTCCCTGCCTCCTCGTATGTCGGCCCTGCGAGGCGCCTGCAGTTGACGCTAGAGGAAGGCGCAGGCCATGGAGGCAACGGCGGCGACGGCGGCAGCTTCCCGAGGGGCCGGCGACGCTGCGGCTTGCTCCCGAGCACCGGCCTGGACGTCTGGAGGCCGGGTCGCTTCCCAGCGTCGTTCTGAGAACCTGGAAGCCAGGGTAAGGTGGATGGGTTGAACGGTGGTCTGTCTGCCCGTCCGGACGGCCGCGCAGGGCTCGACATGATACTAAGTGATTTCCACAGAATATATCAAGATTTTCTGGTTTTAGCTGTACTCAAGTGTTTTAATTATGCAACTAATCCTTAGCTACTATTATATTGATAAAACCATCCTATAGATGCTCCTATACATGTAGTCCTCAAGTTACGAATGTAATGGAGCCTGTCAATTACATTCCTAACCTGAGAATTTGTAGGAGTGAATGGTGTAACTCAAATGCGATCACTCCCTGCTTTTGCCCACGCATTCGCTAATTGAATGTGCAAGTCTTATAGGCGCAATAACTTCCATCGTGAGGTTGGAAGTTTTGATTGAACTTTTTTTTTTAATCCCACAAACTCATTTTGTTTCCCTGCACATTTCTTCCGTTTGCGACGCAGCTTTTAAGCAGCAAAGCCAAGAGCAGCTGTCAGGCAATGGAAGTTATTTCCCATTCCATTCTTGCTTGGAGGGGAACCAGGATTAAACGGAGTGCAAAGAGGAGCTTTGCCCAAACGTTTGAGGTCAGCCTCCTGCCCTCCTTGGGCTGTTTCCGGTTCCAGGTTAGGGGCCGAGGCCGTGAATGGGATTCCAGACTCGTGCTTGCAATGAGTGGCAAGCTGGTTCTGCCAACCTGTGCTATGCAAAGCTGCAAAGGCATTGCCGCGCCCCGCACCTCTGCAAAGTCTCCGTTCAGGAGATCTTGCAGCAAGGGGAGGGGAGGCAGAACCTGGCCGGCCAAGCCTCTTCCTTCCAATCTGGAAGCTAGACAGGAGCAGCCAGCTTCCTCTGGGTGGTTTCTTCCCACTCGCGTCCAAAAAGGAGCAAGTGCTACGAAGTGAGGTGAACTGGGCGATGGCGCGCCAAGCTCTCCAGTTCTGCAGTGGCGGAGAAACGCAGCAGAGAAACACAACGGATTATTTAGGAGCTCTTCTTGCTATTTGGAAAAGGAATTAGTGCTTTTGGCAAGCAAGGGGAGCAGGGTGGTGGCGCGCCAAGCTCTCCAGCTCTATGGCCACAAAATTTGTGAAACCCGGGCAGGTTTGACACTCCAGCAAGTGGCGAGCAGGGCTGCACCCGCTTGTGAGAAACTGGAGCTCGGCAGGGAAGGGGAGAGGCCGGCCCGGCATTTCTCTGCCTGGCTCAACAAGGGCTCTGGCACCCAAGGCTACGCAGGAGGTAAGTGTGAGCAGTTCAGGATTCTCAGATGTGGCACCAAAGTAGGATGTTGCAGCATCTCTGCGGTCATTTGTAAGTGCGAACAACTGCTGTGATGTTGCTAGATACATAATTTTGGGACCCAGTTGTAAGTATTTTTGGTGGGGGATGTTGTAACTTTGAACATTCGCTAAGTGAACATTCGTAACTCAGGGACTACCTGTAAACCCCCCCCAAGTGTCTCAGCCTAACTTAAGCTTCTTTTCCGTGTTGAAGGCATGCTTAATCATCCATTTCAGAAACTGATTTGTAACATTTAATCAAGAGCATTGTAAGGACCTGCCCAGCTGGTCCCTTAGGAAAGTAAAACTCTTGACTCTATTGAGATTAATCAAAAGAACTTTTATTGAGATAAAGTGGATGCAGAAAAATCAGGCAGAATCTGAAAGTCCTGCGCGAAGCACAAAGCAATTCTTTTGTCTTCCCAAACCCAGCCCGCCTGTCCAGTCCACCAGCAGCCAGTTGTGATGCCGCAGGGTTGTTTTGAGAACACTGAGGTGCTGGGTAGATAACAGTTCACCCTCAGGGCACGACAGCCTTGGAACCAGGCTGGAACCCTCTGAGAAGGAGTCTGCTTCATCTCCTAAGATATTTCCCCTCCCTAATTCCCAAGCGGTTACAGCAAAAGTGAATGCATGTGAAGAATGCCAGCAACTTTCCTCCTCCCCTCCAACTGAATGGCAGGACACTAGCACAGTGAACCTGGCAAACATCCTCAGCTTTCACAAGGATGCAAGTGGCATTCAGAGTTGCTCTCTCTTTAGTGTTTTCTAAGATATTTCAATGGATCTTGGAAAGCTTTATTTTATTTATACTTAATATAAGTTTTAAGTATTAGATGCCTACATAATTTTTTAAATGCTCAAGATGCTGATATACAGGCCTATCTTCTATACTGATCTTCTTTTTAAATGTATTCACATCAGATGATAAGACAGATTAAATAAGGAATCTTCATGTTACAATTCTACCTCTTAGCTTCTTGCAATAAAGGAATCTTGCTTCCAATGATAAAGTAGGCAGATAAATCTCCTACAAGGGTACAGTTATGCATCTGGAAAATGAGTTTTCGAATACAAGTGGAGGTAATCCTTGACTTACAACAGTTCATTTAGTGATGATTCAAAGTTAAACGGCAGTGTAAAAAGTGATTTATGATCATTGTTACACTCAGCAACCATTGTGGCATCTTCATGTCCTGTGATAAAATTCAGGTGCTTGGCAAGTGACTCATATTTATGATGATTGCAGTGACTTGGGGTCATGCGATCACCTTGTCCGCCCTTCCCCATTGACAAGCAAAGTCAATGGGGAAACCAAATTAGTTTAACAACTGTGTTACTAACTTAATGGCAGTGATTCACTTAACAACTGTGGCAAGAAAAGTAGTAAAATGGGGCAAAACTCACTTAACAAATGTCTTACTTAGCAACAGAAATTTTGGGCTTAATTGTGGTCATAAGTTGAGGACTACCTATAATAGCCTTCAACAGTAAGACACTGTTATAGAAAGCCGTGTTCCCCGTAGATGATGATGATGATGGTGATGATGATGATGATAATAGAGTTGGAAGGGACCTTGGAGGTCTTCTAGTCCAACCCCCTGCTCAGGCAGGAAACCCTACACCATTTCAGACAAATGGTTGTCCAGTCTCTTCTTAAAAACTTCCAGTGTTGGAGCACCCACAATTCTGGAGTGAAGTTGTTCCACTGATTAATTGTTCTAACTGTCAGGAAATTTCTCCTTAGTTCTAGGTTGTTTCTCTCCTTAGTTTCCATCCATTGCTTCTTATTCTGTCCTCAAATGCTTTGGAGAATAGCTTGACTTCCTCTTCTTTGTGGCAACCCCTGAGATATTGGACCAACCAAGCTAACCAAGTATTATTCTGAAAGTTCATAATCTTTTCCTCTTTGAACTTCTATTGCAACGGTCTCTTTAATTTTGCTGAGGACCACTCATTCCTCTATCTGAGCTTATAGTAGTAGTAGTAGTAGTAATAATAATAATAATAATAATGATGATGATGATGTTGGAAGGGACCTTGGAGGTCATCTAGTCCAACCCCCTGCTCAGGGAGGAAACCCTATACCAGTGATGGCGAACCTTTTAGAGACTGAGTGCCCAAAATGCAGCCCAAAACCCACTTATGTATTGTTGGGTGCCGGGTGGGCGTGGCCCATTGGGTGGGTGTGGCTGCGGTGGTAACGGCAGACTGGGTGGGACTAAAAAGTTCAATCAATCAATTCCAACTTTGCAAGATCTTTTTTTTCCCGTGAGAAGTTAAAATTGATTGATTGATTGAACTTTTTTTTTTTGCACACGGTGGCGGAGGCCCAAAGCGAAAAGGTTTTATAAAATCCAGCTGAAGGCCTAGGACTGGAGCGCCGGTGCGCGTGCCGGTGCCCATGCCATAGGTTCGCCACCATGGCCCTATACCATTTCAGACAAATGGTTATCCAGTGTCTTCTTAAAAACTTCCAGTGTTGGAGCATTCACCGCTTCTGGAGGCAGGTTGATATTATCTTGTGCAGAACTAGATCATATCCTTGTCATCATGGAAGCCAGGAGTTCATTTTAGTTCTGCTTTAGTGGTGGGACTGCCTCAAGTGATTCTGACAAAAATAATAGAATGTGGGAAATTAGTTTCTGATAAATGTGTGTGTGCTTGTATGTGTGTATGCATGAAACAATTTTATATATTTAAATAGACACAGACATTCAGAAGNCAGAAGGTTAAGAGAAGTTTGGAGGAAAAAAAACTAGTTTTGTAGAATAATAGATTAAAAAATAAAAAAACAATAACAGATTAGAAACCCATGAATGAATGAATACATTTAGATTTGCATATTTTGGAACATTATTTACAAGATACTGCTCAGAATTTGTAATAATAACTATTATCAGAGACAATTTAATACTAATTTGAGAAACTGTTTCTGAAACTTGGCAATTTTAAAATATATGGATTTTCAACTCCCAGAACTCCCCAACCTTCATGATGAACTAGAGAACTTCTGTGTTCTGGTGAATTGAATCATAGGAAAAAAATCTTGGCATACATAGGAAAAAATCATGCTTAGAATCCTAAAGTCCTTTGTCTCCAAAAAAAAGAATAAAATACAAATAACAAGGAATAATTAATTATCTTAATGTTTATATAAATAAACACACACTGTGACTTCTACAATATAGTTGTAGCATTGTCCAACCTAAGGCTTTCCTGTGATATTTTGCCATAATTACTCTACCCCCTTCCATATCCACGCAACTAGAAATATTTCAAAGTAAAGTCTGGCTCATTGCCACGTGCTATATTTATTTTCTAAGAAATATGCTGGGTTCCTGGGAGGCCCAGAGGGTTATGTGGAATTAAAATGGCAGGTTGCTGGAGGCCAGCTCTTGAGGTTGAAAGCTCTTGTTGCTCCTAACTAAGAAGTGGCTTTGCAGGCACATACACGCAGAGACAAACTGAGTGTAGCTTCCAAAAGAATTGTGTGGGCCTAGTAAATAAAATTGTTGCTTTAATTAATTAAAAAGAGTCATGTGTTTCTACATGTTGGAAACATCTCTTTTGAATGATTTCCTCAGCCTTGGACATAGCTTTATGTGAAGGTGATTTTTTGCACATTTTGCCTTTGGTTGAGGATATTAATATATTCCTAATTCACTAGTTTTCATATTGATTGTAGCCATAGGTGCCTTTCTCGAGTTGAGAATTATGCGCCAATTTTACTTATTCCTGATGCAGTCTTTTTTCATACTGTTACTATACAACTATTAATTTGACTATGATTTGATTATTGTAAAATTTTCTGCAGGCAGCTGAGCCTCTAAAATCACTGAGAATATTAAACCAATTGATTATTGTCTGTATAGTAATTTAAGGTGACGTAGTTTATTTTTCTGGTAGAAGTTGCTGAGCAATTAATGGTTGCTCAAGATAATAGTTTCCAAGTCAAATTGTGCAATTTAAAGGATGTGTTAGTTCCAACAAATATATAAAATCCATCTAAGGTCTCACAGCTATCTTTTAAAGACTAATAGAACTAAACAGAAAATTAAAGGGAACAAATGTGTAAAGTATAGACCAGAAGAAAACAAAATAGAATCTCACAATAGAGTTTACTCACTAATATCATTTTTTAAAATTATGGATTGCTGAATAAGCACAATTAGCAAGGTACTTATAACTTTTGTTTACACTTATGATCTTTGCGGCATCCCCATCATCACATGACCAAAATTCAGATGCTTGGCAACTGGTATGTATTTATGATGGTTGCAGTCTCCTGGGCTCAGCTGAACACCTTTTGTGACCCTCTGACAAGCAAAGTCAATGGGGAAGCAACATTAACAACCATGTTACTGACATAACAACTGCAGTGATTCACTTAACAACTATGGCAAGAAAGATCATAAAATGGGGCAAAATTCACTTAACAACTGTCTTGCTTAGCAATAGAAATTTTGGGGTCAATTGTAGTCATACGTTGAGGACTACCTGTATAACTAGATTAATATTTTAAGCTAAAACTAAATGAACATATCTTATGTTGTGAACTTAGTGTATTAATTGTTCCCTATTATTACTAGCTGAAACAATTCAAGAATATCACAAGTTATCTACTCAGAAAGATGCATTTATGTATCTTTCTAAGGCAGAGGTCCACAACCTCTGGAGGTTGGCGGTTCAGCTGGAGGGGAGAGGGGAACTGGGCAGTGCGAGTGGTGGGTTGACGTGCATATGTGCAATTGCCTGCCGCCCCCCGCTCACACAAGTTGAGCTGCGTGCATGCGTGCGTGTTCCAGCCAGCCACTCGTGCAGTCCAATTCCAAATAGAGAGTGGGGATTCCTAAGGTACAATATAATTCCAGTTTTTTGCTGTAATCAACTAACATGCTTCCCTAAAATGTATCTGAAGATCTCATAATATTCTGTCTAAAGGCTATGCAAATATTGTTTTCTCATTCACAGTAGGAATTTTTTTAACTATCACCAAAATTTTGGAGATAATAATATCTCACTTAGAACTTGTTAATTCCATGGGATAGTTGAAAGTTATATTTAATACTTCATAATTCAAATAGATTTTACCATGGCTCAGTTTGGTAAATAATCACCATAAACTACTTCTCTTCACTTTTATATGGTAGAATTTATTATACAGTTCCATGGTCTTTTCAATACCTTTGAATAAAATAATAAAATATTAAAGTCAATGATGTTAATATTGATACTAGTAACATAGAAAGAAAACAATTTATTGTATAATAAGGAAACCTATTAGGTCTTTATTATAACACCTTCTTTTCCTACAACATTGAATAATACAAAGATTTTTTTTAATCCAAACAGATGAAATATTTTTCTAATTTGATAATATAAATTTCAGGAAACAATGGCTTACAGATTAAAAATAGTGTTTAAAATTCACAAGTTTTAAATTCAATATAACCTCTTATATTTGTAGAAACAAGAAGAATATTTATAGCTTAAACATTCTATTTTCTAAATCTGTCAACACCATTTATATGGTAGATTCAGTGTCCAGTACTCTTGCTTTTAAGGCTTGGAATCTAACTTGAATATCAGAAACTTGAGTTTCAGGAAATCTCTGTTTTCTAGTTGATGAACTTTTCATTTTTATTGAATTTTGAATACTGCTTGAAATAAAATAATATACTATAGGGTCAAAACAACAGTTTGAAACAGCAATACACAGAGTGATTGGATACATAACTCTAACAGCAGTAACAACTGAACAATTAATCCAGGCTTGTGTTCTCATGAGGGCATAAAAAATTAGGGTGATGTTATACGGAACAAAGCAGAAACAGAAAATCAGTAAGTGAACGAGTATCATTCGTAGAACTTTTTTTTTACTTAATTTATTCCTGGTCATTGTAATCGGCTTATTTAATGTCCTTATAACTATTGCAGAGCATGTCACATTCAGTATGAGAGGAATAAAAAAGCCTACTGTTTCGATGAAAATAATAATTCTTGAAAGATAAGTTTTCCAAGTTTTTTCAGAAAAGTGTTCAAAACATGTATTGTGTGTCCATCCTTCAGAACTAACACGAGCATTGGTGGATTGAAAGAAGCTTGCTGGTATACTTCCTATTGTCACAATTATCCAAATTATAATGCAGATGATCTTTGCATTTCTTTTTGTTCTGATTGTCTTTGACTGAAATGGATATACAATTGCTAAAAAACGGTCAACGCTGATACTGGTTAAAAACAAAATGCTCCCATACATGTTTGTATAAAATAGTGTGACAGAAATCTTGCATAGTACATCTCCAAATGGCCAGTCTTTTGATGCAAAAGAGTAAATCCTGAATGGTAATGTAAACACAAAAAGGAGATCTGATATTGCTAAATTAAGCATGTAAGTTGTAGTTTCATTTCTGATTTTTAGTGTCCAAGTAAAGATGTAAATAGCAACACAGTTTGATATTAAACCAAGGACAAATACCATACTAAACACATAGCCATATAAAGTATATTTAAATGAGTCTTGAATAGTACAATTGGAATTTGCCACCATAATGACAATTATTTATAATTACAGAATTTCTCAGTAAGCCTGTACCTTTGTTATAGTTGTGCTAAATCCTCGGTTGGTTTATAAATCTAGTCTTTCCCTTCACTTGGGTCCACATTATTTGAAATTTTCATAGTTCAGTAAGTCACAGTTCTACTTATCAGTATGTCATTCCTTTCTTCCAAAAATATTAGTAGTTCATGTTCACAAATCTAGGCAGTAGTAAATTTCAGAAATAAGGAACATCATCCTTTAAATTAATTAAAATCCAAAATCTAATTTCTTCAAATGTTGAGATTGCTCTTTCCCATTCACTGGAAAAATACAGCAAATAAAAAAAAATTACAAATAAATCCCATGAAAACTTAAGTAACTTTGAAACTTCTGGGAAAATAGAGGTTGAGGTTTCATCACTGTGTTGCAGTTTTCAGTCTTCTTGTTGTTGAACTGTACGATGGAATAAAATTCCGAAGCATGTCCTTTCTTGCTGAATTTCAGCTCTCTCCTTAGATGTTACTCTGCTATTATGCATTTCTGTCTACAGAGAAGATTAAACAAAAAGCCCTACCCATGCTTACTTAACTTATATGATAACATCACAGGAAGAAGGGGCTGAGCTACAAAAGGTTTCAGTTTTCAATTCTGCTTTAAGGGGTTTAGTTGAAAAGATTTTAGCCACAAATATTTGTATTGGAAAGTATGTAAATAACTCAGTATAATAATCAAAACTTCCTTAACTCTTAAAGTCTTTGCTACACTGAACTTATTTTAGAGACACTTGAACTTTATCTATTAGTCTTAAACATAAAAGTGTTTTTCTATAGTAAACTTAATGCATGCACATTATTTAAAGCTTATTGTTAAGGGCATGTTCGCCACATTCATGCAGTGAAGTAATACTTTGGGAAGTAAAGGCAATGCTTCAACTTTTTTTTGTAGCGTGAATTCCCCATAGGTTTAGGGTTAATCTACTATAGATTAAACTTTATAAGGACAGTTAGGCTGAAAAATAGGCAGGTGCTAGTTTAAAGTGGAACGAACCTCTGTGTGTACTTTACTCCATTATCCAGTTTTGTCATTCTCTTTAATACATTGCTGCAACTTAGTCCTAGCATTTAAGCAGTTTTTCCTAAAATGTAAATGGGAAACAGACTCACTTCTCATAACATGATTGCCAATATGATACATATTCCTTGGAGGAAGCAAGTAAGCTTTTTAAATAACCTATTAGTTACAATAACCTAATTATTTTACCATTGCCAAATAAAATGTATTTTGTACACACTTTGCTAAACATGTTTAATGGCTGTACGTGCGTCTCCTTGGAAAAATATAGTACAAACAAGTCTTTGAAGTCGAGAAAGTCCTCTCTTGTGGCTATTCACCCTGTTTCATTGGGTGGTGACTCCTCAGATGATCAAAGTTTTCGGTGGGTCCTCTTCAAACTGAATGATGTCACAGTCCTTTAAGGTTTGTCAGTAAGGATGAGCCAAGATTTAGTAATTCCATACTTGAATTCAGCCTATTGGCTTCTCAAGACAGAACATTTTCCCTTACTGTAAATTCAGGAATAGAATTTGAGACATTCAGAACCTTGGCTACAGCCAAATAGACTTTTGTAGCCAGTGCTAAAGGCAGGTCTTTACAGCCTAAGAGTTTTCAGTAGGAACATATTGTGCTAAGCCTTAATGTGTTGAGGTACATGACTTGCTAAATCACAAGCCCTGATCTATAGCTACAATGATTGGCTATATACTGCATACTCAGCCAAAACTTTACAAGCTGGTTAATGATTTGGATGAATCCAAATCTTGTTCGGGTTGATAATCTTTGCATTATGTATGAAGGTTGCTGTCCTGCACTTAGACAGAGCTTGTTCTTATAACATTAAACAAGAATGTCCATACAGCCATCTTAACCCTTCAAGCACAAAAACACATGAAGAACTCTAGACTGAAATTCATGACATCACTGAAGATGAGGCCAATAAGAAAAATCCACAATAGAAAAAGAAATACAAATTGGATTTAAAATTGTTGGAACAATCATCTTTACCCTGAAATATTTTGATAATACCACTTAATGGCTTTTAAAATATGAAAGTAGTGCTACTGCTACTGCTACTCAAGATTAAAAAAACCTTCAAGATGTCAAAAAACAATGCCAACCCAAGGCAAATAGGCAGACAATTAATTGAAGTAGTAATAGATTTTACTAGGCTTGAGAATGGTGACTGTAGCTATAATGTAAAGAAAAGTCTATTACTTGAGAAAAACGAAAAAAGTTCTAAACAAAGTATTGTTGTAGAGATATCATGCAAACAGCAAAGGCACATATTGTTAAGGCTATGTTTTTCCAAATTTTATCATATGACTATGAAACCTAGCTCATCAGACAAACTGAATGAAGAAAAATTGGTGCCTTTACATTGAGGTCTTGGAGAAAATTGTTGAGAAACACTGGAATTGCAAGTAAAGTAGATTATTCCAAATGAAGTAAAACCAGACTGCTGCCTAATTATGTTTTGGATCCATAATATGAAAGGAAGAGCTATTGCAGAAAACCCTGATGCCTGAAAAAAAAAGGAAGACAGTATAAGAAAAATGGAAGACATAGCAGACAAAGCTGGCAAGAACTCAACTGTGTTGGATTATATATCATATGTCAATCATCTATTTATGGAGCCTTGTTATTTTTTTCAAGCATGTTAAGGCATAGATTTTCAACATTAACTAATGTTACAAAAAAGTTAGTTTGATCATCTTAATTTCTCATAACTAATAAGTGTTAGTATGTCATATTAGGCAAAGAAAAATGATACTTTTTGCCTTTTAAAACACTACCTCCAGAAGTCAGAGAGAAACTCTATAAATAAGAATATTTTTGCTTGATGCTGTGTATTTATAGATTTTTCAAAACATTTTTATTTTTTTGCAATAAACTATTGTATTTTCTGAGCTGGCATTTCTTGTTGATTCAAATGAGCTTTAGAGTTGAGCTATTTTGAAACCAGTCTTTATTTCACAAAATCCTTAATTTCTTAATGTTTCGCCTTGATTTCCTATACATATATATGTAGCTAAATGTAGGATGCTTAATGCTGTGGGACAGAATGTAATATATTTAACTTTATGTACAAATGTGATTATCTAAATATTTTCCCTAGATAAAAGTGAAAGAAGGTGCAAAGTCCTAGGTGTAGGGTGTGGTTTTGCTTAGTAATATTCCTTTAAAATTCAGCTCTATAGTGCTGGATTATCTGGGCAGATCAAGTGAATTTATATGAATTTTATGGCATTTTACTTCTTGTATGGTCATTCAGAAAATATGACAATAGCTTATTGAACGTACATTGGATGGAAAGAATTCTTGTTAGATTTTAACAGTGTTTTGTAAATTTGTCTTTGATCATAAATACTATAAATATGCATGTATTACTACTTTAAAATCCATTTATGAAACTTATAGCCAAATACCACTTAGTGGTAGAATTTATCTTACTTAGAAGAATTGATATGGCATTTTCTGTAAATATACTATTATCTTTTAAAACTTATGGGGAAATGCTGAAAACAATGTGTAAATGAATTCACAAAAAAAATTCACACTAGTCTTTAGGTAAAAGTAGATGGGGTTCCCCCCCTTCAGAAAAGTAATACCTTTGTACCTGTTTTATTTGGGTGCTGCTTTTTACTGTTTCCTTATTATATTTAAAATTTTCTAGACAAAGACTCAAGATAATCCAGTTTGCCTACCTTGATAACTACACTGTGGGCACAATTATTAGGCAAGTTGTATTCTGAAAGATTAATTTTTTTATTGAACAACTACAATGCTCTTGGTCAATCCAAAATATTAATAAACCTAAAACCTGAATATTTAAGAAAGTAAAAGTGAGGTTTTGGCTTTCTTAGGAGAATATCTATGTGTGCAGAATTATTGGGCAACCATTAGTGTGCAGAATTATTATGCAACTAAATGAAAAATGAAAATTTGCTCATCTCACTTGTTTATTTGTATTTCTTAAAATGGGAATAATAAACAACCAATTCAAAATGTACAAATAAACATTTGTGACATTTCAAAAAAAAAATCAGTGACCAATATAGCCACCCTTCTTTTCAATAACAGTCATAAGGCTTCCATTCATGGAATGCGTCAGTTTTCTTGATCTGTTGATGATCAACTTGGCGGTGGCAAATCCCCTGCCAGGAGTGCCTCTCATTCCCAGTGAATATTGAGACTTGGCTGAAGTGTTCAGCAAGATGGAATGTGACATCCTACCCCTCCCCCCCATAGAATCACTGATTGTGCTATTGAGATTCTGCCAGGAGCTAAATTGCCAAAGCCAAAGATGTATGCAATGACCCCCCCCCCTCAAAGTGGAAGAATTGAGGGTATACATTGATAAAAATTTGGTGAGGGGTTTTATTGAACCTGCAAAATCCAAAGTGGCTGCCCCTGTGCTTTTTAAAGAGAAAAAAGATGGATTGCTTAGACTCTGATTTTAAAGGTCTGAGTGCTGTTAGCGTGGAGAATATGTACCCTCTCCCCTTAATGAAGGACATGTTAGCCCACCTGGCGAAAGGACGAATTTTTATCAAATTAGACCTAAGAGAGGCATATTATCACATGAGAATAAGAAAAGGTGATGAATGGAAAACTGCCTTCAATAGCCCCCTGGGTAGTTATCAGTTTAAAGTCATGCCTTTTGGATTACAAGGAGCTTCTGCTGTGTTCATGCAGCTGATCAACCAGGTGCTGCATGATCATTTATATAAAGGGGTTTTGGTGTATCTTGATGACATCTTAATCTATACAGAGACTATGGCAGAACATACAGTTTTAGTATGAGAAATACTAAAGAAACTGCTGAACGCTAAACTCTATCCCAAACTCTCAAAGTGTGAGTTCCATCAGGCACGTTTGGATTATCTGGGTTACAGAATCTCCAGCGAAGGCATTGAAATGGATCCAGCTGAAGTAAAAGCAGTGATTGAATGGAGCCCCCACAAACTCTGAAACAGCTCCAAAGTTTTTTGGGATTTGCTAATTTCTACCTCCAATTTATCCCTTCATTTGCTGAGATTGCTTTGCCCCTTACAGAACTATTAAAAACTGGCAAGGATGGGGGTAAACCACGATCAGGTCAATCCTATACTGGTCGTTAGAGTGCCAAACGCTTTTGAAAATTTAAAAAGACTGTTTGCTGCAGAACCAATTTTCAAACACCCTCATCCTGAGGAGCAATTTGTTGTTCAAGCTGATGTCAGCGATGTGGCTGTGGGGGAAGTGCTGTTACAAAAAAAAACATGAAGAAAATTTACAATCCTGCACTTACACTTCAAAAAACTCACTGACACAGAGCAGAGGTGGGCCATTTGGAAGAAAGAAGCCTTTGCAATCAGATGGGCTTTATTGACTTGGCGTCATTTCCTAGAGGGGTTCAAGGTGCCTTTTGAAGTATGGACTGATTACAAAAACTTAGAGGCACTGAAAACTCCCCGTAAACTGTCTCCCAAACAAATACACTGGGCGCAATATTTAATCTTTTTAACTTTACCCTAAAATACATACCGGGTGAAAAGAATTTCTTAGCTGATGCCCTCTCCAGACTGCCTTAATATAAAAGCCAACATGAACAAGTCATAGATTCTATTATGCCACCACCTCAAGTTATTTCTCAAATAACCCCTAGAAAACAATGACACGTGAAGTCCTCTAACCCAGACGACCCATTGACAAAGAAATTAAAGCAAGAACTGAAAAATGACAAATGGCTCAAAAAAAATCAAACCATCCTAAATGGGCTAGCTTGGAAAGGGGGGAAATTATATTTGCTTGAATCGCTCAGACTCCAAGCACTCCAATGCAGTCATGACATTAAACAAGCTGGTCACTTTGGCTATTTAAAGATACTACACTTAGTTTGGAGGCAATTTTGGTAGCCAGGCTTAAAGAAAGATGTGGAGAGCTATGTAAAAAGCTGTGCAGTCTGTGCTACCACGAAGAGGATCCCAGGAAAGCCCCCTGGGCTGTTACAGCCTGTTGCAGATCCTTCTCAACTATGGGAAGAGATCGCTATGGACTTTATTGCTGAATTATCGGAGAGTAAAGGAAATACGGTAATATGGACTGTTATTGACCTTTTTTCAAAGCAAGCTCACTTTATAGCATGCTTTGGCCTCCCATCTGCCCAGAAAATAGCCAGGTTATTTCTCAAGCATGTTTACCGATTGCACAGCACACCAAAAGGAATAATTTCTGACAGGAGTTCAATTTACGGCCAGATTTTGGAGGGATTTCCTCAAGCTGATTGGGTCTACACAAGGACTCTCATCAGCTTTTCATCCCTCTACGAATGGAGTGGCTGAAAAAGTGAACACAATGGTGGAGCAGTATCTTAGAAGCTACATAGATTACCAGCAGACAAATTGGACTGATCTCCTCAGTCAGCAGCACCGGACTTACGCCGTTCAAAGAGCCTCTGGAAGGGATTTTATTCCGATGCCTGAATACCCCCAGGACCCCCCTACCTCTCAAACATTAGATCAATGGGTATCTGCTTGGAGAGGTGTTTGGGAGAATACAAAAAAAGCTTTAACAAAAGCCTCAGAGGTTTACAAAAAAACAGGCTGATAAGAAAAGAGCACCTCAGAAGTCATTCCGGGTGGGGGGAAAGGTTTATCTTTTTACAAAGTAACTAAGACTTAAGTTACCTAGCAAAAAATTGGGGTCAAAATACATGGAACCATTTCCCATAGTGCAGATTTTGAACCCAGTCACTGTAGAATTAAAACTCCTCGTCTTTTAGGAAAGATCCACCCAGTGTTTCACTGCAGTCTGTTAAAACCTTTTAGAGAATCAACTCTGAGACCTCCTCCTAAGAAAGCACCTGGCCCGCTTGTGGTGGCTGGAGAGACTCATTATGAAGTAAAGCGTATTCTTGATGCTAGATTATACAAGGGTAAATTGCAATATTTAGTGCAGTGGAAGGGATAGCCGTTATCAGAAGCCACCTAGATGAAGAGTACTGATGTGAAAGCTGATAGACTTATACGCAAATTCTATGATAAGCATCCAAGTAAACCGAGAGGGGATTCTTAATTTTTATTCTTATTTAATTTGCAGGATTTCTCCTTTCTTTTAAAGGGAGCCGAATGTCAATGCTGTGAGAAACTGAACTGAAGCCATTTTCATTTTCCTTTGTTGCTACATATTTAGTTTAGAAAAAGAAGGAAGCGGAGTTAGCCAAAACAATTCAAATGTATGGGAACCAAGGTCATTGTTGATAACATTTTGGCGGGCTGGAGAGCTGGGAGGAGTGCCCGCATTTTCTAACAATTGGTGAATATGATTTATGACAGCAAATTGGGGTTGGAATTGCAACTTGCAACTTTGTAACCAAGGGGAGGGGAATTTAGTCTTGGGTTCACCTTTGTATGTGCTGTTATCTTGTAGCCAAATAAAAATGTTCTTTAAGGAAGAATTCCTTGCCTTGAAGTTCTATTAATTGGTCTCATCTATTGGAACCATGACACAACGTTTTGTACAGCAGCATCTACAGCCTCCCAGATACTGTTTAAAGAGCTGTACTGTTTTCCTTCACCATACATTTCCCATTTAAGAAGGGCCCACAAGTTCTCTGTAGGGTTTAGGTGAGGAAGGAGCCCATTCTTTCATCTTTGAGGCCTTTACTGGCTAGCCATGCAGTGGAGGAGTTCTTCGATGCATGCGATGGAGCATTGTCCTGCATAAAAATCATGGTTTCTTGAAAGATGCAGCCTTTTTCCTGTACCACTGCTTGAAGAAAGTGTCTTCTAAAAACTGGTAGTAGTTTTGGGAGTTGATTTTGAGTCCATCTTCAACCCGAAAAGGTCCAACTAGCTCATCTTTCTTTAATAATACCAGCCCATACCAG
>NW_015386455.1:2758379-2780956 GCF_001527695.2 Protobothrops mucrosquamatus | reverse complement strand
AATACCAGCCCATACCAGTACTCCACCTCCACCTTACTGCTGTCTGAGTCCATCCATCTGGTTCGTCAAGAGTCATTCTTGTCTCATCAGTCTATAAAACCTTTGAAAAATCTTGTCTTCAGATATTTCTTGACCCAGTCTTGCCATTTCAACTTATCTTGTTCAGTGATGGTCGGGTTTCAGCCTTCCTTACCTTGGCCATGTCTCTGAGCACTGAACATCGAGTACTTCTGGGCACTCCAGGGAGATTGCAGTTCTGGAACATGACAGCACTGGAGGATAATGGCTTCCTGGTAGCTTCACGTTTGATTCTTCTCAAATCTTTGGCAGTTAATATGTATCTTTTTTTCTTGACACGTTTCTTGCAACCCTGTTGACTATTTGCAACAAAACGTTTGAAGATTCTGAGATGACGCCCCAATATCTTAGCAATTTCAAGAGTGCTGCATCCCTCTGAAAGGCTTTACAATTGTTTTAGTTTTCAGACTCAGTTAAATCTCTTTTTTGGCCCATTTTGCCTGAGGAAAAGAAGCTGCCTAATAATTATGCACACTTGTCACACCCTGCCTCATTACACAAATACACATCATCTGATATGGTCATATCCACTAAGAATTTAAGTTTATACAGCTTGGAGGTGGAAAATATGCATGAAAATGATATGGTCAAAATACTCACTTGCCTAATAATTGTGCATACAGTGTATTACTGCAGCATTTCTGAAGAGGGTCTGTGTGTGTCATGTTCTGTCACTATTTTGATAATTTTGATTATTCAATTAGTTATCACAAAAGTTGACAGAATAAAGAAACTTCCGCTATTATTTAATATAAATGAATTTTTGTGTACAAAGTTGGAAAGAATAGTGTAAATTGGTTGCACTTTTTAAGTAGTTTAACATACTCATTTCACTCTCTACATAATCTCTCATATTTGCTATTTATAATAGGAATAAATTATTTGCAAAATTTCCAAAAGTATAAATAGTTTAATGTTAGGGACCTCCATAGTAGGATGACTTAAGCTAGAAATAATAAAAGCTACTTTGATAGTTTTTAAATTAAAATGTTGATAATTGAGATACACAAGGGCAGCATTCAATGAACCTCCAGGTTGTTTCATTCCATTTCATCTCAGATTTTGGTTGCTTCCCAACCCTTAGAGAATATTTTATCATCACTGAGCATGCTTAGTTCTTACCAACATTTTGAAAAAGTTTATATCCTTTTCAGTAACATTGTGCAATATTGTTATTCTGATGCATGAGAATTGTTTTACTACATATTTTTGGCCATTTTCTTTTATATAGCCTTATCTTCATTCCAGGGTTAAATAAATATACCTTTGAATCATACCTACATAGTACTTAAATAGGGGACCTCTAGGAAATTTCAGGACTTGGATGCTACTGTGGTATTCTGCAGCACTGCACTTTTTCCATTGGCATCCAGAATTGGTAGTGCAGGATTTAGAAGGCCTATCCTTCTAATATTATAAGCTTAGAGAAGTGAACCTTATTGGGATTCAGTATAGCACATTTTTACATGGTATTGGTGTGACACAAATAGGAAATTAAAATAAAGCGGAACAATATGAAAGTCTTATGAATTTGTATATACTTATAATATTGATTTCTTTATATATTTCATAATTTATGATTTACAAATGTAATTATTTAAATAACTTAACAGGCAGCTTTGTATATGAATATATACTTCATATATAAGTACTATGGTTGCTAAATTCCTTGCTGTTAAAAGCTGTATTGACAAATGTTTGAAACAAATGTATATGAAAGTTAGCTTCCATTCTGAATATTCTTAGGATGGTACTTCTAATATAGACTATTATGTTATGAGTAAGAAGAATTTACATAAGAAATGTAATTATTGTTTGGTGTCTTTTAGAATTCACCACTATTTGAACTGATAAAGCAGTCCAAAGACCGAGAGGGGCAGGCTGATGAGCCCGAACCTGCCAACTATTTTACTCAGCCTCTTCAACATAATCACAGTGCTGCAGATTTGTAAGTAAGATGGTCCTCAAAGAAGATATTTTCCACTTTCATATAGAGCTACCCTCTTGCATGTGGGAATCCAGATTAAAAGATTGCTTATAGATGGTTGTGTAGCATCTGCTTGAACATAATGCAGCAAGAAATGGAAGCCTGCTACCTCTCTGGTAACTGTTTCCATTATCAATTTGTACTTTCTCTTAAGAATTTCCCTAATATTCACTCTGAATTTGCTTTCCTGTAATCACAAGCTTCAGTACTTGCTGCTTTTATCAAAATCATGAAAATAGCATTCTACTATTGTGTTGCAAGCTTTGCTTTTGTGGGGCAGGCAGGCAGGCAGGCAGGCATCATCATCATAGTGCACGTAGAAAAGGAGTGAGCATGCTTTGTGACAATGCAAGGCTGCTTTTGTCAGTTGCTTCTCCCTATAGATGCAGCTTTAAATCCATGATTCCATATCTTGCACTTTGAAATACCCTTAACCACCCTTTTATCTTTCTGAACTGTGCTACTTTCTGCTATTTTATTCTATATATTACTGTCTTTGATACATAATGGTATCTAAGGAAGTTTATAGCAAATGCAAGTTTAAAACACTTGCATTAAAATGTAAATAGGTTAAGACAGTAAACAAAGTGCAGCAGTAAATAGATCCAGTATGATGCTTTGTCTCACTGTATTTTTTTCTAGCTATGTGAGCTGTGCTTTACTAGTAACAGTAATTGAGAGCTGGATTGGAAAGCAATGGAGAAGGAGCTAGCCCACCTTATACTCAAGTCGTTTTGAAAATTAGGCTTGTGGTCTAGAATATCATTATTCTAATTATCCTTTTTTTATTCTGCGTGTCTGTATCCTGTTTTTAGGTACCTCTCTCCCACAAAATCTCCTAAGAAAAAAGTTTCTCCCGCTTTTGTATATTCTCCAGAGTCACAGGGTTTGGGGTTAAATCAGCCTCAGAAACCTTATAAATCTATTTCTTTGTCATATTTCTATAAAAAAGGTGGGTAGATTTTAAAAGCTATTTTTCAACATTGTTGTCATATTTAGATTGGGGTGTCCAACCTTGGCAACTTTAGGACTAGTGGACCCCATTCTAGGAGTTGAGATCCACCAGTCTTAAAGTTGCCAAGTTTGGACACCCCTACTCTGGAATAAATCATGAAGGTAGCAGGTGAAGGGGGCAAATGAGCCAACCGCACAGAAAGTCTCCTGTGCCGATCTTCTTTGCCTGGTAAAAGCCAGTTCTGGCTGGTCAGCTGAAGGGCATAAAAGGAAGGACTGGAGACTGAACAAATATTTAAGGCATGTTTCGGATCTAAGTTAATCCATTGCCTCCCTTTACCACTAACTTTATTGCACTTTAAAAATAGTCCTAAAGTATATTTTAATTGCAGCATTATGTAAATTATCTATATTTCTTAAACATTTTAATGCATTTCTTGATATCTTCTGTAATTATTTGCCCATGACATATGAGTCACAGAATTTTATTACATGTAGAGTTTACCAAATTAAAAGAACAATATAAAACTTACATATTACTAATTCCTAATATATTTCTACAAATTCAAGCACTGATTTCAGATTACTAAAAATCCTTCTGTTGAAACACAGCAGTTATTAGAAAAGAAGAGTTTCTATACCATTCTCAAAAGTGACTGACTCTCAATAAATATGCTGACTTTGTACAGGCTAATATAATTTTGCTGTGATTAAAATAACACTACATCTTGTTACATTCCTGGAGTAAATTCATAAATACATTCTGTACATTACATTACATTATTTCCCTGTGTCTCTATAAATATAAATATAAACATACATATAAACATTGATTTGACCTTGTTTGTAATTTATAAACAAATCTCTCCTCCAGTGTATTGCTTGGCTTATAGACGATTAAATAGCCTATGTTTGCGTCTTCTGCCTGACCATCCTGAACTTGAACATTTGATATGGACCCTTTTTCATCACACACTGCAAAATGAATATGAACTGATGAAAGACAGACACTTAGACCAGGTAATATATCTGACTGGATAGGCTTATTTACTATGTTACCTTTTTAATTTAGATTTTCCATGCTAAAACAATGGCAATAGAATAGAATAGAATAGAATAGAATAGAATAGAATAGAATAGAATAGAATAGAATAGAATAGAATAGAATAGAGCTGGAAGGGACCTTGGAGGTCTTCTAGTCTAGTCCCCTGCTCAAGCAGGAGAACCTATACCATCTCAGATAAGTGACTGTCTAGCCTCTTCTTAAAAATCTCCAGTGATGGAGCACGATTTCTGGAGGCAAGCTCTTCCACTGGTTAATTGTCCTCACTGTCAGGAAGTTTCTCCTTAATTCCAGGTTGCTTCTCTCTTTGATCAGTTTCCAACCATTGTTTCTTGTCCTGCCCTCTGGTGCATTAATGAATAATTTTACACCTTAGCTTACCTTACCTTAGGTATGTCAGAAACTTGGTGATAGGCAAGCAAACAAATGATAATGTTATCCATTCAGTCGTGTCCGACTCTTGATAGTTCTATGGGCCTGGTCTCTCCACATCTTTCAATCTTGGACTGTTTTGAGCTTTTCTGTGCTCTGGAGCTGCTTTGATGGTGTCCAGCCACCATATTCTTTGACAGCCAGGTTTCCTTTTATTGCAAACTCTTCCAAACATAATTGCTTTCTTCAGTGAATTCCCCTGCATGATGTGTCCAAAGTATGTGAGAAGTAAGTAGTAACATACAAATGGTAAAACAAGATTAGAGGGATAGAGGGAGTATGAGTCCATTATATTCCTATTTGTCATTGAAATCTCTATTTAGAGTGGTAACTTTAAGAAGTAAAGGATTCACTTTCATTCCCAAGATTGGGATATAAATGGTGTTCCATATCTATTTCTCATGTTAAACATCTACATCAACCTTTCTCAAGCTGGTGCCCCAATTATTTTGGAGTACAATGTTTAAAGGATTTTGTTTTTTTGTTAAAATGTTATTTAATATTACATAGTTTTATTATTTCTTATAGTTTTATTATCTTGTTATGTTTGTTATTTCAATTGTTTAAATAAACTTTACATATTTTTAAAATAAAATTAGTGCTCCAAAAGCTAAGTTCTTAAAGCTTTTTCCATTCCTGAAAAGCCTGGGCTGAACTTTCTTTAATGATGAGTTGTGATGGTTCCTCTCTGCATTTCAACAGATTATGATGTGTTCTATGTATGGCATATGTAAGGTGAAGAATATTGATCTCAGGTTTAAAACGATTGTGACAGCATACAAGGATCTCAACAATGCAAATCAAGAGGTATGGGACACTTTTTAGCATTATTTGCATTAAAACTCTTATCTTGAGTACGTTTGCAACAATGGTAAGCAACCACAAGCTTCTAGACCAAGGGTCCCCAACCTGTGGCTACTGGGCCGCGGGACAGACTGGCCAGTGCATGCACATTTGCGCGCACCCCCCCCCTATGCTAGCGCTGCGGCTGTGAAAACAGGATGCTGAAAACGGGACGCCGCCACACTGCAGGGTTCAAAAATGAGCCACTGCCGTGCCTCAAGGCGCAAAAACAGGATGCCACTGCACCATCGTGTGTGAAAACAGGATGCTGCCGCACCTCGGGGCACGAAAACGGGATGCTGCGCCTTGCAAGAATGGGGCAGGGCTAGTGAGTATCACGTGGGCATTAGCCCCGCCCCATTTGCATCACGTGTGCTCACCGCCCCGTGTATGCACACACGCACACGTATAAAATGCTTCCTCGTCCCTTTCCTCTGGTCCGCCACCTCTGTTCTAGACATCACTGATTTATGGATGTTATTTGTGACATCTTCTAGCAGTTGTGGTAGGAAACAATCTTGCTTGCCTTTTTGCTAGCAATCAGCAATATTTGCCAGATTAGCCATTTTGCAAGAATGCCATAACATGTTCTCAAAATTCCAAATGAATATGTGGTTAAAAACTATGCATAATGCCAACATTAATTAGTATATCACTATATCCAAGCATGAGATGCCACTTAAAAATAGTTCCCTCACATTTTACTGCATTCAGTATTCCACATGTCTAAAACATTTGAAAAGGATTACTCAAAAAAAGGTGAAATTCACTGATTAATTCATCCAGGAACAAACATTTTCTGAATAAATCATTCTCAGATTAAGGCAACTAACTTTGATACGATGGGGGAGGGAGGGTGAACATAAGAATTTTCCAAAGAAGGAAAATCCTGTACAAATTAAGATGTCACAAACAGATATAGCTACTGGAAGGAATTATTGTAGATGGCTGATGCTTAACTTTCTCATCAATTCCATCTAGACATTCAAGTGTGTTTTGATCAGGGAAGGACAATACGATTCCATTATAGTCTTCTACAACATGGTATTTATGCAAAGACTGAAAACTAATATTTTGCAATATGCTTCCAATAGGGTAAGTAATTATGCGTCTATCCTGTAATGACTATTTCTCAATAAAAATTGACAAATCCTCATAGCGCTAATTTAAAATTTCATCTTCCAGCCTCCAACATTAACACCCATTCCTCACATTCTACAGAGCCCTTATAAGTTTTCTAATTCTCCTTTACGTGTTTCTGCTGGAAATAATATCTATGTCTCACCTTTGAAGAATCCCAGCAAATTTTCTGAAGGGCTATTGTCACCCACAAAAATGACACCCAGAACAAGGTTAGTAAATTATTCCTTTAAGCAACTAAATCAAACACCAACCTAAGCTGGATAGATATTTTTCAGTTTTAATAGAAGTGACCATCTTCTGCTATTCTTCCATTATAGGAAATATCTATTTGATTAGGCATAAAAAGTTGTTTGTACAATCTGCACACCCTCACCCCCCAAAAGAAACCTTGCTCTCAGATTCTTTATATATTCTGTATAGACATTCTGGACGTAATGTGAATTGTACAGTCTGATGTCAAAAAGCATTCATAGTTTCTTAGACTTTAATGCATTTGTTAGTAGGCATTTGTTAGTGGAAAGTCATGTGGACTTTCATCTTGAGCTGTCTTTGGGGGATTTCTGATGAGGCCAAGGGAACCATAGATTCAAATAGTTAATTGGAAGGATGGTCAGTTCTATCCTCCTCTCTCTCTGTTCACCCCTTGGTCTGCTTACTGCCATTCCTGCTGTTTGCTAGAAATTGCTATTTTGCCACTCTGACATTCATGTAGCTGGTCTCAATTGCTGATGTAAGCAGCAGCGCCCTTTTCTTAATCAGTTGGGGATCTAGTTTCCTTGTTTCGCTGCTGTTTCTATCCATATTATTTTATTATAAAATAAAGATTTTTCTGGAAATATGCTAAAAAAAATCAAAACCTGAGAGCAGTGAAAAATAGTGCTTACAGAAACACATTAACACTGGGCTGAAAGAGTGCCTGCCCCAAAGAAACTAAAAACAGAGCTGCTCTGTCCTAACACTAATATGGCAGTAATCAGGACAAGGGCTAGAGAAACTTTAGGGCAAGAGATGGAGCAAAGGAGATGGAACTGTTGTTTGAAAGGGAATCTGCCCTTCCCCTCTCTGTAGGCACACACAGAAGCACAAGTTGTGTAAATGAGCAAGCACTTCCCGCCCAGTTTAAGCTGGCTGCTTCTGGACAGGTTTTAGGGCATTCTGGCAGATAAGCACACTGACTTTTAAATTTAAAGGACCTTTAAATTTATGGAACGTTACATTCACAAAGTCTCCTTCTAGTAAAATTTGGTGGAGGCCTGAACACTACCCTAGAAACTACCGGTACATGTGTGGCAAAACATGAATGAGAGGACTGTTTCACAGAATGTCCATGTGTTTTTCTGATTATTATTAGAAAAAAAAACATTTCAGATAGAGTTATTTCTAAAGGACATACTTCATGAATATGATTTGGGTATTTAGAATTATTTTAGATTTATTGTCAGAGAAACCATCTGTTCTATCTGAAGCTGAAAAATACTTTAAGGTATTGTTCATCATGATTCACTCTAAATTTTTTGGGATCAATAAAACTCAAAATTTAGCTTTATGAATCTCCACAAAGGGAGGCAAACATCAAATCCAGCTTAATTTATCCAGGGAAAGTATCTGCATGTTTGAATAATTTCTGGATGGGCTTTTTGGAATATTTTTAGAATAATTTAGAATATTTTTAAAATATTTCTTTTTTGCCTTTTCTGTCTTCATAAAGTGGGTCCTGTTGTGGCATTGGAAATTAATAAATAGATAGTAATAGTATTTATATAATAATACAACTGGACAATATTGTATAAACTGCTTTATATTAATATAGCTTTTATGTCTATTTCTTGTGTGTAGTCTCAAACTTCTTTTCTGGAAAAAAAGATTAAATGCTTTTTTTTATCTTTGTCTTCAGAATATTGGTTTCAATTGGTGAATCCTTTGGGGTAAGTTTCCTGTTCTGAGTAATTATTTAAATTAAAAAAAAACATATTGGGGTTTGCTTTCCATACAACTGAGATTTTATGTTTATCCTAATATTTTCTGATGAAAAGTAACTGAAAAGTCATAGTTGACATTGGAAGAAAAAAACAAGGCTCGAGGTGTTATCATCCAGGTGCTCAAGATAAGGCAGGCTTCTAGAGAGTCCTTTATTGCCCTGAGTAAATGTTCCAACAAACAGCCCTCCGATGACTGGTAAGGCTCCACCCCACGCTAACCTGAAGGTAGCCACCCTCAGTCCCCCAAACAACAGCCCATACTTAACAAAGAAAGTCCACAGAGTAGGAGCATGCTCACAGGGTGAGGTCCAGGGTCCCAAGTCCAGTCCACCTGGCTAAGTGAGTCCACGATGCAAACTGTAGTCCACAAGGCAAAATCAAAGCATGAGACAAAAGACAAGGCAAGGCAAGGCAAAAAGCATGTGTCAAGGCCGGGGGTGGGGGGATGTAAACCAAAATAAAGAATTGTTCCTGGCAAAGCTAACTTCCCACAGCTTCTCCTTAAGTCAATACACTCCACGTGTTCCTTGTGAGGAAGGGTGGGGAGACCTTCTCCTGACTAGCCTTGCAATCCTTCTCTGAGGTTGCCTACACTCTGCTCTCCGTACCCTGGGGTCGAGTGAGGAGGGCAACAGTTCCTCATCAGAAAGGATTTGCTGCCTCTCAGCTCCACTGCCTGTCTGCATCCAATCCTCCCCTGTGTCTATGAGGACAGGCAGCTCTCCGTCCAGTTGACCCCCCCCCCCGATGCCTGAGGGTCCTGGGACAGCATCGTCCTCAGCCCCTGAATGTATCCAAACATTCCAAAGGAGACAGACCTTCCCCATCAGACGCTCCCGGTTCCAACTCCTCCGAACTGGACTCCAGTGGGACCATGATACTAGGTTTCCCCTTGGCTGCTTTTCTGTTCCAAAATTACCAGATATGTTTTATTTCCACCTATTAGTAAGGAACAAACAGATAGTAGGAAAAGGGTTCACACCAGTGGTGAGATTCAGCCAGTTTGCACCAGTTCGGCCGAACCGGTAGCTAATTTTTTGTTTCCCAGGCCCAGAATGGACTTCCAGAAGCTGCATCCACACAGAGAACCGGTTGTTCATATATTTGAATCCCACCACTAGTTCACACAGAACCATAGGTGATGGTTCTCCAAAAGACTGTAGATCTGGCTTTGGGGAAGGGAAAATAGAAATTGTCCTGAGAAAGTGGAAAGGATGAGAAAGAAACACAAGATAACACTGTCTCAGGTTTTATTTTATTATGAAATAAGGCAAAGAGAACCCCTTGGCAGACTTTCCAGGTTGTGGTTATCCTACACCGCAACAGTAAAGGGCATTCCTGGAATCCCTGCTGCTTCTGTTTCTTCATCTTGCTTACTTCAGAGGGATGACAACTTCCCACATTAGCAATGTCAGTTCACTTCTATAGGAATTGCACCCAAAATATTTTGTGGGCATCAAAGTGCATGTCAGTAAAGGAGAATATTTGTAGTTCAGGATTGAAATGAAGGGTTCTTGATGTTCTCTGAGCTTCTTGGTTGCTTTCGTTCATTACCCAAACTAGGTAACATCAGTACTAGTGAGGAATGGGGTTTGCTCTCAGTCTGTATTCTTGTGGCTTGTCCTGTCAGTGTTTTGGAGGTTCTTTGGTTGAGCTGTTTACTATTAGCTTGTTTGGCAGTTTCTGGAATGGGGTATTCTATACTTTTGATTGTTGGTCTGATGTTAATCTTGGTGTTAATCTATGCTCATTTTGGTGTTGATTGCTATTGAGGGTGCTTTGGTTGTTTTCATTCCCTTTTTGGCTTGTTGATTGTCTCTTTTGCATGATATGTAGATGTTGTTTATGTCTATGTGTCTATTGATGGCCAGTTTTTCAGGAATTATCCAGTGTTTTTTTGCATTTGACTTGGTCTAGGATGGTCACAGTTTACCATTGAAACCATGGTTAAGTCTGTTCATATGTTGTGAAATTTCAGAGTTTCCATCATGTCTTCTGAGTGCTAGTTGGTGTTCAATGTTCTGTTCTGCTAGGCTCTTCTGTCTGTCCTATATAGTGGCTATTGCAATCTTTACACTCTATGTCAGGAGTCTCCAGCCCCCGGGCCAATACCAGACTATGGCTTATTCAGAACCAGGCTGCACGAGAGGCTGTCCATACATGCAGCTCAACTCATGTGAGCGGTGTGCCGGTGGATACGTGCATGCACGTACAGCTCAATTTGCAGTCGAGCTGTGTGCATGCACCTGTGCACTGGCCCGCTGTTTGCACAAACTGAGTTGTGTGTGCATCCATGCACGCTGGCTTGCCGTTCCCACAGCCTGGTTCCCCTCCCCCCCCCAGCCAGGCTGCCAAGTCGCAAAGGTTGTGGACCACTGCTGTATGTTATAAATGACTTCTGTTTTTTCTTCTGCAGCTGCTGGATCTTTTATTTACTTAGGATGTTTTAGAGAGCTTAGTTGTGTGCTATACTGATTCTACATAGTTGTAATAGTGTATTGATGGTTTCTGAGATGTTTTTGATGTATGGCAATGTTCATCTTTTTATGGCTTGTGTTAGTTGTGCTATATCAGACATGTCAAACACAAGGCCCACAGGCTGCGTCCGGCTCGATATGTGGTTCCATCCAGCCCAGGGACCTGCTCTGGAAACAGCGAAGGACCCACCCGCCGCATCTCGGGCACTGATCTACAACCTGGTTGCGTCCATCAAAGCCAGAACGTGCTCAGCCTTAGATCCACAGGGCAGCCCCGCTCTGCCCCTTGGGCGCGCGCACAAAGTCCGGCATCCCTGCTGGCTGTCTTGCCCTGCAGGCTGACTTCACCCAGGATGCCGGCGCTGGTCGTCTCCTTTGCGCACATCTGGGGGCGGGGCAGAGGCGGTGGGGCAGCTCCGTGCTGATTCCAGGGCTGCTCCGTGGAACCTCCGTTCCTTTCTTCCTTTCTTCTCATCTCTTTCCTTCCTCTGCGCTCAGGAAGGGGTGATGGGAGGGGGAGAGATTGCCAGCGATGCCATGTTGCCACCGGTCTTGCTATCCCACGTGGGCGAGCAGGGGCTGTCCCGGTGAAAGACAAGCCTCATGGCTGCGAGGTTGGAGGTGCTGGTGGGAGGGGGTCGGTGTTAATCTACAACCTGGCTGCGTCATCAAAGCCAGAATGCACCCCACGGGGTAGCCCCGCTCTGTCTCTTGGGCACGCAGGCAAGCGGAGTCCAGCGTCTCTGCTGGCTGTCTTGCCCCGCAGGCTAACTTCACCCAGGACGCTGTCGCTGGCCATCTCCTGTGCGCACACCGGGGGGGCAGGACAGAGGCGACAAGACAGCCCCTTGCTGGTTCCAGGGCTAAGGCTGAGCGCGTTCTGGCTTTGATGGCAGCACTGGCAATCTCTCCCTCTCCCATTACCCCTTCCTGAGTGCAGAGGAAGTAAAGGGATGAGAAGGAGAGAAGGAAGGAAGAAAGGAACGAAGGTTCCACGGAGCAGCCCTGGAATCAGCAGGGAGCTGCCCCGCCGCCTCTGTCCCGCCTCGGTGTGCGCACAGGAGACGGCCAGTGCCGGCCTCCTGGGTGAAGTCAGCCTGCGGGGCAAGACAGCCAGCAGGGACGCCGGACTCCGCTTGCATGCGCATGCGCCCAGGAGGCAGGGCAGGGCTGCCCCGTGGAGCGCATTCTGGCTTTGATGGACGCAACCAGGTTGTAGATCAGCGCCACCACCCCTCCCACCAGCACCTCCAGCCTCGCTTTTCTTTCACCGGAACAGCTCCCGCCTGCCCACGTGGGCAATCTCTCCTCCTCCCATCACCCCTTCCTGAGCGCGGAGGAAGGAAAGAGATGAGAAGGCAAAGGAACAGGAAAGGAGAAAGGGAAAAAGGAAAGACAAACAAAAAGAAGGAAAGAGGGGAAGGAAGAAGGAAAGGAAAATGAAGAGGGAAGGAAAAAGAAGAAAGGGGGGAAAGGAAGGAAGGAAGGAAAATAGATTATAATAAGAGGGAGAAAGGGTCTGGGGAAAGTCCTGCCTTAGCACTTGGCCACGAACAGCCCTGCTGCTCTTTCGCCATCCCCTTGTCCCCTCCTCCTGACCTCTCCTGGTGGTCTCCCATCCTATCGCTGAGGATGCTTTGGTTACAAAGCCGGATCTCCTCGCAGACAGAGGCAGCGGGCCTCCCTCTGACCCACACATTTTGCCCTCCCGCAACACCATGAGCAACTTGGCCAAGGAGAGCAAGCACAGCAGCAGGAGCCTCAAGGAGGAGGTAAGCGCAGCTGGGTGCCCCCTTGGGGAAGTGGGGCTAGGCTAGGCTGGGCTGCGGAGTCCTTGAACTCATGGGCTGGGCGGTTGACCTCCGCTGGCTAAGGCTCTGGGCTGGCCGTGCCACCGTCCAGCTCCCCCCCCAACGGCCTCAGAGAGACAAAGCTCCTCCAGTGGACCATGTCCCGGCACTCGCCCCGGCCCCACCCTCCTCCGCCAGAGATCCTTGGATCCGTCCCAGGCCTGCACAGGCGCCCCTGACGCGAGTGATGTTGAGCTGGCTGTGCCCACTCAGTAGGCCACGCCCATGCTAGCCACACCCACCCGGCCCCCTGAGGGCAACTACAATGCTGATGCGGCCCTCAATGAAATTGAGTTTGACACCCCTGTGCTATATGAGTGGTGAGGCACTTTATGATGAAGTTGTGTGGATATCCATTTTGTTGGAAGATGTGCAGATGATCTGTTTCCTTTTTCTTCTGTTCAGGATTGCTGCAATGTATTTATGATTGTCTGAATATTTTTACACAGTTTCTCTTGTGGGAAGTTGGGTTATTACTTTGGTAGTGAGCACTTGATTGGTTTTTCGTTAACTTGTGTTTCTAATTCACCATCATAATCTCTGTTGATCAGGATATCTAGGAAGGATAGTGAGTTGCTGTTTCCTTTTTCCCTGGTGAATTGGATTCCTTTGAAGATGTTGATGGTTTTGTGGGTATTCTCTAATTGATCCTTTTCCATTATGGTGAAGGTATCATATCTGATCCATATTTTGGGTTGCATTTGTGGATGTTGCATTACAACATCCATTGATAAAACTCTTTGAATTATGATTCAGAGATTATCAAGATTTTAGGTTTCCATTTAATTGCCAACATTGAACAAGTGTGATAATCAGAATGGAATGGGGTGCTTTGTCAAATCTTTTATTGAAATCAAGATGTATCTACATCGTTCCCCAAATCTCTTAACAGAATTATCTGTACAAAACAGGATACATCATTAATTTGTACAATCTTAAAAGCACCATCCTGATTTCTTTTAATTCATCCATTGTTTTTGGATGCTTAGAGATCAATCACATTATACTCCATCCTAGAATCTTCCCTGGTTTCAGTAGCAGACTGGCTAGACTTTAGGGTTCTGGACCTTTCTCTCTCTCCCCCACCCCATTTTGAGACAGATATAACATTTGCTTTTCTTGTTATCTGCTCCTTGATCCAAACAGAAAAAGACCATGCATACACCCTCATGCACATGCATATATATATATATATTATGTGGTCTTCAGTGATATTCCAGAAAGAAATAAAAAAAAATGCCATTTCTTTAAGCCCAGCGGCTCCCAACCCGCTTCCAAGATACAGCCAGAAAGAGCCCTTTTGGGGGAAATCAATGCCAAGCTTCAGCTTTCTACAGTAGTGGCCAAAATTGTGGAAATCTTTTGGGAAAAGTATATTTTTGAGGTTTGATGGCTAACAATGGAGTAGTACCATAAAATTATATATCAATGGAAAGATTTAATCAAGAATGTAATGTAACAAAGTTTGTTCAATTATCTGTACTGTATTCTATGAAAAGTTATAGCCGAATAACCAGAAAAAGGAAGCACAACTTGCTTAGGTTGATATCAGGTAGCTTTCCTTCATCTGATTGTAGCCAATGAGCATGAGTGTTTAGAGATCCAGTCAGGTGTCATCTTGTTTTGGCAATGAGCCAATCACATCACAGTAGGATTCAGTTATTGATGTCATGTATTGAAGCTGAGAGGAGGACATTTGTCAGTGTGTTATGTGATCGCTACCAAGTTGGCTAGGCTTTTTTGTGTTCTTTCATTTAGTGAGCTTGTAAAACAATAAAATTAAAGTAATGGTGCAAAGA
This sequence comes from Protobothrops mucrosquamatus, assembly GCF_001527695.2. NCBI lineage: Eukaryota > Metazoa > Chordata > Lepidosauria > Squamata > Viperidae > Protobothrops > Protobothrops mucrosquamatus. The sequence continues at coordinate 2,766,351 of NW_015386455.1, read as the reverse complement.
GTTGATTGATTGCCCAGAAAGCGATGTAAAATAGTATTATTAAGTGAACAAGTCTACAGCTATAAAGAAATTAGAAGAAAAATTGGTGGAAACTTAACCAAAGGTGGCATTTCTACTGTACACTTTTCCCAAAAGGTTTCCACAATTTTGGCCACTACTGTAGTGCTAACACAACAGAGCAGAGCAAGATCTGTTTGGGCCAGGAGGAAGACCTTGGAGGTCTTCAACTTCCTGCTCAAGCAGGAAACCCTATACCATTTCAGACAAATGGTTGTCCAATCTCTTAAAAACCTTGAGTGTTGGAGCACCCACAACTTCTGGAGGCAAGTCGTTCCACCGATTGGAATTAATTCCTTCTTTCTGCCAGGGACACCCAAAAAAATTATAAAGCTGTTACTGTCAGTTGCTTGACATTCCGAACAACAGCGTGTGTAGAGGCTTGGAATATGCTGTCAGTTTGTTTTAAAGGCCCCTTCATATTTTCTCTTAAAGGAATTCCACCTAATACTTATCCAACCATATGTAAAAAAAAATTATATTTTTAATTTATCTTCCTGGATTCCTAGAGTTCTGAAAAGTTTCAAAAGATAAACAAGATGGTATGTAACAGTGATCGTCATCTCAAACGGAGCGCTGAACTAAGCACCCCTCCTAAGCCTTTGAAGAGATTGCGTTTTGATATAGAAGGTCAGGATGAAGCTGATGGAAGGTGAGCTGATTTCTGAATAAAATAATGCAAGTCTGTATTAGTGGCCCCAACTCAGTATCTTGGTTCACTCACGTAGAGTTTTGGCTTAGTATGTGGAAACCCATCTCTGTTATCCAGTTTATGGCAGAAATGTATAATTGTAATTTTTAATGAGACTGGGGTAAAAAAAAGACATTTTAATTTAATTAAATTTTTATTAAATTTACATGTGAACTAAATATAATCAACTTTAGTTTTTGATTCAGAATTGATTCCTTCTCCTTCGTTCAGTTTCTAGGCACAAATCTCTTCCCTTTATCCCTTCACCCTCCTTTCACTCTTTTTTTTTTTTTTTGCTATTTATGATGGAAGGACAAAAGGCAATGCACCTGTATATCTCTGCATTTCATTGTATTGCAATGATTTGTATTTAAGAGAATGGTCGGGATATGTAAATGGGGGAATCTACTGATTTTATAAATGGGTTATTTTATTAGTTAATGCTATTTGTCCTAGCCTACCTGAAGTCTGTCTTTTGGCACACCCAAGCATGAGGACAGGCAAATTTTGTCCCACATATCTTTGTACTAAGCAATGTGACATCCCCAGGATTGATTTCAACTGGGTTGACACCTTTAGGTTGACATGATGTAGAAAATGGACATTGGATATTTGTTATATATTTATACAGAAAAACCTCAGGTTAGTCCGCTTGGATGCAGTGGACAAATTTCCCTGTGTTATTTGCATCATTTATTCTATTTGTATATTGATATCAGATGGTTATAAATAATGTAATTTATACCACTAGCATAATGTTGCTATAGACCAAGTATGTCCAACATTCGGCTTTCCTGGGCTGCATTGAGTAAAGGGGAATTGTCCTGGGCCCCATATAAAATGGTTCATTGCACAGTCAGCCAAATGTTCAGACTGGATTTGGCATTTTTATCTACTATCGAGTCTTTCCCAGCAGCCTGGGATAGGAAGATGTTGATGTTTCATGGTGTTAGAGGTATCATCAGCTGTTTGAGTAAAGCTGCCTTTTCCAATTGATTGATGGTGAGTTTGTCAATATTGATGGTGTTCAGGTGGTGCTCCAGTTGTCTTGGGATTGCACAAAGGGGCATATTACTATTGGTACTACCTTGGTTTTCTTTTGTATGTATATAAATAACAAATTTCCTTTATTTTAAAATATTTTTATAAAATCTTGGGCCATATTACTAGCTGTCCAGGGCTGCATGTGGCCCGTGGCTTGGACATGCCTGCTATAGATGATATGCTGCCCAATTCAGTGGGCACCCTCTTTTTTCTAGCTGGTCCCTAAATTGTTTCCTTGTGATTTCTTCAAATTTTATTTTTAGTAAAAACAGTATGCAGAAAGAAGCTAAAAATGGAATTTGAAGACTGTTAAACGGATATCTCTCTTAACAGTTTCCCCCTCCCCTCCCTGGTGGTTCTGCCTGCTGGGCTTTGGTGGTTTTCTTACCCTCAAAACGGGGAACTTTCCAGCTCTACAGACTAGTTCTTGAATTGTTTTCTGCATTTACATATACCACTTTTTGTTTGCTGGTTCCTGACTTCAAAAATGTTGCTCTTAGCAACTTAGTAATAATAGTAATAGTAACTTAGTTAGACATAGTGTTAGATCTACTTTAGTTACATCAGTTAATGTTGGCAGAGAATATCTGAAATAGCGCTGTTGTGATGAAATTGGAAATTCTGTGTTTATTTTTGAACAAAAATGAAATTTGAATTTTAAGTTTTACAGTCAGGATTATATAAAAATGAAAGTACAGTCTTGCATAGGGAAGGCATGTTCCCCAAGCAGAATAAGGTAACATTTATTTATTCATTCAAATTTTCTACATATAGCAGATATGCATTTGAAGAAGAATTATTCCATTTGGTTACTGTAGATATTCCAATGTGAATTGCCATTTGCTGACTAGAGCTGTCTAGAATAGACCTGGGCATTTTATGGCCCACAGGCACATCCGGTCTGCAGATGGTCCCAGTCTGGTCCACAGTGGTGGTGGGCGGGAATGGTGGTGCAGGGACAGGGTGCAGGAGGTGGGGCAACAGCCTTCCACAACAATTCCACAAACTCATGTAGCCCTTTGATAAAATTAATTGCCTGTCCCTGGTCTGGAGTCACAAGTTATGTGAACTGTATAAAATGTAGAATTTATCTCCCCTCCCTCTATCTACAGGGAACATCTTTCTGGAGAGTCAAAATTCCAACAAAAGCTCGCAGAAATGAGTAAGTTTTGTATAGCATGAGAATAATTATAAATTACTACAGGGGACAGTTGAGGTGGTCTTATAAACAATGGGCAAGTTCCTCACTAGTGCCATGTGTTTACTGGGCTTTGGGGATAGTGGTTCCCAAGCACATAAAACAACGTGCTATATATAATCCAACAAGGTCAGCTAGTCACTATTTAAATGCCTCATGTAAAAGGAGTCTCTGTGCAGCTAAGTACCATTTGGATTCTAATCAACCTTTAATATCATCTGGCCTGCCCTTTAGCTTCCCAGCACCTTTATTTTTCCTCTTCCTCAGGAAATCCCTCAACCGTGGTTTTCCCATACTGTTCTCCCACCCCCAATCATCTCCACTTTGGTCTGTGTCCAAAAGAGAAGAACCCCATTTTACTCCGTATCTTGGCCACTTTTCAGTTCATGCATGAACAATTTTATGAATCCCTAACTGCTACATTTAAATCAAAGGTCAGCCAGTAATATTTATGAGATTTCATATGTTTGAAATATTTTAAAAAGCTATTTTGCATTTTCTTTAATTTTACATTATTGTAATCTGCTGAAAGAACAATATCAAAGTCCCCCAAGATCTAATGAAAATCTAGGGCCCTGTATTTCATGAGGATTGTTTTTAATTCACAGATCCGAGATTAGCTGCTTACATGGCTTCGGTTTATTTACTAAAAGGCAGTACTGTTTTTGTTTCTATAGCATCTACTCGGACTAGAATACAAAACCAGAAACTGAATGATGGTGCTGACGCTTCAGACACTGTACAGAAGTGAACTGCTCTTGATATCCAGGATCTGCACTGTAGCTTTGATTTCTACTACATTGTTTTGCATATATTGCATAGCTAATTTAATTTAGTTGAATTTCATGTTTTTTGGTGTTTTATGCTATAATATAGCATATGTATTATCCATTTAAGTGTTAATTTATATGTATTAGTTTTAAGTAAAATTGATTTCCTAGTGCATCCTTATTGAATTATATTACCCTTTCAGTTTTTATTGAACTACTTTTAGATAGTCGATGTTCAATATTACAGAATGCACTAGTATTTTGTTAAGAATTGTCATTTTAATGTTAGATTTGATGCACTATTTATATATTTGAGGTCCCCCTCCAAGAAACACCCAATACTATATCAGAGAACTGCCTGCAGGACAGAGTTCTACAATAATTTATACAATTGGACTGTGAGGTATAGTCACTAGTTCTGGATGCCCCCCACTTTCCTGGAGAGTGCACTTAAGTATGGTGTCTAGATCCAAAACATTAGATATCTCTATTAAATCATATACCTTGCTAACAATTTTGTCTTTTTTCCCATTTTAAAACTCATACACAAATTAGAAAATTTGGCAGCCTGATTGAATTTTATTATTTCAGCAAACCACAATGACTGTACAACAAAACACCTACACTGTGCACACTCTTATCTGTCTCATGATCAGAGAAGTGCAATTCTGTAGCTGTCATTCTTTAGTCTGTTGGTTTTGTAATAATCAGTAGTCAGATTGCAAACTCAATGTAGACTATGAAAATAAAGTTCTGAAATTTTATTAGCAGTAACTATTAAGAGTTGGCTAACCTAAACTATCATAACTATGTATTTTGACAAATTGAGCATAGAAATATTCTGTATTCTAATAAACATTAAAGATTAATAAAATAATTTAAAAAATAAGAATGAGAATCATTAATAATATACAATGAAAATTATATTTAACATCTTTTATCCTGGAGTCTCTGATATAATTTAGTTTATTGGCTTGCTAGCTATAATTCAGTAAACATGAAATTGCAATTAAACTTTCAGACATATTTCATACAGTGAACTTAAAATTGGAAAATTGGCTGACAGAATACAATCCACATTCTCCACATCGTATGAATGTATGCTTTCCCAGTAAGTGTAAGAAAGTATAAGAAAATAAGCACCTTAATGTTTAAACGTGTTACCTTATTAAATATACTATTTAACCTCAGATTTAAAACCTTCTATATTTCAGATTTTAGATCAGTATCTAGGTTGCTCATTGTTTTGACTCTGTTAGTGTAAACAAATTTTCCCACAAACGATTATTTTGCTCCTTATCAGAATTTATTTGCAATAAAATATCATGAAGAAACGCATATATATTCATATTTTCATTTAAAATTTCAGAAAAATCATAAAAGAACAGGAATGTGTAGAATCATCTCCATTCTTATAGTCTTAATAGGATTTTTTAAATCAGGTTATTTCATTGAACGTTTGGGTTGTGGCCAAATAATGACCCACTATTACTTTATCCCATACACAATTAAATTGTTCTATCCAGACTAGGGACAATGATGTATGTTTAGCTACTCCAGAATTAAATTGTTTGGAAATACAACAGCAAGACTTTTATTTCTTGCCTCAGGCATGCCCCTTGAGCTTCACAAGCTCCTGTTTGAGAACTTAAATTCTTAGAAGCTCTAGCCATTCTGTATACAGTCTTCACCATTGACTCTTCAGTATCTCATGAGCAAAACCTCACACCTCAAGCAGAGTCCCTGGAGGTTTGACCAGCACTATATAAAAGTTAAGGCAGATTTAGCTATAGCTTTCAATGTTACATATCCAGCAATTGTTCCACTATTAGAATTTGTTACTTGCTCTTAAACTGTAAAAAACCTCTTAATAGAAATAAATAAATATTTGTATCAATGAATTGGGGTATTTTTCACTTTGTGAAGGATACCAATGTCGCTGTCTTTTAGAAGATAACTGCTAACCTTACCAATTGTGGGATGGTCTGGCCAGAAAAAAGATTGTGCCCAAGAGAGGTGAACAATTTTACAGCAAGACATGATTTTTCCTCTATAAGCCTGTTGCCCCAACCTCCTGGCCACCAGTCCGTTTGGAAACTGTTAAACTAATTAATCAATTAAAATTAGGAAAGTCTCCAACAATGACCTGCCCAATTGTTAAAAATAATATTGATTGGTGAGTTCACTATCTGGTTCTTCATTCACGTATCAGTAATGCATCCCAAATACCTTAAGTAAGGCAACTGTATGAACCAGCCAGTTATCCGTCTAAGCCAGGGCTTTTCAACCGGTGGTACACGTACCACTTGTAGTACATTAATGAGTGGCAGGTGGTACGCAGCCCTGCCTAGCCAAGTGTAGTGGGGGAGGGAAAGAGCCAGCATAGGCAAGGACTTGCAATGAGAGAGTCCTCTGGAGCTGCAAAGGCCCCAGGCTCACTTCTGGCTCACCCTCCCCCATGAGAAAGGAGGAGGGGAGGCGGAGACAGGAGAGCCTATAAAAGGAGGCAGTTTGGTCAGGAGAGGGAGAGAGAAAAAAGCAGCAGCCTTGGGAGGAGACAGAGTCAGCTGCACGGAAGGGGAAGGAGGGGGAGGGTGGGGGGAGAGGAGATCAAGCAGGCTGGCCATGAGCCGATCTACAACTGCTGTGGCAGCCACCTGTGCTGGCAGCAGCAAACAGGCAAGAAATGCAGCGGGGGAGGGGTCGCCCTCCAAGAGGAATGAAAAAAGGCAGCAATGGCTGGAGGTGAGGCACGGAGGAGGGAAGGAGGATGGAGAGTGGAAGGATTCTTATGTGCTTTTGTGACTTTGAAGTACTGGGATTTGTGCAATGAGGGCTTTGTGTTCTTAAGGAGTGTTTGGCAATTTCTATTTGGCTGATGGCTGATGTCTCGTGTTAGCTTCTATTGCTCTGCTGTTGTTAGCTGTAAGTTTTGCTGCAAGGGATTTTGAAGTATTTTTCTCCTGAATGGATTTTGCCTGTAACATTCCTTTACTTATGAATGGAGCCATTTGGGGAGGTTGCCTTAGCCGGCAGCCAGTACTTACATTTTTTTTCTTCCTTAAGTGCTGGCTGCGCTCCTTAGTTTCCTTTCTAGCCATAGCTAATTCTTAAAGGGGAATGTGCCTTTTTAAGCTAGTTCACTCAGCAGCTTGTCTTTTCTGTCTCTGGAGGCCTTTCCTTGTTTGATCAATATATGGAAGAGGGGAAATATAGGGGGGTGTTGTGTTCAAATTCTTCCTTCAGAAGGAGATGGGAATGAGAAAAAGGGAGGCAGGGAAGGGAGGGAGGAAAGGAAGTCCCGCCTTAGCACTTGGCCACCAGCAGCTCTGCCATTGACTTTGCTTGTCAAAAGGTTGCAGAAGGGGATCACATGACCCTGGAACACTCTGACCATTATAAATATGAATCAGTTGCGAAACATCCAAATATAAATCACATGACCCTGGTCATGCTGCAATGGTCATAAGTGTGAAAAATGGTCATAAGTCATTTCAGTGCAATTGCAACTTTGAACAGGTTTTTTTTTTGGTCATCAAGTTTTTGACACCTTGCTAGGTGGTACTCGAATATTGCCATATCCTAAAAGTGGTATAATCGGTAAAAAGGTTGAAAAGCCCTGGTCTAAGCATTCCAGTAAACTATATGGACACTTTCTCTTTTATAAGATTGGTTTGGCTGGGACAGGAGAAATTTCTAGTAGATATGTAAGCTGGCTTTAGGGAAGGCATGACACAAAACTACATAGCATAGTTTTAATTTATTAAATCTCCAATAAATACTTTCATAATTGCTGCGGGGTTCCAGAAGTTTGAGCTTTGGTGGGCTGGAGACCCATTTCTAACAGCACTTTCACTACCAAAATTTCACTTCCCCCTTCCTCCTAATTTTCCAAAGCTCATATTTCTTCAGTTATTGGTAAGAAAGGCTGTTGCTTTCATATTGCAAGATACTATAACAACTGTTTGCAGATATGACATCTATGGACAGGTTTTTCCTGAAGCATGGAAGATTATTCCAATATATTTAAAGTAGTTTAGTTGTATCAAAATTTAATTACTTACTTAGCTTTTATTGAAAGCTGTTAATTAGACTTCTGGTTCTGGATTGCGGCCCTCGCAGTTGGGTGAGGAGACTGCTCTCCTCACCAGCTGATTCTCCGCTGCCGGTAGACCCCTTAATTGGGTCGAAAAGCCGCCTTAGAGGGGCGGC
>NW_015386455.1:2712271-2758021 GCF_001527695.2 Protobothrops mucrosquamatus | reverse complement strand
ACCCTTGGTTCAACTTGACTATAAACTTATACTGGAAAAACTTTACGAAGCTACTGATGAAATACGTTTGCAAATAAAAGAATTTACTATGGAAATAAAAAACAGAAATTCTGCTTTGAATCAACAAATTGACTCCCAGACCTTATCTGAGCTTTCTAGAGACCAAAAAACAACAGAAGCGGGACTAACCAAAGATAAAAAAGACTTTATTCTACTTTATATGCGTACGGATGAGATCTCTGAGGAACCAAAAAGGACTGTAAGTAATTCACTTACATCCCTAAAACCAATAGAAATGGACAGACAAATACAACGAGCTGAGAACTATGGTAGCCTGGATAAACAACTATCATCTACAAAGTTGGACATAACTGAGTTGGCTATTCAACAGTTTCAAATGTGGAGATTTGACTTTTCAAAACAACAAGGGACTACCTACAAAGGAGCTAGGTCTCTACAACAGAAAAGAGGACGTCTCTGGTTGATTCAAAGGATTTTACAAGGCATAAAGAGTGACTTGTTCATTGATAGAGAGGCCTTGTTATGGAAACCGGTTTGGCATAAAAGGAAAGCCAGAATAAGATTTAAAGATGTGACAAGGTTTTCGGTAATGGGTTTAAAAGGCTTATCAGATATGGATTGATTTATGGCTTAAAACAGTTAAATAAGATATTAGATTGAATAAAAACTAATTAAGGTTTGAACTTAATAACTTGTTTATGTATTAATATGCTTTGGATACAGTAATTTTGGGAGGACGTTAAATTTGATACAGATATTGAGGGATTGATTGTTAGATTATAAAGAATAATAGAAATAGAAAGGTATTTTTTCTCTTTTCTTTCTTTTTGTCTTGTCTTTGTTTTGTTTTGTTTTGTTCTCTTTTTTTTCTCCCTTTCGGATTTGAATTAATATTTTCTTTTCTTATTAGAATTGATAGTTGTTCGTAATGGAAGAGGAATAAGAAAAAAGGATGAAATGATACTAATAAATGCTTATTGAATATGTTAAGGGAAAAGGTTATGGGGAGACCCCCCGAAGTGTTAACTAGGTATTTAGATTAGAAATATGGAACATAGTAAGTGAAATAGGTAAACTCAATACAGGATTCGCATTTGTAGTTTTATTTAGACGAAAGATTATTGAGGATTGCTATGATTGATTTAGTTGTATTGTAATATATCAATTTGAATATAATATGTCATTAGAGGGAAAAAAGAGGAGATTTTTAATGACTTAATTTGAACTTTATGAATATGACTTTGTTTTGTGGACAATTGACTGCCCTGCCACCACGTTGTTTCTTAAGCACTTGTTTGTAAAATGAAAAAACCAATAAAACTTGTTTAAAAAAAAAAGCAAGCTGTTAATTTGGTTTTTCCTTAATTTCTAAGATCAGTTGTCACAATAGCGAGCCAGAATGCATAATGCTCTTTTTAAATTAGGCTTATGAGAAAATTATGACATCAGAAATACAAGTAATGGTATTAAAACTATCTTTCTTCATTATTAGGCAAGAGTTTTACTTCAGTTTTTAAATGCTCCAACTCGACTGGCTTTGCTTACGAAGTTCTTCATGAGGTCATGATCCATTTCTGCAAAACCTGGAGGCTGAGTAACGACAGTCAGGTGGTTGATGCAAAACCGGAAGCAAAATTCCTCTAACTCCTAGAAATGGAGTGTTTACATATTAATACACACTACTAATGTGTGATATTGTTCCACATTATCATTACAGGAAACAGACCAGGCTGAAAAAAAGATGACCCTAAAATGGGAAAAGAAATCTGGGATTTCTTTTCTGGGAACAGAAAAACAGCCACCACAATCCATTTCACTCATTAAAAATCTTGTTGCATATCATAGCTAACTGAAATGCCAATTTCCCACTCATGAAAATTTTCCTCTGAGGGGGAAGAAAATTAAGTAGAGTGAGAGTAATGTTCATATAAAAAAACCCTTAAACCTATTTCAACAATCCTACAAAATTTGAAATAACTAAAAAAATAATAATAAAAAATAAGTAACAAAATCATACTCTCCTCCTGTATCCCTGCCCTCCCAATCACTGAAGAGCAGATTCCTATTTTTCCATCACAATGAAACAACCCAATATGCTTTCAATTAAGCTATTTTCCTAAACTCTAATTTACAGCCCTTTGTCTTTGGTCCTCCCCCACTCTACAGTTTTTCATATCTCCCTTAAATGTAGTTAGATCATACCCTAACTAAATCCAGAGATCTAAGATAAACAGCAATTTAATATCTTTATATTTTATCCTATCATTCAACCGCAATGTTTCCATAACTCCTTGAAACCACTCTTGGAATATCTCTTCCAACAGGCATCTTTATTAAGAGAAAATGATTGCAGGCATTCTGGGGAATCTACAGGATCTGGGGAATTCTCTCCCATCCTTCAATGTTTTAAAATGTTCCCAAGCAGCCCCACCCCACAGTTCTTCTGGGCGACGATCACTCATCCTCATCTTTTCCCAGATCCCAGGCGTTGCATTATTTCCCCCCCTTTTCCCTCACTGCCGGCAAAAGGGAGACTTCAGAGAGATTAGATGAAAGGCAATGGCCATATTGTTATGGTCCTCTTGATGAGAATCAACATCCAGTCCTTTGTAGTTTAATGAAGGAAGTGAGAGCCATAAAACCCCCTTGCTTATCCTCCTCCCCTTTCGTAGTATGACAGAATCCAGATAGAGTAAGAAATGGATTTTTTCCAGAGTAGGTAGCTAGAAATGAAATATAATTGGATTCTGACATCCTGCCCCCCTTAAAAATAAGAGAGATCCACCTGTAAAGAAAACAAAACAGGTATAAAAGTTAGTCTGGCTTGTAGGGATACTCTGTATGAAACTTCTTTAATAACTTCGGGGCTCTGACATGACGTTTATGGACCCACTCGTTTTGTGAGGCAGGGAGGTGTTTCCATGCTACTAGGTATTGAGTTGCCCCATGATATCTCCTAGAATCTAGGATTTCCTTTATCTCGAAGTGTTGTTCGCCTTCCACCATGATTGGAGGTGGTGGTGGGGATTTTTGGCCGAAAAGGTGACTGATGTTCTCTCTTCAGCAAACTGCAGTGAAAAATTGGGTGTATTTGCCTAAGATTTTGGGGTAATTCTAATTCTACTGTTACTGGGTTTATGATTCTTTTAATTGGAAAAAGTCCTATATATTTTGGTCCAAGTTTTTTACAGGGTTGTAGGGATTTTAGGTATTTTGTAGATAAGGACACCATTTTTCCTATAATGAATGGTATAGGCTCAACCCTTTTTTATTGGCTTATGCTTTGTATGCATGCCTAGCTTCATCTAGTGCTTTTCTAACTGTTGGCCAGGTGTTTTGTAATTGTTCCATCCATTCTTTCAGTGATGGGATCGCCGGTTCGTTTGGGGTTAGTTCTGGCATGGGGTTGAAACTTTGACCGGTAGCTATTTGAAAAGGAGTGTAACCTGTGCTGGAGTGGACTGCATTATTATAGGCCACTTCTACTAAGGCAGTGGTTCTCAACCTTTTTAATGCCGCGACCCCCAACCGGTTGTAAGTCGAGGACTAAACCGGTCATAAGTCGAGGACTAAACCGGTCATAAGTCGAGGACTACCCAACCGGTCGTAAGTCAAGGACTTTCCCTGCCCGGGAGGCCGCGCATGTGTGGTTCCGCCCCCTGCGCCGGCCGAGGCGTAGCTGGCAAGCGGCAGAGACGGAGCAGGCCGACCACCAGCTGGCCCAGCCCAAGGGAGGTAAGGCACCCGCCGGAAAAGGGGAAAAAAATGGCAGACAGCCTTGCTTGGCGACCCCCGTGAAATGGTCGGTCGACCCCCAAATGGGGTCGCGACCCATAGGTTGAGAACCGCTGTACTAAGGGGAGTAGGTCCGTCCAGACTGTTGGAAATTAAGAAAGCATCTTAGATATTGCTCAAGTACTGAGTTCGAATTTTCCGCTTGTCCATTCCCTTGAGGATGATGGCTAGATGTCAGACCCTGAGTGGTCCCTAAAAGGGATAAAAATTCCTTCCAAAATGCAGACGTAAATTGCACTCCCCTATCAGATATGATGTGTTTGGGGTGCTCCATGCAATCTGTAAATATGCTGCACGAAAAGTTTCGCTAAGGCTTTTGCAGTGGGAATCTTTTGGCAAGGGATAAAGTGCACCTGTTTGGAAAACAAGTCCGTGACCGTCCAGATGACAGTATTCCCATTGCTTTCTGGTAATTCCACTATAAAATCCATGGCTATTTCCCTCCAGGGGCTGAGGGATTTGCCACTGTTTGTAACAGTCCGGGCGATTTCCCTTGCAACTTCTTGGCCGTTGTACACTTTGGGCAGCTGGCCACGTAACTTTCTATGTCCTTTTTCATGGGCGGCCACCAAAATTGCCGTTTAAGTAAGTGTAATGTTTTTACAAATCCAAAACGCCCTGTTGATTTTGTGTCGTGGCAAAGCTGCATGAATATGACTCTTTGGGTTGTTGGTATATATAACTTTTCCCCTACCCAAGGCAGCCTGTCTTTCATTGTGCACATGTGTTTATTTTCCTGGAACCATTCATCTGTTTCCAAATTTTTCCGGAATTCAATTCCGGTTTGGCTACCCAGCTGTGGTTTTAATTTAGCTTGGGTTCTGATGGTTACTGGTGCTGCCAGTTGTGATTCTACCATCATCGATTTAGAGTCAGTGGCTCGCATGCTGTTATATTGGGGCATGCAAGATAGTGCATCTGCCAGGAAGTTCTTTCTCCCCGGCAAATGCTTGAGCGTAAAGTGGAATTGGTGAAAATGCTGGGACCAGCGGGCTTGCTTGGGGTTGAGCTTCCTGGATGTTTTCAAGGCTTCCAAATTTTTGTGGTCTGTCCACACCTGGAAAGGGACTTTATTGCCTTCAAGGAACTGGCGCCATGTGAGTAGTGACCACCGAATCCCGTATGCCTCTTTCTCCCACACAGGCTAGCACTGTTCTGTTTCGGTGAGTTTCTTGGATGTATACACACAGGGTTGCAATACCCCTTCATCGTTTTCTTGTAATAGTACAGCTCCCACTGCCACATCACTTGCATCCGCCTGTATTACGAAGGGCTTATCCATGTTTGGGTGCGTCAGTACTGGTTTGGCAGAAAAGAGTCTCTTTAATCTCTCAAACGCCGCTTGGCATTCCATTGTCCATTTTAGTGGCTGGCTAGGTTTTACTGAGGATGCTCCCTTCATTTTTAGTAAGTTTGTGAGGGGCAGGGCTATCTGGGCAAATGGGATGAATTGGCGGTAAAAGTTTGTGAAACCCAGGAAACTTTGCAGTTGCTTTCTTGTGTGAGGTGGTGCTCATTCTAATACTGCTCTGATCTTTTCTGTATCCATTTCAATGCCCTGTGGGGATATGCGATAACCTAGGTAATCTATACTTTCCTGGTGGAATTCGCATTTCGATAGTTTGGCATATAGGTGGGCGACTCGCAGTTTCTTTAAAACCGCTCTGACTAGGTTGACATGTTCCTCTTTGATTCAGTGAAGATAAGAATGTCGTCTAAGTAAACCAGGACCCCCTTCAATAGGTGCTTCCTTAGTACGTCATTGATTAATTGCATAAATACTGCGGGTGCCCTTGTAATCCAAATGGCAAGACTTTGAATTGGTAGCACCCCATTGGGCAGTTAAATGTGGTCTTTCATTCTTCCCCTTCTTTAATTCTCACGCGATAGTATGCTTCTCTTAGATCTAGTTTAATAAAAAAAATCCTTTTGAGAGGTGTGATAACATGTCCTTCATGAGGGGTAGGGGGTATACAGGTTGCTTTCACTGATTGTATTTAGGAGCCTATAATCTACGCATAAGCGTAAAGAGCTGTCCTTCTCTCTAAAGAGGACCGGAGTGGCCACTTTAGGCTTGGCAGGTTCAATAAACCCCCTTTCTAGGTTTTTCTTTATGAATCTTTCCATTTCCTCTTTCTCCTTTGGGCTCATGGAGTATAATCTGGGCTTTGGGAGTTTTGCTCCGGGCTTGAATTCAATGGCACAGTCCGTGGGTTGGTGGGGGGGGAAGCTCATCCGCCCTCTACTTGCTGAAAACTTCAGCAAGATCTCTGTATTCCTCTGGTATCTCTGGTAGCCCCTTTTCCTCTCCCATGGATGCTTTTTCTGTTCTTAATTTTGGTAGCTCCCCTTGGAGTTTTAAGTCCATAGGATCCCCTTTCAGGAAATTGATTTCTGCCGTCCTCCAATTCACCCAGGGGTTCCATTTCTTTAACCATTCCATCCCTAGGATCATCGGGCATTCCATGCCTGGGGTCACTACAAACTTTATGTCTTCCTCATGTTTGCCCAGGGAGAGGTGGATTGGTAAAGTGGCTAAAGTAGCTGGCACCACCCCCCCTGCTATGGACCCATCTAACTGGCCAAATGAGATTGGTTGTTCCAGTCTCCTCGATGGAATGCCCAGGTTTCCCACTAGCGTCGGGCTAATGAGGCAGCGGGTGCAACCAGAGTCTATTAAGGTTTTCACCTTGACAGCTTCGGGCATGGGGGGAATTAATATAGTCAGTCTTGAGGATGGGTGCGATGGGTCCACTTACCAGAGGTTCGCCCTCCGAGCTGTCGTCTGAGGCGTCCACTGGCCCTGCGGTGTAGGCTGGAGTTCTTTCCCCCTGATCAGCAGAGGTAGGGGATTCCACAGCCTCCATCACTCTCATGGCAGGTTCTTTTGGCTTAGCTGGAGACTTCCCGGATTTGCTGGCCGGTGATCTGTGTGGGTTGTGCTGGGGGGATTTCGAGCGGCATTCTACAGCCTGATGCCCCTCTCTCCCGTACTTGAAACACCACATTTGCTTCTTGGCCGTAGCTGATGGTTTCACTGGTTCACATGTCAACTCAGGCGGTAAGTGGCTCCATTGTTTTCCTCGGCGGTGCCTCTTCAGTAGGTCGATCTCTGCTTCTTCTGCCAGGACGTACCATTCGTCAAGTTGGTGTGGGTCCCCTCGGGGCAGGCAAGCGTCATATAGGTCGTAGTTTAGTCCGTCTTTGAAATGGCTAAGGAGGATGTCTTCCGGCCAGTTCAGTTTGCTGGCAATGGCCCAGAATTCTTGCGTATATTCGGCTACCGGGCATTTGCCTTGCTCATCATTTTTATCCTTTCGCGGGCTTTGCCTGGCAGGGCGGGGGTGTGCTTACGCTCAGGGACGCACATGGGGCTGCTGTCTCGCTTGCCATGCCGGGGCTGGGCTGGACTAGCTGCGCATGGAGCCTCCTCGCCGCTTCTTCCCCCGTGGACATCAGGAGCGCCCACCCCACCTACCGCTCGTCCTGGGGCAGCTGCCGCCATCCGGCACTCTTCAGCCTGTTGCCAGGCAGCTGGGCACACACCAAGCTCAGGCCTCGGGCAGATGGAGGCCGGAGGGGAGCGAGAGCCACAGCTGCTTGTCTGCGCTCTTCTGCTGCAGATGCCGCGGCTCCGCTTGCTTGGCAGGGCAGGGGCGCACTCGCGCATGGGGATGCACATGGGGCTGCTGCCTCGCTTTCTGTGCCATGCCGGGGCTGGGCTGAACTGGGCGCGGTCCCTCCGTGCTGCTTCTTCCCCCGCGGACATCGCCCTGCTCCACCCCCTGCCCTGGCCCCACTCTGCCCCATCTCCTGCCCTGCCTGCCCGCAGGGCCATTCACCGCCTCTAGGGCCTGCCGCAGATCACCCAGACAGCCCAGCAGTGCTATGGTGGTCACGCCCTCTGCTCGCGCCCTGCAGCATCAACTGTGCACGATGGGGTGTGAGGGCAGTCTTGTCTACGCTGCCTGGCTGCCATGTCCTTGGCTGCGCTGCTCTGTGGGGTGACTCTCCTTCGGGGGGGTGCTGGAGAGGAGGGGGTCACGGGGGAGGCAAGGCTGGCGCAATTGCACGTGTGCTCACAGAGAGAGCTCCGAGTGCCGCCTCTGGCACCCGTGACATAGGTTCACCACCACTGGACTAGAAGATTAAGACTAGATATAATTGAAAGAGATGGAGAAGGAGAGTGGCATTTTGTCAATAAATGGACTAAATTCTCCTTCAAAAAGGAGAAAGATCTTTACACTTTTACAAAAATTAAAAATAGATATAATTTGTCTTTAAGAAACACACATTAAGAGACAACATTGTCTTCAAGAAACATACATTAAGAGACAACATTATAAGTTGTTAGAACAACCAAAAAATGGTAAACTTCACATTGCATTAGCACTTCAAAAGAAAAGAGGAATAGCTCTATACATTAAAGAAATGATGAACCCTAAACAAATCTATGTGGATGAAGAGGGAAGAATATTAATGGTCGAAATAATGATGGATCAAAAACAGATACTGATGGGAGCAATATATGCACCAAATGATAAGCAAGAACAATTTTACTAAAAATTATGTAAAAAAATATTACTTTTAAACTATCAAAATCTTTGTATAATGGGAGACTTTAATGCAACAACAGATGGAGCTTTGGACTATAAAAGTGCTAAACAAGGGATGAAAGGAGGAAATATATTACCTAAAGCATTTTTAAAAATGGCAGAAGAACTTTGTATCCAAGATATATGGAGAGAAAAAAATCCAAAAAAATTACAATATACATTTTACTCAAATAGACATAAATCATGGTCTAGAATTGATATGATATGGATATCTTTGGAACTTAATACGATGATACAAGAAATTGAGATAGAAACGAATGTTTGGGCAGATCATAACCCAATAAAGATGACTTGGAGAGGAACTAACAAAAAATTAAGATGGTCCTTGAATAAATCGATATTGAAAGAAAAAGAATTTCTACAACTAGCGACAAAGGAAATGGATTTTTTCTTCAAAATAAGAAAGAAGAAACATCGCTTCAAAATGTGTGGGATATAGCTAGAGCATATTTCAGAGGGTTGGCTATAACTTATATCGCTAAAAAGAATAAAGAAAAGAAACAACAACAGTTAAAGTTGAAGGAAGAATTCAGAAAGTTAGAATCAGAATTACAAATAGATCCACAAGAGAAAATACTTAAGAAACAAATGGAGACAGTAAAGCATAAATTAAATTTAGCCAAGATGGAAATAATGGCTCAACAGATTAAAAGGGCTAAACAGAACTTCTTTGAAAATGCCAATAAGCTGGGGAGATGGTTAGCATATAGACTGAAAAAAGAAAAACAGAAAAAAATGATAAACAAGCTGCAAGATCCAAAAGGTGAATTACAGTTTCAAAATGATATAATTAAAAAAATTATTAAAGATTATTATGAGATACTTTATAAGGCAGAGGAATTCCAAAAGAAAAAATACAGCAGTATTTAAAAAAAGCAGATTTACCAAAAATTCCAGAGAATATTCGAAACATATTAAATGGAAAAATATCAATGATGGAGATTATTTTAGAGCAGCGGTTCTCAACCTGTGGGTCGCGACCCTTTTGGGGGTCGAACGACCCTTTCACAGGGGTCACCAAGCCCCCTCCCTGTTGTCTGAACTACACTGGGGCGGGAGCTTCTCGCCGACCACTGGAGGGCAGGCGGGGTGACTCTGCCCCGAAGCGCTCCCAGTCGCGCCAATCCAAAGGTGGGATATTGAGGGGGGCTCCCATCCTGTCCCGTCGCAGCCCTCGAGTCTGCCTGAGCGGCCCTCGGTAGTTGAAAGAAAATTTGTTAACTGTCAATGTTTTAAGACGTTAAAACAAAGGGTAAATTGTTTTTGATCAATATGCTTAGAGATTTTTTTCAGCCTCAGAAAATAAGTTTGTAAACTCCTTTGCTTTATGTCTAATCACTAACTCTTATTTTAACTGACTTTTGTTTAAACTTTTGTTTTTCAAGTTTTGGTTCAGAATAAATGATTCCATTCCTGATGTATTTTCTTTACTATTTGTATTATTTTTGCCCTAATCTTTTTTATTTACAAATTGAGATTGCTATCTTTTGGATCATATTTGTGGGATAAAAACATATAACACAACCTTGTATGTAAATAATTACTATTTAAGAATTAGTAATTGATTTATGGCTATTTTTGTCTGCTAGAAGCATTTTTATGTGACTGTGGCTGCCTTGGAATCAGACAGACAAACAATTCAGTAACAAGAGCTTTTTCCTTAGGTCCTTGTCTAATGATGTTTAAAGCCAGAAGCATTGTTACAGCCTAAAACTCATCCGATTGAATCAAGATGAACAGAACTGTACCTGTCTTGATCTACTGTGACCGGCACAGGGTATGGCTGGTTACTCCTATTGCCAGTTCCCAGCTGGCCATTAGAATTGGCTCCCCAGGCATAGACATGGCCTTCATCTGTTAACAGTAGTGTATGTGCATAGCTGCAGGCAATCTAGAAAAGAAAAAGAATTATGTTCTTTTATTTTATGCTGTTTTTGCTGATTCCCAGAAAAGATAGAAAAAACCCTCCACATTTCTTTAATGTAAGCATTTTTTAAGAAACAAAATAAAAAATAAAGTACAGCTGAATCATTTTTTAAAAAATCCAAGATGCTCATAAGAACTGTGCCTAACTGTGAGGTACACTGAGCTCCTTGTCTCAAAAGCAGATGGGCAGATAATAAAACATGTAGCGTGATTCATTAACCCCACCTAAGGGAGATCAGTCTTCCTCCCTAACTCCAAAATAAGCAAACCAAAATTTGGCCATCTTCCTATTGAATTTCAGAGTGTGATGTTCTCACAATGCTGGGGAAGATGCGTTAAAAAGGTGCCAGGAACAGGGGCAATATCCAGGCCAAGAATGAAATCAAGAATTATGAGAAAGAGGAGGCAATTAATCTACTAAGTATTTGTGTCAGTTTTGTTTTTTCTAGACTACCTATAGACATAGTCTTTGACTTACAACCACAATTGGAATTGGGATTTCCATTGTTAAGCAATGTGGTCATTAGGCAGGTAATCATGTGACTGTTCCCGATTTTATGAACTTTTTCGCCAATCACTAAATGAGTCAAGGAAGAAAATATAACCAAAAGCATCCAGAAGAAAATGCAAGTATAACCACTCTTACCCTACATTAGAATTTTTCCTGAGAGCAACAGTAACCAGATTTCTTTTGATTTAATTTACAAATCTCAACAAGGGGATGAGAAACCCTATTTACTGATGGTGACATTTTTTATGCAATAGTACTGGATGTCCATTTATATCATATCAAACAGGATTATTATTTTTATGAAACTTTTTAGAAAGTTTATTAATATCTAAATTCCACTATCTTAGAATTCAGCATATAGGTATGACATATAATTCTTAATTGGCTCCACTGCCTAATAATTGAAGAGAGAGGCACTATCAACAATTTAGCATATAAGGCTTTGTATGTTAAAAAACAAGGTCAGTAATACAGAATAATACCTTACCTCACCATTTTCTACCACAGCCATTGAGCACATCTGACCACAAGCAATGTTAATTGTTATCTTATTTTGTAAGCGGCCAGTAACTCTTCGAGGAATAGGTTGATTGGCTGTTGAACCAGATCCAATTTGTCCTGAATTATTATAACCCCATGAATACCACCTGCAAAAATAAACTAGTAATAGACTGATAGTCATTCTAGAAATACATTTGTTTTCATAAAAATAGCACTCTAATAAAATAAAGAATGGAAAGCAAATTTACCTAACTGATATGAATTCAACTCCATGCAGATCTATTGTGTTTTGTGTATGGAATAAAACATGTCTTTTGATTTGTGGACAGATTTCTGGCAACACTTCTAGCACCATTGTCAGGGCCCACTTCAAAACCTCATCCCAAGAAAGCAGCTGGCTGGCTCCAAGACTGGTACATCCTAGCCGAGGAAGCAGAGATCTATCGAGCCAGAAGACAACGACGCAGAGGGAGATCTTGGGGGAAATCGCCAGCGGAGCCACCCCGGGAACCAACGACGGATGCAGGCATCATACAGGTCATAGTTCAGGCCATCTTTGAAATGCCCGATCAAGATATCTTCCGGCCAGTTCAGTGTACTAGCCAAGGCTTGGAATTCTTGGGTGTATTCCACTACTGGTCGTCGCCCTTGCCTGACAGTTTTGATGTGCTCCTGTGCTTTTCAATTGGCCAAGGGGTCTTCAAATCTGCGTCTGAGGGCTGCCATGAATTGATTGAAATTCTGCAGTTCTGGGGCATCGGCATCGTGGAGATCCGCCATCCAGTCTGCTGCGGTGCCATCCAGGGCTGCTTGCACAATCCGAATTCGGCCGTGATCACTGGGTATGTCACAGACATATTCCTCCATATAGTTCAACACTTGGGTCAGGAAAAACCCCAGTCGGTGCGGCTCCCCGTAGTACTTCACTCCTAGTAGTGGGAACTTTCGGATGGACCGATGCCCCTTCTTCCGCCTGTTGCAGTGGCCATCTCCATCGGCCAGTGCGGCTCGTGGGGGGGGTAGCGGCTGCTGCTTCTTCGCCGCTGGTGGAAGGGCATGGGACTGCTGGTTCACACACATCCTTCATCTGTTTCTTCGTCTGAACCTGGATTGGCGGTTTCCCCGGCATGGGTCGGCTTTCTCATCCTTCATGGAATCAAAGGTGACTCTCAATATGTCAATGGCTTGCTCCAGGAACCGGCTGGAATGGGGAGGTCGGTCGTCCTCATCTTCACTAAGGCGAAGCGACCTCTCCATCTCGACTTTCCAGCCCGGTTGGTAACTGCCGCACCTGAGCATCACTTTCCTGGATCTCTTCTCCCAGTCTTCCTTCTTCCCGACACCCATTCGACCACCTGGGCTTGTGGTGACATTCCACGACCACTACCTCATCCGATGAGCTCGAGAATTGAGAACTGTATCAGCTGGGCTCTGCTTGGTGGGAGAGCTCTGCTTGGTGGCAGGTTCTTCCCTTTCTGTTGATATTGGACATTGTTTGCTTAGCCCCCCAGCAAGGGTCTTCCTTCCAGCTTGACTATTACTATTACTGCCTAATGTCAGGGCCCACTTCAAAACCTCATCCCAAGAAAGCAGGACTCTTGGAACAGTTTCTTTCCAAAAGGAACTTTTATTAGGAGAAGCTGATAGCAGGCATGATAGGCAGGATCTGAGGGTTTCCCGCTCAGATCAATAGGTTAAAAGAGTCCCAAGCATAACCCCACCCCAATAGTTCATCTGGTCAGTTTGAATGGGCCAATCCCCAGGTGTTAAGTCCGCTGTGGGAAAGGAGCTGATAACGGGGTCCTTTCCCATGCTTGTGAAGATGTTGGGTCTTTGCACCTTCCCTTCTGCAACGAGAGATAAGCCAGATGACCGGAGGCGCATTCCATTCTCACCCCAAGGTAACATCAAGGGAGAGACAGTTCAAAGAGTAAGTATGTAGGAACAGTAGCAAGGGATACATTGTAGCAAAGCAGAATAACATACCAGAGAGCCTTTCCCCCTCCCGCTCAGGAGAATGGCAGAACCCTCAGAAAGAAATGAATTAGGGAAAAAATGAGATAGACCCCCCCCCAGGAAAAGAATGGGTTCTGACAACCATTTCCCTCAAATCAGAACTGGAAAACCATGGTATCGAATTATCATGTCTTAAAGTACAAAAATAATATTGAAATAAAAATAATACAAAAGTATTTGCAACTAATGCAAAATTAATGCTGTTTCACATTTGAAGGCAACAAGATGCTTCAGAGTCTGCATCAATGTGAATGTAGCATCTGCTTGCAACTCCTTAAATCAAAGGCGTCTCTTCCCAAAACTGCATGCAGATGTATTTATTTTCCAGTTCACATACTTCTTAACCCAGTTTATAGGTTTATCTGGTTAAGTTTAATTCTGATGTACATTTAAACAGACCACTTATGCTGATCCGAGGGGGGGGGGAAAGACCTATAAAAATCTATCTAAAATGGGGTTGAAATGTATCAGCTGCAAAATAACAGAAAGGTAAGTGCCAATTCTGTGAAGTAGGACGAATTCATTGTTTCTATCATTTTGTCTCTGATGATGGAGATTTGAAAAATAGCACTAAGTCTCCTGAAGTGTGGTTATAATTTTATTTTCAATAGAAAAGCAATACATTTGTAGAATTATGAAATGGAAGCAATTAACTGGAACATATACAGTACAGTGTTTTATATTTAGTTAAGCTTGTACCTTCCTAGATATTGTAAAGCTAGTACAGCAAAGTATGTTAAAAAAAAATACTGCCTTCTAGGTTACATCTAAAAAATGAAGCATTTGTTCCAACAGGGTCATACTTGTTCATATTTAGTAAACAGCCCAACAGCCTGGGAAAGACTATTTTCAATAGACTTTTGACATCTAAATTTATTCAAAGATGGGACAGAGCACAAAAATTGGTTGCAACCATGATGTTTATCAGAAAAAGTAAAAATCAATGCTTAGATAATTAAGGACCACCAAAACGACAGCATTAAGGAATTAGAAGTTATTAGTTTTAACACAGTGGGGGCGCAATGGCTCAGTGGTTAAAGGCACTGAGTTTGTCCGATGGAAAGCTGACAGTCTGGATTTGAGACCCGAGCATCCATTACTTGCCCCATCTCCTGCCCACCTAGCAGTTCAAAAGGATACAAATACCTTCAGTGGGAAGGTACAATGTTCCATTTGCCTTTGGCATATAGTCATGCTGGCCATATGACCCTAGAAGTGTCTTTGGACAACACTGGCTCCCTCAGCTAAGAAACGGAGACGAGTACTGCCTCCTTGAGTCGGACACAACTGGACAGGAGAAACTTTTACCTTTTAACACTGAATTCCTGCTGCTTTTAAATTTTTATATAAAACTCCTCTTACGTTTTTTTCCCCCTGAAAATGGAAAAACATGAAGTGGTGATTTCTGGATTTATCCATTTAAAAAAGGCTATATTTGGGAGAAGGGAATTACAGTATGTAATTTTGAAAGGGGAAATGGTATCAAGTAAATCTAATTGGTGTAAAAATTGAAAGTAGCTTATTTAAGCATCTTTTTCTTCACTTTCTATTGTTTTCAACATACTTTCCTTTTCTTTCTTTGTTACTGATTTTTCTTCATTTTCACATCTATCTTTTAACTTTGTTCTTTAATAAAAATATATAAAAATAAAATTGATACACAATTCAAAAGCAACTTGCACAGAATTACAATAATTCTTCTTACCACACCATCAGCAGAAAATGCCATTGAATGATGTGAGCCACAGGCAACTTCAATTACTTTTTTGTTTATCAAGTTGGTGGAGATTTGGCAAGGAATGTAGCTATGGCTGTTCCATTTCCCAGTTGACTGTAAGCATTATGGCCCCAAGCATATACTTCTTCTTCTATAATATAAGAAAATAGCTTTAAAAGGCTGATATTAAAACTGGCTACATTACAATGATTTTCCTTCATTGTGAAATAATTACACAGATCATGAGCAAATGAAAAATGCTAACATTAATTGATATAATAAAGGTTGAAACAAATAAACAGAGTATATGGCAGGCTGAGAAAGGAATGGTGTCTGTAAACTAATCAATATACAACTATTACATTATCCTTGAAGTGGAATTTCTTTTACATGATATACAAAATAATGTGACCATCTGTTTTCTCTTATATTATCTCATTCTTATGAAAAAGATCCAAACATCAAAGCTTTCCCCCACATTGATTTCAAAGGGCTTACCAGCTTCACAGACACCATCAGAATATTCTAGAGCCAAGCTACATCTGACATACCTGAAAGATTCCTTCTTTGGGGCATATACCTCAAAGATGTTCTCTTATTTACTTTAGTTCCTTAAGGTCACCATCATAACTCCAATATAGATATAATGCTTGATGAGAGAAATATAGAAAGATTATATTTTGAGAAACTAGAATTTCACATATACTACCTGTTCTTCACTAGGCCTTAACTACACCCTATTTAGCAATAGTGTCTCATGAAGTCTGACATCTGATCTAATAGTTGTGGTACATATATTAGAAAACGGAATACTTCATGAACTTGCAAGTGACATTGATATTGATCAGGTGCACAAATAACAATGGAAAAGTGAATGATCACTATCACCTATGCACATACTTTTGTGACTTATGCAAATATAGGTAACCATCTTAAATAACTGGCCCTATTCCAAATAAAAAACTATGATAATTAATCAATAGTGACAAATTTTCACAACCATTTTATGTATTGTGGAACTGGGCAGACAGCGTGTAGCATTTGTCCAAGTAGTGAAACAGCATGGGAATGCATTCCCTAAATGGTCTGGTCCAAGCTTGCCCAGGTACAGAACTTAAGAATCCAAATGGATTTACATGAAGAATGGAAGCATTTGATTCATGTTACAGTGCCAATGGTGGGTGTGATATAACAAAGTAGATAGCACTAGCACTTAGACGTATATACTGCTTCACAGTGCTTTACACTCCTCCTAAGCAGTTTACAAAGTCAGCATATTGACCCCAACAATCTGGGTCCTCATTTTACCAACCTCGGAAGGATGGAAGGCTGAGTCAACCTTGAGCAGGTGAGACTCGAACTGCCAAAATGCTGGCAGCCGGCAGTCTAGCTTGTCATTAACTAGATTAATTATCTAGACTGGAGAACAAGTGGTTATTTCACAATCTCTCCTTTATTCAGAGATGTCTCTAAATAAATTTAAGTAACTCAACAGAAATTCCATTTTAAGATTTTTATTTTTTTAGCATAACACAGTGGTCAGAATGCAGAACTGCAGGCTGCCCACAGCCTAGAGTTTAACCCTGACAGGGCTCAAGGTTGACTCAGCCTTCCATCCTTCTGAGGTCGGTAAAATGAGGACCCAGATTGTTAGGGGCAATATGCTGACTCTGCAAACTTCTCAGAGGGGGCTGTAAAGCACTATGAAGCGGTATATAAGTCTAAGTGCTATTACTATAACTGTTAAAATTGAACAGCATCAAGATAATGAAGCACAGCTCAGCAACTACAATGATTTTATAAGCAGAGCCTGTTCATTGATATTGGTAAACCTTAAGAGGAAATCTCCAAATATAGCTCATTTCTAGAATGTTCCAAGGAAATTTGTGCAGTCTTCCAGGCTTACATGATTGTCATTTGTGACCTTCTCAAGTCAATGGGTTAAGTGGGATTCTCTTTAATACCCATAGCATAAAAGTAATAAAATAGAGTGTGACTCACTTAATCATTGCATTGCTTAGCAACAGAAATTATGGTCCCAATTGTAGGTCTAAGTCAAGGACTATTTGTACATCACTTCCATGTACTATTCTAATAACTAAACTTTAAGTACAAATTACCCAATTCCATCTACTATATCAGTTAAAGAAAAGTAATTCCAGCATCTCCCAAAAATTTCTTAGATTTCCTTTCTTAATAATATGATTATTTTCAAACGAAACAATAAAATACTGTTGCCAAGAAATAGATTAATAAAATAACCATAGAAACACATAACATACCAGTAATAGCCAGAATAAAATGAGGTCCACTTCCATAACTGAGGGAAACTAATTTTTTGCCACGTAAAATATTTATTCTTCGAAGTTCGATGCTGCTCGGTACATCACTAATTCCCAAACATCCGTTGCAGTTCGTGCCTAAAGCAAAATGATACTGTCAGTATCAAAATACTTTTATAAACATGTATAATTAAAATATTTAAGAACACCCAAAATGCATTTATAGTGAATTTTGAGTTTACAAATTTGAGGATATATATTTTAGTCACAATGTGATCTTGTTGCAAGAAACCTGGTTTCCAACCTATTTGGCATTAAACTTTGGTCAAGAGATCTGCATAACCACTGTGTACTAGTGAGTAAGGGATACAACTATCTACGGAACAATCTTCTAATGTAGGGGGAAATTAAATTTTTGTCTATACTGATTCTTTTGGAGCCATGTGCATTTGTATGCTGCCATTATTCATGACTCAAACATCCCTAATCATAAAATGTTAGAATACCTTAGTCATGGGATCTGTCTTACTTTTCAGCAACCCTTGGGATCTGTACAGGCAGCTTACGATCCAATAAGTCTTATGACATGTGAATAGCCTACAATATTCTGCAAGAAAGTGTTAGGAACATACCAATATCTAAGGTCTACTTTGGAAATGCAGGTACTTATTCCAGTTTTTCCTGCCAACCAGCTGACCACTTGAGGTAGTGGAGAACAGATGGCCTCTTCCTAGTTGCTAAAAAGAAAACAATTCTCATACAGACCACTGAAAGAGAAAATATATTATTTATTTGTCAAATATATTTGCTACCTATCTTGCCATAGGGCCACTCTAGGCGGCTTACAATAAAAACGAAGGTCAATGAAAAGCATGTGAACATTAGTAAAATAACAGAACAACAAAATAAACAATAAAGAACAATACAATGAGAATCCATCAATATTATAATCAAAAAGATGGACGGGTGGAGAGCTGAGGTGGAGTCTGCCATCAATCCAGCAGCCACCTCCAGCGTGGAATTCCCCCATTTGGTCCCCACGTCTTCAGGCTCTTTTGCGGAAGGATAGGAGGGTGCCCGTATTTCAAGGTAGTGCGTATGCTGCTCAAACTATGACTACAAAAAAAGATAAAGCGTGCTCTATGTGCCATCATTCACGTTTGGCCTGTTTTGAATTTTCTCACCCCACCACTAGGACCCATGTCGAAATTCAGTGTCACATGTAAACATTAGGAACAGCCACACTGCCAGCTCCTCTCAAGGAACGGTTGCAAATTTTGCAACCTTCGAACCTCTGAAGGACTATTATGTTTAGTTTTGAACTTTTTCATTTGTGTCGCTCACAAAAGGACCTATACACGTTAATCAACTTCTGTGGCCATAATTGCCAGAAATTTCTAAAATGTTTCGGGGGCGGGGAGGACGAGGACGACCGTGAGGGAGCCCAGGCAAGCACGACCCCCCCTCCCCCGCTAAATAAGCTCGGTCGCAGAGGAACTAGCTTCTGTTCCCGGGGAGTTCAAACGAGAGAAAGGACGAGGCCGTCGTGCAGTCTCCTCCCTGCGGTCTCTTGCAGGGGCAGCGCCTCGTCCAAACGTACCTCCAGCATCCTAGCCGCTCCAGCAGGGGTACCAACCCAGCAGGTAAGAGAAACAGAGCGGCAATTTCTGTCCAGTCGTCGCGTAAGACGCGACGCTCCCGTGCCTTCTGATTCGCGATGCCCGGAGCGGCGGGTGGGACTTGGGAGTGACCACGGGCGGCTTTCGTGTTTGTTTTGATGAAAGAACGTAGCTATCCGGGAGGAGCGAGAATTGGGGTGGCTTCGGTCTCTTCGCTCTTGGGGTGAAATCTCGTTAAATGGCAGTACTGCAAGGGGAACTTTTTGTGGGTCCCACTGTCACCAGTGATGGTCTTGATTAGCGGGCTTGCATAAAATGATAGCTTTGGATCAAAATACAGGCAAAAATCTTCCCTCCGAAGGGGGTCGAGTGAGGTAATGATAACGTGCTTGGTCAGGGCTAGAGCATGAGGAATATAACCTCGTTATGTAGCCGAAGCCTATCCACTCTCAAATCCAAGGGCCATTGGGGATTACGGACCCGCTGGAAGCGCCGCCATGGCTCTTTCCGCCCGCTGTGACTCCATGGGGCCTGCGCTTCCTTCTGAATAGGACCAAGCCCTCGAGGAAAGGAAGCCCCGTTGTTCCTTTAATTTACCCTCTGTTGAGAAATGTAGGTTTAGTAATTTGGATCCTCTGCTTTATGAACGAAAGAGGTGGTGTTGAACAATGGTTATTACATGAGATGATGAAATACCTTGGACTATAAAATTTTACTTGACAAACGACTTCTATTATAAAGACCACCTATAATATGTGAAAAGAGGTCCCATACCTAGTTATAAAATTATTTTTAACATCTGATTTTAAAGTCCTCAACTTAACACACTATTAAGAGAATATGGATGAAGACCAGGAAAAGATCCTTTCCATGTTGAAAGCAATACATGAAACCATTCTTTCAGCTTGTGACAAAACTAGATGCAACATAAAAGAACAAGATGCCAGCTTAAATATACAAACTCAAATTTTGACTACAACCAAAGAATTAACAACGCAGAAGATAACAGAAGAAGTGGAACAATCAAATACTAAGACAGAAGACTCAATTGACCAATAAATACAGTTAATGGAAAATCCAGAAAAGGGAGTGACAACACTGAAAATGGAAAAGACTTTCTATATAAATCAGAAGAAATTTGAGGAGAAGGAAGAAGAACAGATTGAATGGAAGATAAACATCTCAGGACAATCATGGGGAATTGGAGTAATAGGGAGACGATCTAATGAACACAAATGGGCTAGTAGTCCTTCCAAAAAAATGGCAACTAAATAGTCTCTCTAATTTTAAATAATATATATAATAATAGAGGAGATCTATTTGATGATTTAAAAGCATTGACATGGAAGGCTAGTTGGCAAAGTAAGAAAGCCAGAATAAGGCTGAAGAAAATTGGGGTTTTGATTTATTAGAGGGGTTTTCATGTTATTAATTAGAGGGTTAAAGGGAGAAGTTGAGATAAGGGGAATTTTGGTCATTAAATTTAAAATATTTGGAAATTAGTTGAAAATAAGGATTCCATTTGTTTAATATTTAAAAATTAGATCCAAAAGAAAAAAAATGAATATGCTTGATTTATTGATTAACCCAGACAATATATATAATGGTTTTGATTTATTGAAGGGGATACTGTATTATTAATTAGATGATTTAATATGGTGGGAAATAAATAACTTTTAGAAAATAGAATAAGACTATACTCAAATAGATAAGATGTATATTTTGAATAGTAGATTCTGTTATGAATTGAGATAAGGGAAACTTTGGTTACCTAAAGCCTGGAAATTATAAATATCAAATGTTATATTTCAATATTGATGGGAAACTAAAAATTGGAAAAAAACCAATAACAGGACATTGATTGCCTATAAAGATTGAATGTAAAAGTAATTAAGATATGTATAAGGTAAAAATTTATTGATAAATGTAATAATGATGTTTTTTGTACTTAGTTGATTAACCCAGCCACCACGTTGCTTTTTAAATACCTAAATGTAAAATTAGAAAACTAATAAAATATTATTTTAAAAAAAGAAAGATTGGCATTGTATGCATATTCAGGAAGTCGCTCGCTCTGGCTTCTTTGGCTGCTTCTTTGGATTGTGTCAGAACCCATATTTTAAAGGGCCTTTTCCTTTTCTCTCTCTACCCATGTTGTATTCTCTTCTCTCCCTGGGTTCTGCCATACTCCTGGAGGGGAGGGGGGAAGCACTTGGGGTTTATTGCCTTGTTTCCTCTATTGCTACAATGTAACACTTTGCTATTCCTGCATTTCCTCTTCTGTGAACATCTTTCTTCCCTGCTGTCAGCTAGAAAGGGGGAAGGAGAATGGAATGTACCTCTGGCAACTGTGTTATCTCCGCGTTCGCAAGGGAAGGTGCAAAGAGCCGCCTAAACATCGCTGCGGCCCCGGAGACGGCCTGATGTTATCTCCTTTTTCCCACAACGAACTTAACACCCTGGGATTGGCCTGTTTGAACCAATCGGATGAACTATGGGGTGGGACTATGCTTGGGGATCCTTTTTATCTATTGATCTGGTGGGAAACCCTCAGATCCTGTCTATTATGCCTACTATCAGCTTCTCCTAATAAAAGCTCCTTTTGGAAGAAACCGCTTCCACGAGTTCTACTTTCTTAGGATGAGGTATTGAGTGGGCCCTAACATATTGAGCCGAATTATTTCCTGCCCCTTTACTATCGGTGGCATGTGCTTTCCTTCATAAGAAAATACTGTAATGTAACTTCAGAGGGTTACTGCTGCAAGAGGGTTAGGCATGTCTGGAGTGGAAGGAGCCCCTTCCAGGATTTCTTGTTTTGATGTCCCAGTCTAGCACATTGTTTAGGGCAGGGCCTTCACAATTTATATTGTAGTTCCCTAAAATGATAAATGAATTTGTGTAATCTTCTACATGAATAAAACTGTTTTGTTGAGGTTAGAATTCTGCAAGAAAGGCACCATTTACTAAAACTGTCATCATGGTTCCAGACTTAAGCTGTTTTAACAGCCATCTTTAATTTTTTTCTCAATTTTTAAAAACTAGAATTTAAACAAAATTCTAAACTTCACTCCTATATGTGCTGTACTTTGCTGGTCATTTTTTATTTTTATCCTGCCTTCATTATTTTTATAAATAACTCTAGGTGGCAAACATACATCCTTTCTGATCCTATTATCCTCACAACCACCCTGTAAGATGGGTTGGGCTGAGAGTGAGTGACTGGCTCAAGGTCACCCAGCTGACTTTCATGTCTAAGGCAGGTTTGGAACTGTCAGTCTCTTGGTTTCTAGGCAGCAATTAATTTTTTTTTTTTAAATTATATATAGGTACTTCTAAAAGCTGCAGTCGGAACTTACCAGCTGAGTTTGACTGATAGCTGTTTGGCACTTTTGAACTTCACTCCCTGTGCTGCTTGCACAAGGCTGCTATTGCTTCAGTAAAGTAGGACAAAGTTATCACTTTGTACAAACATAATAAGCAAACAATTTGTTTTTTAAATATGTGTCCCATCTCCTGAAATCATGATCCAGAGTTTGAAAATCTTTGTCTTAGAGCTACCACATCTGGCCTTCAAATGTCTCTAGGTTTAGGATGACCCCTAGAACACAGGAGTTTTCTATACTGACACTTCTTTTTCAGATTTTTACAAAACAGATCTGGTAGCCAATCCAGCTTCCTATCCAAATATTAACCAGGTTAATACCCTCACCAGTTTCCCTTTTTCTGTATTTTTCTATTTGTTGCAATCTTTCTAATAATGATTATAATATGGTGAAGGAAAAAATCAGTTTTTTTTACTAAATCTGTCCTGCCTGCCTACCATCTATCCCTCACCATTAGCCAGAACCACCCCAAAACCTTGAAATGAGTAGTCTATAAAATATTAGTTCCTTTATCACCTAACAATATTGAATTGCTCATGCATACGGATATAAATCTAAAAAGTTCTTTAAAATTGAAAAGTTCTTTGAATATTACTATTTAAATTGGCAACCTCTTTGAATGCCTCAGAGATTCTGTTCCAGAAACTAATGTGAAGTAGAGAGAAACATTTACTTTTTTATTTGGAACGGACAAAAGCTGGCTAATAATGCTGCAATCGTTACATTTCTGTCTCTTATGTTATTATACAAATGGATTGTTGTTTCATGCTTAATTTGATCACATAATGGATCTAGGTTCCTGAAGAATGCACCTGTCTATTCCATCTTCTTAGTAGCTCCATATTAGTCACAGCATTAGTAACAGTAGTTATCCTTGTGGCTGCCAGTGTGGTTGCTGTACTTACATCTGAAGAGGTCAGCTTCACTGTTATGAAGACTGCAATGTGGATGAGAACTGTCACAACTCCTAAGAACACATTTAAAGTCCAAATTATGTTGAAAGTATTTTTTTCAGCCTCAGCTGATGATAGATTGACTCAGTACATTGCGCCCCTGATGAACAGGAAATACTTAAGAGGGAGAGAGGCACATGTACATGGTTCTGAAAATAGTTCTAATATATATAGCTAAATTAAGTACCATTTTCAAGCACAGCGTTTCCTACTACCAAATATTTAATCAGTTTTGAGCATTGTAAGAAACGTCACTATCCTCACTCCAGGGTTTCTCAGCCCTTTTCTTCCTGTTCCTTTCAGCCATTACAATGGCAGCTACAACAGTTACAAATACGGTAAAAGTTATGACAAGAACAGTCACTGTCTCAGCAATACAAAGTTCCGTATCTACAGCTGACAGAGGCAGGTTTCTCAAGAGATGGGGCTCCATGCATGTCATGTTATAGTAATCATCCAAGATCAGCCTCCTGACACTGTGCAGTTTTGCAAAAACTCTCTGAAGATCACAGTCACAGAACCAGGGATTGTCTGAGAGTAAGATGTGAGTTCCAGGGGTTTGCAAAGATAATAATGTTTTGAATTTAATATGCTCAATTTTATTGTGGATCAAGTTAAGTATTGTAAGGTGGCTTAATGGAATAAAGGCTCCAGGAGAAATAGTTTTTATCATATTACCCTCCAAGTTCAGGATCTCTAAGTGTTGCAGCATAGAAAATAATCTAGTATGTAGGGCATGAAGGCAATTGTTCTGAAGATAAAGTTGCCTCAAGCAAGTAAGACTGCGGAAAGTCCCCATTTCTATGGAGGAAATGTTATTATTTTGCAAATTCAGCTTCTGAAGGTTTTCAAAGTACTGAAAACTTTTGTACTGTAGCTCCTGCAGTTTATTGTAAGCCAAAATAAGTTCATAGAGAGAAATAAGACCCACTGAAAAACTGTTGCCAAGAAACGAGATATCATTTCTACCAATATCAAGCTTGTGGAGTCTGCCCAATGAAATGAATGTTCTTTCTCCAACTTTGTGGATGGAGTTGCTGCTCAAAAGGAGAACCTGCAACTTCCACAGGAAACTTAGAGATTTCCAAGGAATAGAATACAAGTTGTTGTGAGAAAGGTCCAAGTGTTCTGCATCAGGGGGAAATGTTAGATTTGACACCAAAGCATGGACTCCTGAACAGTTCACAAACATTGTCCCCTCTTTGCAAAAACAGATTTTCTTGCAGGCTTGGTAGATTCTAGAATCACCGTGTGAAGAAGCAAACCAAAGCCAGACTAAGTAATGGAAATACATGTTCTGCCTTATTCTGTGCTTTTGATGATTCCTGTTGGATAATACAAATAAAATATATATTTTAGAAAAAATTGCATCATGCATAATTAAATTTTAATTACAGGTAGTCCTCGACTTATGACCACAATTGAGCTCAACATTTATGTTAAGTGAGAAATTTGTTAAGTGAGTTTTGCCCCATTTTATGACTTTTTGCCACATTTGTTAAGTGAATCACTGCAGTTGTAAAGTTAGAAACATGGTTGTTAAGTGAATCCAGCTTCCCATTGATTTTGCTTATCAAAGGGTCGCAAAAGGGGATCACATGACCCCTAGACACTGCAACCATCATGAATATGAACCAATTGCCAAGCAGTTGAATTTTGATCATGTGACCACGGGGATGCTACAACAGTCATTAAGTGTGAAAAATGGTCATACATTACTTTTTTCAATGCTGTTGCAACTTTGAATGGTCACTAAATGACCTGTTGTAAGTTGAGGACTACCTGTATTATCATGAGATTAAGCTGTTATTTCATTGACGTGTCTCCTCTATACTTAATAAATTGCCAGGCTGTCAAGTCCTCAGCATTTTCCACAGATTTTGACTTACAGTTTAGTTAGGCTATTAGCTGTATGCCTGTTAAGGTTCTTCAGCACATAACATGGCAGATTCAAATAAGAATCTATTATTTAAAAGTGAATACACCACTAAAATGATTGATTGTCCAAGGGAGCAGTTGTTTTGAGTTCCATTGCTCCCAATGGGACTAACAATCAAAATATCATCTGATAGAACATTCCAAATAGGTCTGTTTGTTCTGCACTTATGATAAAGCAAATTTGGTTTCATCTACATCTCTACATTTTAATGCAAATATTGGTAACTTGATAGGTTTGGGATACATCTTTTAAAAAGCACAGTGGATTATTAGTGTAACTACTTTTTCTGTATTTTTAATAAGGGAATAGGCTACCTATAAGAAATAAAATAACAAATCAAGGAAGGGAGGTCTAACCTTATATTTCCTTTAATTAAAAACTGATCATTTAAGAGACAAGTAGTAAAAATTAACTTTATTCAGTTAATGTTTAGTGGATATTCATTTTGAATGTTTCATCATAGGCACTATGACAATTTAAATTAAGATTTTCATTTCAGAATTCTTATTTTGTAGGACATTTCTAATTTAAAATTTTTTTATACTGTTTCAATCAATAGACTCCCAAGGTGGTTCAAAAGTTTAACATAGCTTAAAAAGTTTAAAATATTTAGACATACAGTATACCATTTACCAATTGGCAACCATGAAAAGCTTATTTAATCCCTTAGAGAAGATGCTTATAAATAAGATACCACAATACCAACAAAGAAGAAAAATAATAGCTCTCAAAAGAAACCAGCATGGCTGCATAAAGAACTCTCTGATAAATTGAAAGACAAAAAGGATAAGTATAAAAAGTGGAAAGAGGGGCACATAACTAAGTCAGAATATCAGCAAATAGCCTGAGCCTGCAAAGATGGAGTGAGGAAAGCTAAGGTTCAAAATGAACTAAGGCTTGCAACAAAAGTCAAAAATAATTTAAAAAGCTTCTTTCAACATGTAAAAAACAAGAAAAAAGTTAAGGAAATGATTGGTCCATTAGTGGGTGAAAGTGGCAAGAAGGTGACAAGCAACAGGGAGAAAGCAGAACTATTTAACTCATTTTTTGCATCTGTCTTTACACAAAGGGAAAAAACAGACCAACCTACCAAAAATAGTGCCATAAAAAACAGAATATAAACGCAAGTTAAGATAGGCAAGAAAACGGTAAGTGAGCACCAGTCCAGCCTAGACGAGTTCAAATCACCAGGACCAGATGGACTACACCCCAAGGTTCTGAAGGAACTGGCAGATGTAATCTCAGAACCACTGAACTATATCTTTCAAAGATCCTGGAGCATTGGGGAGCTATCAGAGGACTGGAAAAGAACTGAATTTGTTCCCATCTTCAAAAAAGGAAAAAAAATGGATCCAGGAAACTACAGACCTATTAGCCTGACCTCAATACCTTGGAAGATTTTAGAAAAGATAATCAAGCAACAAATCAGCGAACACCTAGAGGCATGTTGGATGAGGGAACTCATCAAATTTGCAGACGACACCAAGCTGGCAGGTATAGCCAACACTCCAGAAGATAGGCTTAAGATACAGAAGGATCTTGACAGATTTGAACATTGAGTGCTATCTAACAAAATGAAAATCAATGGTGAAAAAAGTAAAGTTCTACATTTAGGCAAGAAAAACCTAAATGCACAGGTATAGTATAGGAGGTGGTACCTTGCTCAATAGTAGCAACTGTGAGAGGGATCTTGGAGTCCTAGTGGACAATCACTTAAATATGAGCCAGCAGTGTGCTGCAGCTGCCAAAAAAGCCAACACAGTGCATTAACAGAGGGATAGAATCAAGATCACGTGAAGTGTTAATACTTTACAATGCCTTGGTAAGGCCACACTTGGAATACTGTATTCAGTTTTCATCACTACGATGTAAAAAAGATGTTGAGACTCTAGACAAAGTACAGATAAGAGCAACAAAGATGATCAGGGGACTGGAGGCTAAGACATATAAGGAATGGTTGCTGGAATTGGGTATGTCTAGTTTAATGAAGAGAAGGACGAAGGGTGACATGATAGCAGTGTTCCAATATCTCAGGGGTTGCGACAAAGAAGAGGGAGTCAAGCTATTCTCCAAAGCACCTGAAGGCAGGACAAGAAGCAACGGATGGAAACTAACCAAAGAGAGAAGCAACCTAGAACTAAGGAGAAACCTCCTGACCGTTAGAATGCTCCAACACTGAAAGTTTTTAAGAAGAGACTGGACAGCCATTTGTCTGAAATGGTATAGGGTTTCCTGCCTGAGCAGGGGGTTGGACTAGATGACCTCTAAGGTCCCTTCCAACTTTATTATTATTAGGTAATTAGGTAAGATACTGCTCTACTGAGTGGGGGAGAGCTAGAGTAGTCTATGATGAAGTAAGGAACAGCTTCATCTTAAACAAGGTAGACCTTGAGATAATTTGACCGGATGAAGAGTGTGGGTTTTCTTTTCCTGATGCGCACCGAAATCTTTTCTTTAAAAGATTTTGTTAAAAGATCATGAGCTTGAAAGGGCATCATTTCAAACCCAAGATATTTATATTCTTTATCTTCAATTGATAAAAATGCCACACATTGCAAAATAGGAGTGGGCAACCCAGTTTTCAAATGTTTGCTTTGTAATGTAGCATCCAGAACACAAATAATTATTGTAAACATGCCTTATCATTGTGAGATGGAAATCATGAAAACCAGCATGAACTATAGAAGAGGCTTCTGAGGACCTTATTCTCATTTTACATAAACATGGCTATGACAAAGATCCACAATATATTAATTGTGTATGATCTCCCAGAGTGATGAAATGTAGTAAATTATTTGAGGAGTGTTGTTAATGCATGAAATGTGAGAGTAAGCTATCACAGCACCTGTGTATGAATGGAGAAACCTAAATAGTCCCAATTTTTTTAAAGTAAAATTACCCATATAAAGCTGGAAAAAAATATTAATGGTTTTCAAACACTGTAGACAACACAGATTGTACTAACAAAAATGTCCGCCAACTCCTCACTCGGGAACAGCACAAATGAAAATATGTTTTTTTGTTATTTTGCATTGGAGTGCCTTTTCAGCAACTTTCACTATTTGTCATATCCAACAGTATTCAAAACAGTCTTACCTTTGTTGCAGCCTGAGACACCCATAAAGTGCATGTTTCAAATGTCTTTCAAAGTATAGCGGCTGGTGGAAAAAGTATAGAGATGAAAGGATTGGCTGTCATTGTGCTAAGACAGACTAGTTGAAGTGTGTGTGTCTGCAGAAGCATCAGGTTAAAAAGAAGTGTTAATAATTTAAGGATGCAAATGAACATTTATGCCCACCACCTGCTTCTTTTAGTAAATACTGATACTCAAATCATCTTATAAGAATGTGGAAATATAAAAACACATTTTCATTGTAATATATTGTACTCCCTCCTAGTAAATTATAATATACTGAAAGTTGATATGGGTGCATATTTTAGATAGCTACCCATATATGCTTTGGCAAGATATCTCAACAGACATGTAAAGCAAGTAATGGAATAGTAAAAACATTGATTTCTGCTAAGGTGTTTTTTTTGGGCGATAATATTGTATGTTAGGATGCTTCTCCTTAAAACATTACTTTACTAGAATGTATATTTGTATTTTCCAAACCACATCAACCCATGACATTAAAATAAACAGAAGACCTTGTATGTATTCTTGACTTTATTGACTGTATTCTTGAATATACATTGAATATACATTCAAGAATAACATTCTTCAGTCCTTAAGAAATGCTAAGAGTTTGGTTTATACTAACTTATTTTTAATATACTGTATCAACTAAAATTAACAGTCTACATTATTAATGCAAAACCTACATAATAATTGCTTCAGATCAGCTATCTTGTGTATTTCTAAAAATTGATATTGAGCCTTTCTTTAGCATACAGCAGCTAAAGTCTTTAATATATAGCACAGGGGTGTCAAACTGCCGGCCTGAGGGCAGCTTGCATCATGCGGAGGCTGCGCCCACCCCAGCTCTGGCAATGCAAAAAAAGTTGCGATACATCGTGACATGACAACCATGATATAGCAGCTAAGCATCCTAACCAAAGGCAATCTACCCTTTTAACCTCTGGTTTAAAACCTCCCACAAGATGCTTGCCCACTACTACACCAAGCTTGAGGGAAATGCAAAACATTGTTTCAGCTTTCCAAGATAATCTTGTCCCATTGTTCTCCTCATATGCTACAATAGCCTATTGTAAATATCCAAAATATAACCTATAATTGATTTTAAATCAGTGATCTAGGACAGGGTTGCCAACCTTTCTGGGTTGGCGGCCGGGTGGGAAAGAGAGACACAGGCACCTTTATGTGCCCATGTGCACACACACAAACGTGGCTGCGTGCGCCCGAACGGGCCCGAGAGCATTTGTTCTCCACAAATGGGGCTGCTAGCACCGGTGCGCGGCTCAGCTAGCTGGTGCAAGATTCACTGCTTGGCTAGCACTGATGCAAGGACAGGCGGTGAGCATGCATACATGCGCATGTACACTGGCCAGCCACTCACACGGCCCAGTGGCCAAGATGCCATGGCCCGGTAGTGGGCTGCGGCCCATAGGTTGGGGATCTCTGATCTAGGAGAATTCTGTTCTCAGTATACGATTGAAGTTTGTATGGAATTTCCAAGTAAGCTAAAGTTTTCTTCTATTGGCACAATAAACACACGTTTTGTTTGTTTAACCCATATGTATGAAAGGATATAGGTCAGGATTATCAGCCAGTCCAGAGGTCCAGATCACTTGTTTCCAACAAAGGAACTTGGGTCAGAGTTGCCTCTTAAATCAGGCTGCAGCCAGCTGTCACTAATCAATAGTTACTCCCTTGCTTGGCAAGGAGTTTCATAGAAATCTCTGCTCTGCTTTCCTCCTTACTGACCAGGTGCAGACTTTACATCTTCCTCCTCTGACGGTTCCAGCTATTCAAGTGGTGCCTATTTTTCAACTTCATGTGATTCCTGGATACTATCATTCCACAGGTTCAGCTCAAATAGCTTCTTGGTAATCAAATTCATAGTCTTGAGTCCTGGGCCATGGCACACTAGCAAGTTTTATTTGAATCCTATAAATTTGGTGTACCTCAAAAATCTGTTTCTGCTATATGCATATAATTATGATTTTGATCTACATGTATTGGCAGCACAATTGAACCTCTAGAAACATAGCTATTTTAAAAAGTTAGATCTAAGTGAAGAATATTATAAACTTGTATTAATGAGGGTGAAGGTTCGTACTCCAAGCTTGTGAATTGGTTTCCAAACGTTTTGTTACCAGGCTAGGTAACATCTTCAGCAGAGTTTAGGGGAGGTCAGTGTTCTGACATCCCCTAAACTCCGCTGAAGATGTTACCTAGCCTGGTAATGAAATGTTTGGAAACCAACCCACAAGCTTGGAGTATGAACCTTCACCCTCATCTTATACTCAAGCCACAGATATTCACCACTATTGCAAACTTGTATTAATGTTTCTATTGTTTGTACTTGTTAAGTTACCTAAGTATTTCTATATGATAGACATCAAGCACTTTCTCACCACGTAAAATCTCTCTCTCCACCAAACAAAAGGTGTTTCTGAGAAATCAAAGAGGATTTTATTTCTCCAGGCTACTGTATATGTTAATTCTAACTAAGATTGTTAAAATTATGTTTATAGAACTAGAAACTAGGAACAGGCCTTTCTATTAAAATCAGAAAAATGGCATATTTTGGTCCCATATGATACAGAGGAAATCACAGCCATACTTCATGCTTTACTGGATCATTTATGTTATAGTCCTATGACGGGAAAATCTGCTAAGGTTCCAGAACTGAGAATCTTTGCAAATTCTGATTAGGAGATCAGTGCCCAGAAAAAATGGGAAAGCTGACAAAATATTGTGCCAAAGTATGCTTAATGTATAATTTTTTATATATCCACGAGCTCTAAAAATATCTCTTTCCTCTTTATATGTCATTCCATGACAATAATATGTACTAGAATCGAGGCTGTTTTAAACTATGATTTGTGCAAACAAACCAATATCCACATTTCAGGTTGGTCAGTTTGAAACAAATCATAGGGCAATTATTGCAGGTTCCATTATCTCCAAAACAGTTTGTAGATGATCTGCAATCATCTTTAAACTTGCTGATCTCCAAATGTTAAGGAACAAAACTCCTGCACACGCAAACCCACACCATCCACTACCTCCACAAAACTGCAGAGAAAAGGCTGACAAATTCATTGGAGGGCTAAGATCATTAAACCATAATTCATAGCATGATATTGAAAAGCAGTCATTAATGTAATCCAGACTAACCCCATATACAATATCACACTTGCAATGAAAGAAACTGGCATTAGTAGTACATTTAGGACTTCTATTCTAAAATATTAATTAATTTTACTGTTTTGGGAAATGTAAATGAATTAGCAACTACAATCATAAAGTAAAATCATTCTACGTAAGTATTAGAAATGTATTTTGAATAAGAGTCTGTGCAATTTAGTTGAACATTTTTAATAAAAACATACATGGGACTCAGCATTAATATATAGAAAAAGAAAGCTGAATTTGTAAGCTTCCCAGTAATTTTGATAAAAAACTGACCATTATTTTATATGAAATATCAGTATAAAAACACATTTCAAACACAAAGGTTTTTTTTGTATAAAATCTGATGCAAAATTTATCACACAGAGATCCCTTTATTCAAATGCTCATCAATGTTGAAAGATCCGCAGGGCACAACACTAGTGCAAGCCGTTCACTGGTGAATAAGGCAGTTACCAAAGAACTCTGGTTGACATTCAAAGCGAGTTCTCACTACATTTAATTCTTTTCTTGTGCAGCTTGTCCTAAATTAATACAAATTTAAATTCAATTTGTTATTCCACAAACTTTTGGAAATAGATATTTTACAACTTTAAAATAATATATTTTAAAAGGGATTTGAATTAAACAGTATAGAAAATCTAACTTATAATTAAAACTCAATTTCTGATACTATACAAAATATATTGATGTTTTGATATTTAAATAATGTATAAAAGGACATAACTGTGGTGTAATTTGCACATAAGAGTGAGACATAATTCTTCCCAATCCCATACGTTTAGCTGTACATGCTGCTTTTGCATTTGGTTAGCTACAACAACCAAGTAATTTTAGCTTCAGACTTTGCCTTAACAAGCCAGGAATTTTTAAACTGTCCATGGTTTGTGTAGATTTAGATCCTAGAGCTAACATTTGGGATTCAGGAGCAGTTTGATTTTTTTTTAATGTATCACTTCCTTGTCCTCAAGAAAGCAAACTACATTAAGGCATTTTGTTCTTGAAGTTTTTATTGCTAATTCCTAAATGTAAGGTTGATCTTCTAGAAAATTGTTTGTAGCCATATTTGACCAAAAATGTATATAATTTCACTTAAAGTAGCATAAAAGAACAAGCTTTGTATTGTGCTCTTAACTAAAGTGAATTACTGATATTGTGATATTACTTAGGTACATAGGAATGTATACACTTAATAACCTTAGTTGGGATTGGAATTTCCATCACTTAGTGATGCGGTCATTAGGCCAAATATCATGACTGCACTACTTAACAGTGATAGTTTTGGCAGTCCCGATTGTTAGATCAGGACCTCATGCTTCTTCTGCACTCATTCTCACCCATCCCCTATCTCCCCCCTTTTAGCCACCCTACTCTTACTGCCCTGTTGCCCCTACCACTTGACTTCCCTGTCTTCTTCCTCCTGCTGCTGCTGCTGAGGTGTCTCCAGCCTAGCCCTTTGTGAGGCAGTTGCTGACCACATACAGCCTTCCCAAAGCCTTGATTGCAAAGGTCATCTGGGGACAGCCAAAAGAGCAGAGATTGGGGAAGATAGGTGGGTTGGGTGAGTTGAAGTATATCCCGTTGTCATGAATGTGGGCAGGCTAGCAAGTGCCCAAAATTTGATCAGGTGACCACAGCTGGTCAACTTAGATGACCAGCTGTAACAACCAATCATTCAATAACTTAGAACAGTTGCTGACTGAATAGTCATTAAGGAGAGAGTACGTGTAATTTCTGCTTCATGGAAGAAAATTTGTTCTAGTTTCTTCCAAACTTGGTTAAATAATTTGACTGGAATTTGGTTGTCATGCAGAAAGAGGAGCTTTTACATGTTCTCCAAAAGATAAAAGAGAGAGGAAATCATTGAATTAAGCTCCTATACTGTTCACACCAAAGCCAGTAAATTATATCCAGTTTAAGATTGGACTTTATGTCAATACTAAGATTATCAAGTATGATTTAAAACAGGTTAATGCTTTGATTCAAAATTTATCAATATGAAGTTACCTGGCAGGAGAATTCCTAGTCTTTCCTGAATGGCCTCCAAGTGTGCAATGTATTCAGTTAATGAATCTTCAGGATCTTTTAATGAAGTTTGTGAAATAAAACTTGTAGACCTATACAACAGAAATTATACTTTACCTTAAAATATATTACACATCTTAGAAAATATATAAATAGAAAAAGAAAAATACAAAAGAATGTGTTAAAAGATTTACAAATGTCATAGAGATTATACTTTTCCGGTACATATATGTGTATGTGCCTTTGAGTCTGTGATGACTCCTGGCAACTGTTTGACAAGACCCTGGAGTTTTCTTTGCAAATTTTTTGGAAATGGTTTGACATTGCCTGATCTCATTTTTACAGCTGATAGTGTGACTGACCCAAGGGCACCTAGCTGGCTTTGTGCTTAAGGTAACACCAGAACTCATGATCTCCTGGTTTCTAAGCTGAGACATTAACTACTACAGCAAACTGGCCACACTAAACTTTTTGGTATATGAATTGTGAATAACGGTATATGTAAGGACCCACTTCAAAACCTCATCCCAAGAAAGCAGGACTCTTAGAACAGTTTCATTCCAAAAGGAACTTTTATTAGTAGCCATAGAAGGCAGGATCTGAGGGTTTCCTGCTCAGATCAATAGGTTAAGAGTCCCAAGCAAACCCCACCCCAATAGTTCATCCAGTTAGTTCAAAAGAGCCAATCCCCAGGTGTTAGGTCCGCTGTGGGAATGGAGCTGATAACGGAGTCCGTTTCCATGCCTGTGAAGACGTTGTTGGGTCTTCGCACCTTTTTCTTCCGCAGTGAGAGATAAGCCAATGGCCGGAGGCACATTCCTTTCTCACCCCAGGTTGACATCAAGGGAGAAACAGTTCAAAGAGCAAGTATATAGAAACAGCAGAG
Source organism: Protobothrops mucrosquamatus (assembly GCF_001527695.2). NCBI lineage: Eukaryota > Metazoa > Chordata > Lepidosauria > Squamata > Viperidae > Protobothrops > Protobothrops mucrosquamatus. The sequence goes on along the minus strand of NW_015386455.1, from coordinate 2,723,509 downwards.
AGGATACATTGTAGCAAAGTGAAAGGGCATCCCATAGAGCCTTTCCCCCTCCCCCTCAGGAGAATGGCAGAACCCACAGAAAGAAATGAATTAGATGCCCACCAGGAAGGAAATGGGTTCTGACAGTATATATTATATTGAACCGTAATACATATAGATCACAAAATGAAAACTATGAAATATAATAAAATCTGTCCATAGTACTAAAGGCCATTTTAATTTTAAAATCCTGTAAAATTGAAATATGGATTTTAGGTAAATAGAAACCCAAATTTTGGATGTGTTACAAATCTATAAACTGGGGTCTAGGAAAAGGTTACAATTTGAATTAAATTGTGTTGTCAGATTACTCTTAAGATATGAAATTATTTTAGACATTGAAGCATACTCCCACAATGTAGCTCTTGGCATAGAAGGGATCTAATGTCTTTATCAATAAAACTTAGTATCTCTGCAGCAATTAGCATATGCAAAGTTAATTTAGCATAAATAGAATAGAATAGAACAGAACTGGAAGGGACTTCGGAAGTCTAGTCCAGCCCCCTGCTCAAGCAGGAGAACCTATACCATCTCAGACAAGTGACTGTCTAGCCTCTTTTTAAAAATCTCCAGTGATGGAGCACTGATTTCTGAGAGCAAGCTATTCCACTTTTCTCCACATTGAAACTCATTTTGTTGGATAGGGCCCATTGTTCAAGTTTGTCAAGACCTTTTTGGATCCCGAATTTGTCTTTTGGGGTGTTGGCTACTCTTGCTAGTTTGGTGTCATCTGCAAATTTGATGAGTTCCCCTTCAATTCCCTTATCTAAGTCATTGATGAAGATATTGAAGAATACTGGGCCTAAAATGGAACCTTGTGGTTACACAGCTTACTTCTCTCCATGTGGATATAGTACCGTTAAGGACTACTCATTGAGTATGGTTTGCCAGCCAGCTACAGATCCATCTGGTGGTGATGTTGTCTATTCCACCTTTTCCTAGCTTACCAAGGAGTAGGTTGTGCTTTACTTTATCAAATGCCTTGCTGAAGTCTAAGTATACTACGTCCACAGTATTTCGCTATTAGTTTAGTCACTTTGTCGAAGAATGAAATAAGATTGGTTTGGCATGATCTGTTTTTAACAAACCCATGCTGGCTACTAGTTATAACTTTGTTTGCTTCTAGTTGTTCACAGATCTGTTTTTTTTATTATCTTTTCTAGGATCTTCCCAGGTATTGATGTTAAACTGATTGGTCTGTAGTTTCCTGGGTCCCTTTTTTTCGAAGATGGGAACCACATCAGCCCTTTTCCAATCCTCAGGTACTTCCCCGGTGCTCCAGGATTTTTGAAAGATGTGGCGCAATGGTTCTGAGATAACATCTGCCAGCTCCTTCAGAACTTTGGGATGTAATCTGTCAGGCCCCGGTGATTTATATTTGTCAAGGTTGGATAGGTGTTCTCTTGACCATTTCTCCTTTTTGAGGGAGAATTTAGTCCATTTATATTCATTGACAAAATGCCACTCTCCTTCGCCATCTCTTTCAATTATATCTAGGTCTTAATCTTCTAGTTGATCTTATCTGTCTCCAATCTCTTGGTCTTGCTCCTTCTTCTGTATATGTGTTTTTAATTTCTTCCTCCTCTCTTGGTTTAACTGCAGCTTTACTGCCATTTCTTCCTGTTTCTTTGTTTCTCTCTTTGTACCAGATTCAGAGTCACCTCCTTCCAGAAATGTTTTATGGTTGTCGAAGAATTCCATTGCTTTAAGTGGTGTATCCAATCTATATCTTTTCGTATCCCAATAGATTAAAATCCCTTCTGGAATCAGACATCTGAAATTCACTCCTTTTTCAATTAATTTCCTAGTTAGAAACTGGTATTCTCTTCGGGATCCTCTTATTCTCCTAGGAATTTATTTGAGGACTACAATTTCTTTTTCTTTGTATTTCAAAGGTTCATCTCTTACTCTTCTCAGAATCTTGTCTCTTATGGATCTTTTGAGAAATCTAACATGTACTTCCCTGGGGACTTTATTTCTTCTAGCATAGTTTGAGTTGACTCGATAGATCTGATCTAATTCTCCTTCCACTTGCTGTTTCCCAATTCCTAATGCGTCTGCCAATAATTCTGTTATCAAGTTTAGGAAATCCTCTTCCTTATTTTCCATTATATTTTGAAATCTTAAAAAGTATGAGGCTCTTTCTATCTCCATCCCAGCTATCGAATCTTCTAGTTCTCCATTTATTTGCATCAATTTCTGATTTTCATCTTTTAAGACTTCTAATTTTTGATCAACCTCGGTTGATTTATCTTCTACTTTTTGGATTCTTTGTTGATTATCTGTAATCATCTATTTAAAATTTTCAAATTGAGAGTCCATGTTGTTAATTTTTTGATTCATTTTATCAAAATCACCTCATCTCGTTGTAACCGCCATGTGAGTAGCAATTGCCTCTTGAATTGCTTGTAGAGTCACTTGAGTTTCCTTTTGGAAGTTATTAGCCTTTTCTTGTTGGAGCATTGTATCAATTGATCTCTGATACACTGGACTTGCAGAAGCAGAAAAGGGAGCAGAAGATCCTTTTTTTCCAACTCTAGATTAGGTACACTCATCTTTATCTTTTAATCATACTTTATAATCCACCAAGTAAATCAAAATTTATAATCCAACCGGCTCCTAACAAATAGGAGAAGTAAATAATAAAAATAGTGAGTGGTAAAAAAGAGCAAAAGGGAAAAAAGAAAAAAAAGGATAAAGAAGAAAAAAAAGAAAAAAGAAAATATATATATACCAAAATTTGTAAATGTTCTGTTCAAAGAGATTTCTTGTTATTCACTCTTTCAAAACAGCTTGTAATTTGTAGTCTAGGGAAGTCAGATGACTTCAAAAAACAATTTTTATTTATAATTGTAATCCATCCTGTAGAAAAGGGCAATTAAAAAAGAGTCTTTTTTTCAGCCACAATCTTCAGGACTATAAATTCGTAAATGTTTAAACTATAAGCTGTGTATCGTCATACAGCCAAGTTTTAAAACTCCAGTCAAAACAACTCAGTAAGATAAAGAAAAGAGGAAAAAAAGCAAGATTAAATGTAGTTCTCAGATTTGCCACTAGGTGTCATTAGATGTCCGTTCCCACCATACTTTAAAAAAGTTTAAGAAGTTAAAACCCGATGGTTTCCAAACAAGGAATAAACAAAAAAGATTTATAAATCCAAACATTTTTGAAATTATCTTTCTTTTGTGCCTCAGCTATCTTCACAATATTGTTATAGATCAGTTTTAATTTCCCCAAAGCTTAAACCACCGCTTATAGTTCAGGGGGGAAGGGTAAGGAAAAAAAGCCCCCCCTTCCCTGGAGTTTGGGGATTTCTTGCTTTTGAATGGTTTTTCCCAGAACTAGTATTTCCACTTGTAGGAAAGTAGTCTCACCCGGATCAGCTGTTTTGCTTTCCGCTTTTAGAATTCATTGTCAGCTGCTTCTGGCTGACTGCATGGGTGCGGTCAGGCTTTCTTCCTGCCGGTCCCGAGGGCTCCTTTGGATCAAGCGGGCCAGCTCTGATCTGCAAAGTTTCACCCTTTGGCCAGTTGTCTTTATGGGGCGACTTTCGGTCCTATTGGACTCCTCAGCTGGTAGAAATCAGGCTTGGGGAACAGAGCTTCATTCCCCAGTGCCCAACTTGCAGCGACGTCACCAGAAAACCCGAAGTTTGATATGAAACTTTATTCATACTGTATTTTTATCAACAAGTACTTGTAATTATACCACTGAAGCTATACCATTCATAAACATGGAAACAGAATAATAAAATGAAGTACAAATTTTACAATTATGTAGATAAAATAATTTTGGTATAAATAAACAGATTTTATTGATGTACAGAACTGGACATGAGTCTAGTTAAGCATAATATATATTTATAATATTGTTAGTAAAAATAATCCTGCAAAAGACACACATACAGTGAAGTAAGGTCTGCACTCACCTGTTATGTAAATGGTGTAAAGATTTAACTGTGCAGCTTGCAAGTCTCATGAGATTATTTCTGTTGTATTCACCTTCTGGAGCAGCATAACTTGGGAAGGGCTTTTGTTGCTTTAGTACTTCTAAACTAGCTACAGGATCTGTTTTAAGCAATGTAAAATTTTAATCTGAACTGTGAGAATTTCAGGTTATAGCTGTTTCACAAATGAAGAAAAATAAGCATGATTAGTACATTCTATTGTGCATTAAAAACTGTGAATACAGGTAGTCCTCAAGTTATGACCATAAACACAGCCTGTCCATTTCAGTCAAAAGTCAGAAGGGCTGTTAAGTGAACCACCTCATTAACAACTGCGCCATCACTGCTCTCTCCAATGCATTCGTTAAATGAATGCATGAATCATTAAGTGGAGCATTGGGTACCTTGTGGACAGGGAGACCCTGGGAGGCTTAGACACAAGCCCACCTGCTTTGGGCCTCCCAAGGCCTCCCCCAACACCCTGAGATACCTCATGCCCCCTTCCTGCCCACCCTACAGGACTCCTCCCTACTTTACCCTGTCACAATCGCACTTATTTTTTGAGATCTTCAGAGCTCAAGGAGGTGAGAGTAGGGAAGGACAGGATGCTCTGTTGCTGGGCCACAATTGAGAAGAAATCCTGTCTTGAAAGGGAAAACCCTTTCATCATTGCTAGTTTTATATATGCTAGCGCTGCTAACACTGGGAAATCTAAAACTGTCTAGGAATGAAGAAAAACTGGCAGGATTTCTTGTCCTCACTAGCATTAGTGCAGGTTAATGCTGGGGCAGCTAACACTTTTAACTATTGACCATGGTATTCTTTCGGGCTGATTTAGGGAATTGGAGAAGGGTAGTGCAGTGTTCTGCTAGTTCACCTCCTTCTTCAAGTCCCAGTTGGTGTTAATAGGATGTGTGAGATCCAGCTCACAGCCACTTCTTTGTGGGGTGCCACAGGGCTCGGGACTTTCTCTGCTCCTTTTTAGCATCTACACCAAGCCCTGTGGAATGAAACATGAAACTGCTGGGCGAGATCATCTGTCACCATGGGATGAGGTATCAACAGTATGTTGCTGGTTCTCGGTTATATATCTTTGTCCTGGGACAAGTGAATGATGCAGCAGACATTCTTTTGTGGTGCCTGGAGGCTGTGAGGGCCTGGATGGGGAACAACAGTCTTCAGCTGAACTCTGGTAAGATGGAGTGGCTGTATATCCAGATCTTTGGTCTTGGATAGGGTTGCATTCCAACTCGGAAGTCCTCTTGGACTCATGACTCTTGCTCGAAGAGCAGGGGGAAGCTGTGGCTAGGATAGCCTTTGAACAACTTCATGTTATGCGTTAGTTACTTCTTTTCCTGGACAGTGAAAATCTGTTTGATCAGTCATGCCCTCATCATCTCCCATTGGTATACTGCAACTACATGGGGCTACCCTTGAAAAGCATCTGGAAGCTTCAGCTGCGAGCTATACTAGGTACCCAAAGAAGGGCACCTAGTACAGCTCAGCGAACTGCATTGGGTACCAGTTTGCTTCTGGGTCCAATTCAAGGTGTTGGTTATTATCTATAAAGCCCTACAATTTTAACTCAATTTAACTAACATTTTAATTGTTTAATATACTGACATATTTTAATGTCTTACTGTATAATCTCCAGAGTCTCTTTTTGAATGCGATGGGTGGTTTAGAAATGTAAATATAAATAAAGTATTAAAAGTAGTGTATTTATTTCCTGCCTAACCTTAACTTCAATGATACTGATTTTATTATCTCTTCTGAATTAAGATGTATATTAATTTAGAATGTTTTTTGTAAAAAATAAACTGGCTTAAGATTTTAATATTGCTAGTGACAATAAATGTTGAGAATATGGCATATATTGGCATACAAATGCTAATTTGCCTATAACAATCATTTCTTCTTTTCACATTATTCAAATTAATTTAATAAAACTGAATTAAAATTGCAATTGGAGTAAATTACTTTATCAAAATGTCATACAGAAATACAATACAAGGTACCTATTTGTTATTGGCAAGTGACATATTTCCCCAAATAAGATATTCATATCGATTTAATTTTGCCAAATAAATACCCCCAACTTAAGGTGGCCAAGCCATCCATTGAATCTCTCTATTGCTCTCTAACAACCTCGGTCTCATATAATTTCCAGAACTGTTTTTTTTTATTTAAACAATTACAAAAAGTAAGAATATGTTCTGTTGCGCTTTTCCAATTTCTGCACATAATAAAATATTTTGTTTACTCAGAATAAATCTAACAGAAACATATGTATATATCATTACTTTACTTTTCAGTTTACTTAATAGAAATGATTTACTAAGAATTACAGTGAAGCTATAGGATTTATCAGTAAACGCTCTCACATGAATTGCGTCCAAGGCTAGAAGAAATGACTTCCAGTGGCATTTCTTTCTTATTTACTTTATGCCATTTTCTTACTAGAAACTTTAATCTTTGGAGATAGAAAAAGAGAAACATTAATGAGTAAATTGAAACAACACATAAGATAATATTTCTATATTAACTATTAATTATCAAAGTTTACAAGTGCTGTTAACCACAATATTTTGCTTTCTCATACTTCTTTTAAAAAAAGAAAACAATGGATTAAAGCTTTAATAGTTAACCAACCATTTAAATCCCATTAGTTCCATTGGATTTACAAGAATTTTTATTCACCATTTATGGAAACCAATATCAGGAAATAATAAAATAATGTAAACCCTTTGAAAAAAAAGTACTAAAGATTAGTTACCTTAATATTGCAATGACCACACGGACTGCAGATCTGAACTTGGTAAAAAAACGACTTCGTGTTTCAGAAACATTCAGATCAGGAGGAGAAGGATAAATGCCCATGCGTGCTATCAGGGACAATGTTGCTTGTTCACATTCTTGAAATCCACCCAAAAGCAGAAGAAGGTATTTCTTCTGATAAACCAGGGCCTTCCTAAAACTCTCAGCTCTCAAATACTTACAATAAAGCTTCTGTATCTAAATAACAACAACAACAATAATAATAGCAGTAGCAAAATAATTCTTATGGGGAGCTAAGAAAATATTTTGGAGTTCTGGTAATTACAGTGCTTAACAACAGTCACTGATTACACCAACTGCATCTCTTAGTGCTGGCAATCTTGCCACTCCTGATGATTGTCATTAAGGAAAAAATGCAGGATGTTACCTAATGACCTCCTTGGACTTCCTGCTGCTCTTCAACAAGCAAAGGATGATTGTTGTGGGGGGAAATGGAGAAAGAAGAACTATTAGCTGTGTTTGCCACCTTGAATTACATACAAAGTAATAAAGGTGGGATAAAAATCTAAATAAATCTAATAAATCTAAATAAATACATACATTACATACATACAGTTGGGAAGTCACAATGAAGTCACAAGTGTCAGGCAGTACACAAAGAGTAAATGCTGCTGCCAAGGGGAGAGGTGGAGGACAGTGCATTAATGGCCGCTGAGATGTAGCCTGAGCATGGTGGGGCCAGCTGTTGCCGAGTGGGAAGAGTGCACAAGGGCAGATGACTGGCACAATGCAAGCAAAACAGGGCCAGAGGTGGCTGCTACCAGGTGGACTGGCAGCCTTTGGGGAATGGTGTGAGTGTGGTATGGTCAGGGCTGGCTGCTTCAGGGTTTTTAAGAATGCAGGAGGGATGTGGATGACTGGTATGAATAGGACCAGGGAGTGGCTGTTGCACTGAGGTAACTGTTGCTGGAGACACAAAATTGTGCAGATGTGGCATGAGTACAGTGGTCCTAGGGTTGGCTGCACAGGTGGCTGCTGTGGGCAGCAGTTCCACATGAGTCTGGAATATGAGATTCCCAGAATCTTCAGAGGAAAAACCTCTGAATCTCAGCGATTTACTAGAGCAATAGTCCCCAACCTTTTGGCACCAGGGAGCAATTCCGTGGAGATAGATTTTTCCACGGACCAGAGGAGATGTGCTACCTCCAACTGGTGGATGGGGCTTCACTTATTTGTGTGGCTGTTTCTGGCATGTCATGGACTGGTGCTGGTCCACGGACCAGGGGTTGGGGACCCCTATATTAGAGCAGCTCATAACCTTTAGTTCCAGCTCTTCGATTGGCTTTGCTTGTGGGAAGCCAACAGCAAAGGTTGCAAGTAGTGATGATGTGACATAGGATACTGCAACTGTGGTAAATGCAAGTCGATTGCCAAGCACCAGATCATGATCACATGACCACTGGAATGTTGAGATGCCAGAACTTGAAGAACTAGTTTCACTCAGCGCTGTCATAACTTCAAGCAGTTGCTGAGCCAACGGTTGTTAGCCGAGAACTTATAGCTTAATGAATGTAAACTTTGCATCTCAGAAGTTGCACTAGGCATATAAAATAAGGACTGGATCCAACAATATCAGTTAGCTGAATGTTCTGTTGTTAAGGGCAGTGAATGTACATTCATGTTCATAGTTGTACAAATTCTGAATAAATGCTAAGAACTATGCTTTTGTATCATTCTTATAGGAACAAAGTTTGGATTTATTATGGATTTTTTTCAGTAACTGGGAGTTGAAAGAGTTAACCATTACTTCTGAATAATGTAAGATGATTAAAACAAAGCTGATCTGTTTCAAATGTTTTGGGGATTATGTTTTCAAAAATATTTTAAAATCTTTCATTCTGCCAAATTATTTGTATTTTGAATGGTGGACAACAATCCAATATAGTTGGTAGATGACATCAAATCTGGGAGTGGAAAAAATGGAGGAGCAGCTCATCCCAAATTCCTATTTTTCCCTATACCAGAATACTCAAAATATTCATGTGATAAAGAAAATTTACCTTGGCTGTTTTGTATGTTCCTAACTCTAAAAACTACATGAATCAGAGACTACTTATTTGAAATTTCAGCTAAAATTAAAACTCTGCTTTCTCTTGCCAAACACACTAAATCCCAGTCTGCTTTCCTTTGCCATTCCCAGACAGACAATGGATAAAAATAATAGAAATATAGTATTGTTTACCTTTGGGCTGGAAGACATCACAGTTTGTTTGTTTTCTGTCACATTTGTTTTGGTTGCTGCATAGTTTGTTGCTTTCAAACCATTCTGTAAACCACACTTATCCTGGTAAGTATACCCTTCTGATGCTTGCATAGAGTGAATTATACTTGTAGGGATAACCTAAATGTAACATTATAATAATAAAGTGATTAAAAACTTCATACAACAAAATATGACTTTAATTCAACAATATAAATATATATGTTAAAAAGAATTAAATCCACTGTGGCAAATCAATCTGCTACAAGATTAATTTAAAAGAGGACTTGATAACTTCCTGAGGACACCTAGTTTGCACTTTTAAGTCAGTACTGATTTCTGGCAACAGTCTGGATTAGTTCCTGCAGTTTTCTTGGCAAGATTTCAGAAGTGGTTTACTGGTAGAGAGGATCAAAAAGATTATTGGAATGTCTTTGGAGAAATTATAAGTTACTAAAGACAAGATAAAGATGGCAAACATGTGACCCTACAGTCAGCACCGGTCACCCTGTCTTCAATGGTTCTTAATTAACTGAATGGTAGGACTTTTCTAAGAGGCAAAATGCTTTCTATTTGTAATCTTCCCAAAAATTGTGAAAAAACTTAAATAATCGCTTTGCTGAAATTCAACAGCTTCTTCATCTTCTTTTCTTCTATTTTTACTGTTCTGGGTGTTGAGGGAGATACAAAGTTCTGGTTCTTGCATTTCTGGTGGCCTCAACCATTGTTGATTCATGTTGCTGCAATGTATCTTTGATGTTGTCTCTCCATCTTCTGCTGGGTCTGCCTCATGTTCTTTGGCCTTATTCTCTTTTTATATATGCCTTGTATGGTATAGAATCTCAAGACAGCATTCAACAGCAAATTGCGAAATTTAGATGGAACAATACTGACTGATTTTTCAATCAGTATTGTGTGAGGGGAGGGAGTGGGGATAAGTATGAGAATGGGAGCACTTAGCCTCCCAGAAGCCATTCCTACACTTATTGGGCATTAGTGTTGAATTTCAATTATGCAATAAGCCATGGGAACGCCATATTTGATCTACAGAACATGACTGAAAATATTTCATTGCATATATGAAAGTCTTTATATTTCCCATCAAAGTCTAAATAATTTTTAAATGTTAAGATTATTTAACACTGAAAAAATGTTATTGTGATAAGAACATAATTAACTGGTTTAGATTCCAAACTACATTCAAAAATATATATACAGTAGAGGGGGAAATAAACAGGTAGCTCTGACTTATAACCATTTGTTCAGTGATCGTTGAAGTTATGATGGTGCTGAACAAATAGTGGTTACAACTAGTCCTGAGTTTTGGCTGTCCCAGTATCCCTGTGATCAGTTGCAATGCCCCATGACCACTTGATCGCCACTTGTGACCTTCTCTTCTGGCTTCCCCAGAAAGTCAATGAGGAAGCCAGTAGGGAATGTCACAATTTACTGGGGTAAGTCTCACATACCTGTGCACCCTCCTCTAGCTCTACACCTGTGACAGCCACTCACACATCCTTGTACACCCTTCCCAAGCCTTGCTTCTTTGCACCCTCGCACACTCTCCGATTCTCACTCTGCCTCCCTCACACCATCCCTTAGCTTTCCTTATACACGTGCACTCTCCCCAACCTTTGTGATGTTTCCTTCACACCCCTTTGTGAACACTTCCACCTGGCAGCCACTGCATACTTACCTGTCAATCTGCTTGCAAGCCATCTGGGACTTGCAATGTCCTGCTAGCTTCCCAGTAACTAGGTTATGGGACATTGGTAGGAAGTTGTCTTGCCTAACTGTAGGTTTCAGTTAACAATGACAACAAGGACTGCAGGGATTGCAGTTGCTAAGTATACATAGTCAAATCTTTTAATTTCCCAGGGAAAGATTTGGGGGAAAAGAGTAGTTTTGTATGATTTTTAATTTTTTATAATAAAATATAAAAATAATAGTTATTTAAATATTAGGAATAATAATATAAGATACTATATAATATATAGTATCTTATATTATTATGTTGCTTTGGCCTGGCTCACTAATTTTACCAACTTTACCAACTCCACGAGGATTGTTTTCACCCCCCCTCTCACCCCTTTCTGGTTTCTCACAGCCGGACTTGTTGCTATTGAATGTTCCACAGGACGGTTCTGCTGGCTCTGCGTGATTCCCCCGCCGCGCAGACCTGGCCCAGTACACTCTCAAGGGCCCACCTTGATGA
>NW_015386455.1:2686725-2709895 GCF_001527695.2 Protobothrops mucrosquamatus | reverse complement strand
CCATCAAGCGGGATTGGCCTAGGGGGGGATTTTATAGGGATTTTAAAGGGATTTTATAATTTTTCTAATACAGGTTAATTAATATATATTTTAATTTGGCTTTTAAATATTTATTGTATAGCTCTGTTTTTATTTACCTGTAAGCCGCCCTGAGTCCCTCGGGAGAAGGGCGGGGTATAAATTAAAGTAATAATAATAAATAAATATATATTATACAATAATATAAAATGTTATATTATAATAAGAATAGTTAATTTATTTTAGACAATCTATAGTTTTAAAGGACAAGATTGTAGGTTTATGCCAAGATTCTGCCACAGAGGCTTTTCAAACCACAAAGCTTGGGAAAATAGGTTGCTACTGTGAGAGTTTTCTTGCCATTTTTAACATGGATCAAGACTGCGATATACTAAAAATCTGAGCAGAGAACTTCAAATTGTGTTTTGATGTGCCTGTACCTAGTACTAATTCAAAACTGATGTGATACTTCACAGCTTTGTCATTGTGGGGAAAATAGGAAGAGGAAAGTGTGTTGGATAAATTTGCTGCAATGAGTTTTGTAAAAATAATAAAAGCAGGATATAAATAAAAATAAAATAAAATAAAAATATTTTTATTCTATTGGAAGACATGAGAGATTAGCTGGTTTTCTATAAATTGTAACTAAAGCCTAAATAGTTATTTATGAAAAAAAAATATCCTCTTACCACAGGTTTGGAAAAAGCCAGTAATTCTTTGATTTCAAGTATATGAAGTAAGGCTGCAACTATCTCATCATTTGATGCAGACCAATTTACTGTTCTGTTAAGTACAAAACAGAAAAATGTAATCCAGGTAGCTATGCAACAAGTAGCTGTCCCCAAAATACAGATACATAACTCTGTATATTTAGTCTCAAGCAACATAGCTAAAAATAATAAATTTGTGTAAAACAATCTTATATAGATCTTTGCAGTCATATAAAATTAATATTCACCAGCCAACCTCACAAATGATTTTGGGCAGGGGACAATTTCTGCTACTTGGAATCTTATACAGCACTTGCCTGAAATCTGGAAAGCAGTTAATATTCAGTACAGAAAGCACAGTTAACATGTATCACTGAATTCAAGCTTCCTGATTAACTATCACTAATCTAAACAGTAATATCAGGTATTGCCATTAACATTTTTTCCCAGGAAGACTGATATTTCTTGGAAAGTATAGACAGTGTGTCCAATTGTTAGAATTGATGATTTCCCCTTGTATCTCCAATTTCTAGAAGATGTTTCTAAAACAAAGAGAATTCTTAAAAGAATACTCACTTGTCTATAGTTTTATATATGAACTCAGAAAGATATGCAGCAACAAGAACCAGCTGTTCTCTGATGTTTTCCAATATCTGTTGTTCAACATGCAATCTTACAGTATCAGATGTAAAAGTTAAGTTAGTGTAATTATTTCTTGAAGGAAATTGGTTATATTTTTTTAATAATATTTCTTGTTTCTTCAGATCTTCTAGCATTTTTTGCAATTCCATGAATTTCATACAGTTTTGCAAATATTGTAATGTGGACTCATTCTATTGGAATAAAAAATACAGTAATTTGTATTATATCCAATAATGTATAGAACACACACACACACAGAGAGAGAGAAATCAAAGAATATTTTGGGGTACAAGAGGCACTTTGTGGTAGTTGGTGATTCTTTGCTAAGAAAAATAAGGACTGAGTATGCCAAGCTGGTATTATATCACAGGGACAACCAGAATATGATGAACAGGTTGCTGAAACTGCAAAGTATGGTAACCATCTGTCAACGCTGCTAATATTGGATATTATTGCTTTGACAAGATATGCAGAACTGTCTGGTATTTTTAGAGTTAATTCAGATAGTGGAGGGGGGGGAGAGGAGAAAGATAAGGACTGCACTGGGAAGGGAACCTTTGCCCTCCAGGTTGATTGGAAAATGTGAATGATGACTGCAAAAAGGGGAGGGGGAATAGCCTGGAATGTTATGTGCAAAGGAAGGGAAATTCAGAACTTGGCATCCCTCCATGTTGTGCCGATACTGTGTTACACTGTAATAAAGGCTTTCTAGGATAAACAATGCCTGGAAGTTTTTTGAAGTGTTTCATTAGTCAGAACCATGACACCATCCCTTTGAGTATTCAACATGAATGACAATGCCAAAAAAGACTTTCAGAGACTACAAAGTCCTGGACAGAAAAATGGGAATATAAATATTGTTTTTGTTAATCTTTCCATCTATAAGGATAAAAGCCTTTCACATGTGATAAGAGGAACAGGATTCTATAAGTCAACAATTAGCTATATAGATTGTGCTGCTATTTTTGAATTCCTCGATCATGGATCTATTTACACAAAGAACTCATGAAAAAGGTAGGCTACATCTCATGGAACCGGGAAGTATCTCACCATTCTCAATAAGAAAGCATTAAATTGAAGAAAAAGGGGAAGGATGGTGTTGAATGTATCACCAAGGGCTGAGAACAGGTCCACACTTGAAGAGCCAATTACTGATTTATTGGTACTCATGCTTATGCACAGGAATATTGAAATTGATATTTAACACATGCTTGGAGTTAGATAAGGGTAAACAGAATTCAAGGAAGGTTAGACTTAGTTCGCTTGTGGCTACTTAGGGATTTTAGGCTGATGCCTCTTTTAACTGTGTCCCCAGGTTCTGCCACACCTTACACCAACAATGCAGGAGACATAGGAAATCAAAGAAATAGAAAGTAGAGATTGAAAGAAATTATAAAAGTGAAGCCAATAGGAGACAGGCATGCTATATGGAAGAAATCCTTCTGTGCCACATTAAAAACTTAACAATGGGAGATTTTAATTAATATGATATCTAATAATTATAGTCCTCTCTTGCTGAAAACCTGTTTGGGAGAAAATGGAAGTATTAAAGGGAGAGGGTTATATTTTGGACCCAATCATTTTTAATTTTATGTGTGTGTGTATGTATGTATAAAATACATTTATTGTATTATATAAGAGAGTCAGCCAGCTGGATGACCTGGGCCAGTCATTCCCTCTTAGCCCAACTCACCTCACAGGGTTGTTGTGGGGAAAATATGAGGAATACGTATTAGGTGTGTTTGCTGCCTTGAGTTGTTTTCGCCGAGCCCTGAAGGCCCATCTATTCCGTGCGGCCGGCCTGGCGTAGTTTGATTATGTTTCAGTGGGGTTTTTTTTTACGGGTGTGTTTTTAGAACAGGCCTGTTATTTAATTCGATTTTAAAACAAACTATTTATTTATTATCGTGGTTTTTAGTATCGCCTGTTCACCACCCTGAGTCCCGCAAGGGAGATAGGGCGGTATATAAATTTAATAAATAAATAAATAAATAAAAATAATAAAAGTAGGACACAAATCAAAATTAATCAATCAATCAATTAATGTTCTTTACTCAAAGGCTTCAAATATAGACTACATAGCTATCTGTTCCAAACACTTTAATAGCCCTTGCACAGATGATCTATAACAGTGATGGCAAACCTACAGTATGGCACGTGTGCCAGAGGCGGCACTCAGAGCCCTCTCTGTGGGCACACCTGCCACCACTGCCAGCTCGCGCAGGTCCATTAGGCCACCTCTGGCACCCGGAGTGGCAGCCCCACCCAGCACAAAGGAGGCAAAGCAGCTGGCTAGCAAGCTCGAGTAGAGGTGGTAGAGCACGCCCCCTATGTGCTCACTGGCCTCTGTGTGCGGGGGCTGATGGTGTCAGGCAGCAGCCGCTCTTGCCTCGCCTTGCAGCAATGGCACCCTGCCCTACCCCACCTCACCCCGCAGGACGAGCCTCCTGCCCACTATCCCACCCACCAGAGACTCCCTGGATCTCCCCCAATCTTGCCATGCCCACCCAGTGGGCCATGCCCACCCCCAACCCTGAGGGCACCACAATGCTGATGCGGCCCTGGCACTTTGCGATAAATAAGTGGGTTTTGGGTTGCGGTTTGGGCATTCGGTCTCTAAAAGGTTCGCCATCACTGATCTATAGGCTGGACCACAGAATCTACAATTCTATGTAGATTCCTCTATGTGCATTATACTACTAAGGTAACAAAAATAGGATATTCTTACTTGATTTTCTTGAGCTTCTAGAAGTGCCCTTAAACAGTGACATTCAGTTTGTTGCTTCTGTGCCCTTTTTCTTTCTCCTTGTACTGTCCTGATCTGTTGATCGCTCGATGATTTCACAGCAGACTGCAATTGTTTCCACCCCCTTTTTGTTTGTGCTTCTTTCTCTCTTTGTACCTCCAAAGTATGAGCAACATCTTGTTTTTTATTTTGCATCATTGACCCTGTAACGTGAACAGTGTTTTGGAGATCTTGTTCTTGTTGAAATTCTTTACAATGTATATGCATTTCTTCCATCTGTTTCTTTGAATCAAATATCTGCTGCTGTGATTTCTCAATTATAGCAAAAAGTTTCCTAGAATTGGACCTTTCTAAATGCAACTGTGCTTGCAATTCCAGCAATGAATCTTTATGTTTACAAGATCCACATTCATTTAATTTCATAGTCAGATGTTCTGTCAAAACACGTTCATGGTTCAAGGCATTTAACAGGTCTGCATTTTGTTTTTTCTCAATATCTAAATTTTTCTGCAGTTCCAATAGTTTATTCTGATCCTTGGATAATAAAGCCTCACAGCGAGAATGTTCAATTTGGAGTTCTTTATGGAGATTACTATTTGCTGACTGTTCATGCTCTAAAGCCACAGTTAATTGATTGTTCTGAATACACTGTAACTCCAAGGCACCTTGCAACTCCTGTACAACACAAAGATATATTTACATTAATTATATAAAAATTCAAACCTGAATATCTATGAAGTCTAATACTGTAGTCAATGAGATTTCATGGAAATTAGGATTTGAGTCCAGACAGCTTTAAGAAAAACAGACAGACGTATAATCTTTAAGGAATGCAAAGAAACAATTTCACCAGTGAAAGAAGGTCCATTCATTCTACCTGTGTTTTCAGCTATAGGCTACACTCTCCCAAAGATAAATTGATTTATAAAACAGCAGCATAAAATTAGGTAATGGATCTATCCTAAGAAGCACTTACCCAAGACAATATGTTAAAAAAAACCTAAGTAAATTAATGAGACTAATAGTAAACACATTTTTATCATTTCAATTGGTTTTGCAAGGGTAAGCCTGTTTGAAGTGCTTTAGTACAGGGCTTTTCAACCTTTTCACCCATTGTACCACTTTTAGGATGTGGCAATATCCGAGTACCACCAGTCGCTTAGCAAGGTGTCAAAAACTTGACCAAAACAAACAAACAAACAGGAAAAAAGTGATAAAGTACAGGTAGTCCTCGACTTACAACAGTTTGCTTAGTGACTGTTCGAAGTTACAATGGCACTGAAAAAGTGCCCCCCAAGCCACAGCCGAGCAAGACACCTGCCTGCCCACCTGGTGGCGCTCTTCCTCCTTGTGAGCAGTGTGTTATGTTGTCAAACTTGAAAGTATTTTGAATTTTCACATTTCTGTCTTATTTTTCAGCATCTCTGACCATGTCATGGCTGCCATTCTGCTAAACTATGCATAGCAAGCTGACAGCCTGACATTAATAACAGGAGAAGGGAGCAGTGGGGGCAGGGACAAAGGGAGGGAACCAGGAGGAATCAAAACTAAGCCATACTGTCCTGTTCCAGCCGTCTCAAGGTCACACCAAAATAATGCAGAGCCAGCAAGTGCCGAAAACAGGGACTATTTCCCAAACAATTTTGGGACTGGACAATGGACAATGACTGATAACCAGCGATTGGCCGGGAACAAGGGAAAGTTAACTGTATCCTTTATGTGTGAAAATCTCAGATCCGGCTTGTTCCAATGACTATACCCCAGATTCATTACACTTATCAATAAATACAATAAAATAGAGATACAAAAATAAAGGCCTTCTCTACACATTGAGATGTTAAATATTGACATTTTATATAAATATATGATAAAAAAACCAGGACAAATTCTCTTTTTATTGTTTGTAGAAAAATGAAACTACTACACTGAATTGGTTATAGCTGTCTTTTCACTGACAGATATCTTTCTTTACTGTAAAAATTAAATATTAGATGATCTTTGCAAGACAACTATTGAAAGGAGTCTTTTAAATATTTGAGTTTTATTTTTCCTAAGAAACTGACCTGGCAAGCTTGCACCTTAGTATATTTGGAAGCAAATAAACAAAACAATTGGATGATTTTGTCCTCTTTTATATTTAAGATTTATTAATAACACTACATGGAACATTTTCTGAGAAGGAGACAATATATTAGCAAAGGAACATACAGATTTTTTTTAAAGGATGTCAGTATCAAATTAAAGACAAATATAAGATCAAACTGTATAGGGTGTGAAAATTATATAAGTTATCTAAAATATATCATCTGGCTGGGGCTTGAAACAAAATCACGGTTAGTCCTATAATAAATAAAATAAAACAAGATGTGTTATCACTTTTAGGCATACTGAGCTAACAAAAAATGAATCTAGTTTGAACTTTGATCATTATACAGTTTTTGGTAAGTGCTCCATGACAAGGGATCTTGAGGTAGTTATTCCTCCTAGCCTAAGCCTAACTGGAATTTGTTAATGGGCCCAGTTAGTCAGTTTATAGACATTATTTCTTTTCATCAGGAAAAGGATATATATCTAGTAATGGGGAACAAGAAAAAAAATAGTTTGCTTTGGAGATTTACTACATTGAATTTAACCTATTTTGGTTGAAGACAAGAATATAAAAAACTGTGTAGCAATAGGGATTATCATTTTATGACATATTTTACCTCTATAGCTTTTGATTTTTCATCCTCTTTTATTTTATGCTGTTTCTGCTCTTCATCCAACTTAATCTGTAATTCTTTGTTTTTAAGATGTTCCCTCTGTAAATTCTCAAGTGCTGCTGTAATACTTCTCTCTTTATTTTCCAATGCAGAACTATGGCATAACATTTTAAAATATTATTTATAAAAATTGTTAATCTAACTACAAATCATTCTTTTTTCAGGAAATTAGGCCTTTAATGACTGAACAAAAATAAAATTAATATATTTTTCACTATAGATTTTAATCACAGTGGTTAAAAAATGTCAAATTTCTTTTTGTGAATTTTTTCATGCTGGTATCAATACACAATATAAAAATGATTTCTCTATATGCACACAGCTGAAAATATAAACTAGGAACAGTATGTATCATTACAAAATTAGGGCTATGTGAAAAGGGGAACTAAAATAAGAAATCATAACAATAATGAAATTAATTACCACAATAAAAATAACAAAAATACTTCTTTATGTAGGAAGCAGGCATTTTATAAACAAAGTTATAAACAGACAAAGAGAATTATTAGAATTGGTTTAAAGGAATCTCAGAAGTGAGCCTTTATGCTATACAATAGGGATTGAAGCTATATACTCCAAAATGATCAGTGAATCGGTGTGAACCACCCCCTTCTATTCAAATTCCTATGAATAGAACTAATGATTTCATGAATGGGATAATCCTACTGAAGGGGCCAGGAAGGTTCCTTTTTTCCTATGCAAATTTTAAGAACAAATATATTAACCCTATGCCAGAAATATAATGTTACTGGGAGGGCTTTCCATATGCAATTTACTTTGGAGTAACTTATACATATAATAAATAAGTATATGCTGTACACACACACACACACACACACACACACACACACACACACACACATTTGTATGAATGAACATACAAACACACTAGTGTACATCTTCCCCTGATGCACTTATATTTTGCTGATATGTAGGCTGACATTCTCCACATATAAGTGCCCATCTTTCTTCCTCTTCCATTCCAGGATGTAGGTCACTTTTTTCCTTCTCTAACCTCTTCCAGTCACAAGGGAGATATCCTAGTTCTCCTCCTCCTTCCATAGAAGGTGCTTACTGAGGTCTTTCCAAAAGCCCATATTGGTGTACCCTTCATCTGAAAAGGGAGGAAATGAATATCTGGATCCCAGCACCACCCAAATGTTCCTCCTTCCATTTGGCATTTTGTTTTCCAGCTGAGCCAGTTGGGAATGGTGGCTGATTCCAGACTGTTCCTGTATGGAATTGGGATATTTTGTATGGTTGTGCAAAGCACTTGAAAGGGCAGGAGTAAAGATAGGAGTGAATCTTCTTTCTCTTTGCTCCTTTCGGCTGCCTTTCTCTTATCCTTTCTTGACTTTCCTGTTAATAGATCATGATGTATCACACTGATCCCACATAAACAAATGAATATGGGTACTGATAAATCAGAGGATGTACCACAATTCATCCTTCCCCCACAAATCACTCAGAGATAGCATCCAAATAGCAGAGCAATGGCACTATTAATGCCTCTGCTGCATTTCTAATACAATAGAACTAATAAAACGAAGGAAAAATTTCCTGACAGTGAGAATAATCAACAATGGAACAGCTTGCCTTCAGAAGTTGTGGGTGCTGGAGGCTTTTAAGAAGAAACTGGACAGTCATTTGTCTGAAATGATAGAGTCTCCTGCTTGAGCAGTGGATTGGACTAGAAGACTTCCAATGTCCCTTCCAACTCTGTTAATAATAATAACAACAACAACAACAATAAAGTTGGAAGGGATCTTGGCAGTCATCTAGTCCAACCCCCTGCTCAGGCAGGAAACCCTATACTATTTCGGACAAATGGCTGTTCAGTCTCTTCTTAAAAACTTCCAGTGTTGGAGCATTCACCACTTCTGGAGGCAGGTTGTTCCATTGGTTAATTGTTCTGTCAGGAAGTTTCTCCTTAGTTCTAGGTTGCTTCTCTCCTTGATTAGTTTCCATTCGTTGCTTCTTGTCCTGCCTTCAGGCGCCTTGGAGAATAGCTTGACTCCCTCTTCTCTGTGGCAGCCCCCGAGATATTGGAACACTGCTATCATGTCCCCCTCGTCCTTCTCTTCATTAAACTAGACATACCCAATTCCAGCAGCCGTTCCTTATATGTTTTAGCCTCCAGTCCCCTAATCATCTTTGTTGGTCTTCTCTGTACTCTTTCTAGAGTCTCAACATCTTTTTTACATGGTGGTGACCAAAACTAGATGCAGTATTCCAAGTGTGGCCTTACCAAGGCATTGTAAAGTGGTATTAACACTTCACGTGATGTTGATTCTATCCCTCTGTTAATGCAGCCTAGCACTGTGTTGGCTTTTTGGCAGCTGTAGCACACTGCTGGCTCATATTTAAGTAATTGTCCACTAGGACTCCGAGATCCCTCTCACAGTTACTACTATTGAGCAAGGTACCCCCTATACCAAGGGTGTCAAACTGCGAGCCGGACGCGTCATGCGGAAGCTGCGCCCACCCCATTGCCAGCAATGGCAAAACTCTCCTGATACGTTGCGTGACGTCACAAGTTTGACATGTCTGCCCTATATTATACCTATACATTTGGTTTTTCTTGCCTAAATGTAGAACCTTACTTTTTTCACCATTGAATTTCATTTTGTTAGATAGAGCCCAATGTTCAAGTCTGTCCAGATCCTCCTGTATCTTAAGCCTGTCTTCTGGAGTGTTGGCTATTCCTGCCAGTTTGGTGTAGTCTGCAAATTTGATGAGTTCCCCATCTATCCCCTTGTCCAAATTGTTGATGCAGATGTTGATGAGCACTGGGCCCAGAATAGAGCCCTGGGCACCCCACTTCACACTTCTCTCCATGTAGATGCGGTTCCATTGAGGACCACACACTGAGTACGGCCGGTCAGCCAGCTACAAATCCATCTGGTGGTGATGCTGTCTAAACCACATTTTTCTATCTTATCGAGTAGTAGGTTGTGATCTACTTTATCAAATGCCTTACTGAAGTCCAAGTAAATTATATCCACAGCATTCCTTTGATCCACTAATTTTGTCACTTGGTCAAAGAATGCAATAAGGTTTGTCTGGCATGATCTGTTTTGGACAAACCCATGTTGGCTTTTAGTAATGAATTTGTTTGCCTCTAGGTGTTCGCTGATTCATTGCTTGATTATCTTTTCCAGAATCTTCCCAGGTATTGAGGTCAGGCTGATAGGTCTTTAATTTCCTGGATCCATTTTTTCCCCTTTTTTGAAGAGGGGAACTAATTCAGCTCTTTTCCAGTCCTCTGGTAGTTCCCCAGTGCTCCAGGATCTTTGAAAAATATAGTTCAGTGGTTCTGAGATCACATCTGCCAGTTCCTTGTGAACCTTGGGGTGTAATCCATCTGGTCCTGGTGACTTGAACTCCTCTAGGCTGGACAGGTGCTCACTTACCATTTTCTTGCCTATCTTAACTTGTGTTTCTATTCTGTTTCTTATAGCACTATTTTTGATAGGTTGGTCTGTTTTTTCCCTTTGTGTAAAGACAGATGCAAAAAACGAGTTAAATAGTTCTGCTTTCTCCCTGTTGCTTGTCACTTTCTTGTCACTTTCCCCCACTAAGGGACCAATCATTTCCTTCACTTTTTTCTTGTTTTTTACATGTTGAAAGAAGCTTTTTTTGTTATTTGTTATTCTGTTCTATTTTGTTATTCTGTTCTGTTATTCTTACAAGGCAGCTTCCCACACCACACAGCACATGTCTGAAGATACATAGGATCCAGAGACAATGGTCCTCAGTTAATTGAGGTTGCAGTTGCTATATGAATCCAGGCTGACAATGGCTCACCACCATCTCTCTTTGCAAAATAGCTGCCAAATTGTACTACAGAAAGAGAAGAGGAAATCAACCCTCATTTAGCCCATTACGTTAGGGCTTGCAAATGTTGCTGAGGATAGTAGAATTGGGAGGGAATTATAGATAGGTATATGGGAATAAAAAAGAAAGATAAGACAGATTTAAGAGAATCCTAATGGCCCTGGTTGCAGAGCTCTTTGATAGAGATCCCTTGTATAGATAAGCTGGCTACAACTCCCTCCCCCCTAAAATTTGCCTATGATCCCACTCTCCAGAGGATTGCAAACATCTTGTTTAAAAACTCTTGTGGGAAAAAAGAGAAAGTTCATAATATACCGGTAGCAATGCATTAACAAAAATGTAAGGCAGAATCCATTTGGAAATCTTTACCTGTATTTAATTACTTCATTTTGGGTTTTTTGTAAAGATTTTTCTAACCTCTCATTTGTTTGTTTGCTTTCACAAAGATCTGATTTCAAATTCAGTATTGCAGTGTGTTCCTGTTTCAGCAATTCGTGCATTTCAGAAGCTTTCTCTTGTTCATGTTTTAGGGAAGCCTGCAAGTCCTTTGCAATGAATTGTTCTTGCTGAAGTTTATATTCTAGAAGTTCAACTGAGAATAAATTTAAACATGCAAAAAGTAAATACATAAATCTATTCCTAAGCTTTCTATATTTTCCCTAAATATATTTTCCCAATATCTTCCCTTTACCATTTTTAAAAATAAAGTTTTAATTTAGATGGAAGACCAATTAGGATAATAAGGTAGTCCTCAACTTACCACATTTCATTTAGTGATCATTTCAAGTTACAATGATACTGAAAAAAGTGACATGACTGTTTTTCACACTTACAATCATTGCACGTGATCAAAATTCAGACACTTGGCAACTGGCTCATTTTATGACGGTTGCAATGTCCTTTTGCAACCTACTGATAAGCTAAGTCAATGGAGAAGCCAGATTCACTTAACAACTGTGTTACTAACCAAATTAACAACTGCAATGGCTTCACTTAACTACTGTGGCAAGAAAGGTCATAAAACGGGGCAAAACTCACTTAACAATGGTCTCGCTTAGCAACAGAAATGTTAGATCCATTTGTACTCGTAAGTGGAGGACTACCTATTGTATCACATGCTCTCACCATCTGTCTCCCTTTCCCTTCATTGTTCAAACCAAATTGAATCTGCTTGAAATTGCTTTAACAAGAATATTTGAGGGACAACTTGCCAGTATGGCTGTGCGACAAGGTAAGAAGTAGGAAATAAGTTTGCTGAGTTTGTTCCCTTTTGATAAATTTAAATCTGATGATACAAAGGTTGTTCTTGTTATTCACAGAAACTGTTCGAAATCAACAACCATGAATAAACAGAATACCCATGAAAAGTGTTCTTTGCAATGTGCGATAGTGTTCATTTGTTCCATTTTGTGACAGAAAATACACAAAAAACATACATAAGTGAAATCCTGAATAGATATTGAAATCTGGTGAGCAATTTCCAACTGGAGATATATGTAATAGCATACAATGAAACCCATGGATAATAAGGTCATATACATAATACTTGGATAATACAACCAATAAATATATTTTAAGAGATATTTTAATTAATATTTCATTAATTGGAGATTCTTAAATCTTCATTTTGGTAGATAATTTTTTATCAGCTAGGAAAGATACAAGCTAGTGGGGGATACAAGAAATTACAAATAGGTAGTGATGAGATGTTGAGTATTCAGAATTGAGAACTCCTTATCCAGCTTATCCAATTCTCTAATATTTGGTACAGAAGTATATTAGGGGTAAAAGATACAAACAAGAAAGGATTCACTCGTAATGCAGCACAGCAGATTTGGGAAGCAGATATATATTTCAGTGGCATAGTATCTAGTATTCACAAAAATGTAAACAAAACCAATAATGAATAATTATTTTTATTTTTAATATTTATTTATTCAAATGAACAATGAGAAGAAAAGAAAAATACATTACCCTGTCTTTGAAGCTGATGCTCTTGCTTTTTCCCATGATTCTCTGTATTTATAAGTGTTTCTTGGAGTTCCTGTAACTTCTCTTGGCTTTGAAGTTGTGTAAGTCTCAACTGAATTTCAAGATCCTGCATATCAGAAAGCAAGCTGTTCCTATCTGAGGATGAAAGATGTTCAACAATTCTCTTTGGTTGCTGTTCCTCCTGAAAAAAAAGTTCATTTCATGCACTGAATATGGTAGATTTTTTAAAAGATGTAAATTCACATGCCTATTTTTTCAGCACAGAATTTAAAACTGATTCAAACTATGAATTACATGTCATTTACATTTTTAGGCCACTTGAATTTACATAGATTTGTAAGATGTTTTTCTGGTTCCTTAGGGAAAAACAAAAAAATTGAGTTGTTTATATTAGCACTGGTTTGGATTTGCATGTGTACATGCATGCATATTTCAATGAACCACGTATATGTATAGATAATAATTTGACACAAGTAATATATAATTGTTTTCTTCCTAATATGGTATGTGATTTCCAGACTAATTTTTTTTAGAAATAAAATACTGAAAAAAAATAGCAGCTTGCTTCAAGTGTAATATTAGTGAGCAGAATGTGGCAGTTGAAAATCATCATTTCACTTTACCGTTGCAGGCAAAAGTTTAGACATTTAGTCTAATTGTATGTTTCAATGCATCCTTAAAAAATGGAGGTTGGTACAACCCATACATGATACAAAGATAATGTCACCCAGATTTGCTGCTTGCAGTTTGCCACTTGCTTACCCTCGGCTGCCATGGAAATGGGGTGTGGGGGTGTGTGGTATTTGGGTCAGGGAAGTGAGCTGATGTAAGAATTGGAAGGGAGGATCACTCATTATCGGAGTGGAGATGTTTAGACTCCATCAAGGCCAACCGTCCTGGGCCTCCAGAGGTGCACATCATCTGCTGAAGAGGATTTCTCATAACATCATGCTGGACGTTGATTGGTCTGCAGGGGTCGGACCATGGGGGGATGGCTATGGGGAAACTTTCAATGTGTAACTTTCACGCAGTTTTTACTCAGATCTTGCCTTGCTTTTGCTGCTATCAATTCATTCTTAGTAAAAGTACCTCTTCTCCTTGGAGTTGGGTTTTTTCTTTCTTAGGATTTGAACAGAGGCAGACCTAACAATATTGACATTTCTCTGCAAATTTTAATGTATGTTTACTATTTATGTTCATTTACTTATAGATTCAGAATTGGAAAATAGTGAACATGACATATGCAAATATTTGGATCTGTTTTCAATCAGTACTTTTTAACACATCCTTATTCCAAATGTCTCCTATAGCCAGCCTTCTATACATGCTTTTAGATCCCCCCCACTCTTCTTTGAAATACTCTTTTAATTCAGAAATATTCTTAAAGTCTCCTTCTTTGTACTGTTTGAGATTTCATTACAAATTATTAATAATATTGAAATCTGGTGACAGTAAACACCATACCCAAACCTTTTTCTTTCTTGTAAGTACTTCATTGTTGCTGACTTTGAGGTGTGCTTTAGATTGTTATTTTGCTGAAATACCCATCCTTTTTCAGCTTTAATTCCTTCATTGTTTGTGGGCCATAACCCTAAGCCAGGGGTCTTCAAACTTGGCCCTTTTATGACATGTGGACTTCAACTCCCAGAATTCCTCAGCCAGCATGGCTGGCTGAGTCATTCTGGGAATTGAAGTCCACAAGTCATAAAAGGGCCAAGTTTGAAGACCCCTGCCCTAACCCTTGGTATTTAACTGAATTCATTCTTCCTTCCATTGTATAGTGTTTCCTGTGCATTGACTGCTATACCACTCCTACAGCAACTCCATGTTCAATGATTGGCAAAGTGTACTGGATGAACAGTTCAGTTTTTCTCAATCCAAAACAACTTGTTCCAAAAATGTTCAGGTTTATCAAGGTTTTTATATAGTTTAAATGATATATGAAAGAAAGTTGGAGAAAGAATTTATTTCTGACAACTTGCTCATATAGATCATAATTGTTTAATCCCAAGTACACATGGGATTAACTATTCCAGTGAGAGCTAAATTTCCAAGAGATCATTAGTGATTTGTTATATCCTATCAATCTGTCTAGTTTTCAGGCTATTACAATATTTTTTCTTTAGTTCTAGAATTTGCTTTTCCTTCAGCAGTCCTTTGTAACCTGAATTTCTTTAAGAATGTGTTTCATAGGTAAAATTATTAGCTGGAAGTCTTTATCCCTGCTTTATAAGTGTAAATTGTTTTCATTCAAGGCCACACTGCTTAGATCTACACATACGGTAACTATACTGATACATTATGACATCCTAGATTCTTGAGAAGAACTAGATGCATATGAAGGCAAACACTAGCTAAAGAACTGGCAACTATAGACTTCCGGTCTGATGTTTGATGAGACGGGTGGAAGAAGCCGGGGCTCTGGCTTCTTAGCCCGATTTTGTTCTGCCCGATGACCCCAAGGGGTCGGAAAGTTGCCCTGGAGGGGAAACGAAGGAGGGATGCCTCAGGAGTCGAGACCAGACAGCGGTCAGTCCAGATGGATTGAAGAAACCCTCTAAAAGGATGGAGGAAATGCTGCCTAGTAAGCCCAGACTGCCCAAATCATCGCCAGCCGGAAGAAAAGTGAGGAGCCGCGGCACTCTGCTAAACAGCTGATTGTCAACAGCATGCTGAAACTGGGTGAGCCTGCTCTTTCATTCCTTTTCCTTTTGGACCTAGAAATGTTGATCCCCTGATTGGGAAGAGCTATGAAGTAAAGACCCCAGAAGGACTAGGGGAGAAGAGAGTTAAAAGCGGCGAGCAACTATAGGAGGGGGAAGGATTTTAAGGAAGATAAAAGCACTCTTAAAAATTGAACTTAGATTTACTCAAAGAAAGACTGCTTAACGTACAGGATGTGGAAAAAACTTTTTAGATATAATTCTTAGGGTAAATAATCTATAAAGAACTGTAAAAGAAAAACTTTGTAATAATCTTTTAAAACCAGATATTGACAAAACAGTGTAGAGGACATCTAATGGTGAAAGGAGATACTACAGTAATACTAAATAATAAAAGAACCTGAAAATGTTTGATCTTGAAACAACAGCTGGTATAAACAAAGTGTCTTTATGTGAGTTTATAAGTGAAAAGGTTTTCTACAATTATATCTGTTGACTCTGGATATAACCAAAACAGGAATTACTTGGAGACAGTGGGCATTTTACATCTGTGACTCAACTGAAGGATTTGGATTTGGCCTAAAGTAGTTGGCTTGTTCTTTTTGGTTGGATTTTAGCCTAAGATAGTTGGCTTTTTTTCTTTTTTTACTTTGTATTCTCTCCTTGAGATATTGGATTTAGCCTAAGATAGTTGGCTTGAAAAATGAGTACATCAAATCTCACCAGACTTATGAAAAAGACTTCCTCTGCACCCTCTGTTGGAACATCTAGCCCAGTGGTGGCGAACCTATGGCACAGGTGCCAGAGGCGGCACTCGGAGCCCTCTCTGTGGGCACACGGGCTGTTACCCCAGCCTTGCCTCCTTCCGCGACCCCCTCCTCTCTAGCAGCCCCCCTGAAGGAGAGTCACCCACGAGCGTGGCCCACACGGAGCAGTGCAGCCAAGGACATGGCAGCCAGGCAGCGTAGACAAGACTCTGCCCTCATACTCCATTATGCAGTTGATGCTGCAGGGCGCGGGCAAAGGGTGTGGCCGCCATAGCGCTGCTGGGCTGCCTGGGTGATCTGCGGCGGGCCCTGGAGGCGGTGAATGGTCCTGTGGGCAGGCGGGGCGGGGGGGCAGGGGGTGGAGCGGGGGTGGGGCCAGTTTTTGGGCACTCGGTCTCTAAAAGGTTCGTCATCACTGATCTAGCTCAACAAGCCAGGGATCTATTGAAACAATGTTGCAGCATGAGAAAATAAGCACTGCTCAAAATGAGATGCAAACTACATTAAAATTAATTCAAGAATCAATACAAAAAACCATGAAGAGATGAAAATTAATTTTGATAAATTAAACGAACAAATATCGGACATAAAGACACAATTTGAAGTCCACCACCAAATGATTGTTAAAAATGAACAAAGAATTCAGAAAGTAGAAAATAAATCAGATGATATTGACAAAAAAATGGAAGTACTAATACAAAAAAATGAAAAATTAGAACAAGCAAATCAAAATCTAGATGAAGTGGTGGCGATCTTAGAAATGGAGAAAGTGGAACACTACTTAAGATTTCAAAATATTCCTGAAGACAGAGAAGAAAATATAGCAGTTGTGATTATTGATCTCCTGGCAGAGGCTTTGCAAGCAGACAGAGCAGAGATGCAAATGGAGATAGATGAAATATTTCGAATGAATTCAAGCTACGCAAGGAAATATAAACTACCCAGAGAAGTGCATGTAAGATTTATAAAGAAAACAACAAGAGATGAAATAGTGAGAAAAGACAGAGATGAGCCATTACAATACAAGAATAAAGAAATCGTGGTGTTAAAGCAGATACCCAAGAGAGTAAGAGATACTCGAAGACAATATCATTTCCTAACTACAAAGCTGATTGCAAAAGGCATAAATTTCAGATGGTTAATGCCAGAAGGGATTTTAACTAATTGGAATAATACAAGATACCGATTGCATTCAGTTTGGAAAGCAGAAGATTTTGATGAAAGAAATCGAGCATTCTTAGATGAAGGAATGCAACATCGACAAGAGGAGAGAAAAGATCAGAAACAAATAGAAGAAGCAACCGAAGAAGTAATTATACAACAGGAGAACAGAAAGAGAAATTTGATCAAGAGAGTGAAGGAACTGCCAGAGAACAGAGGATTACGAGATCGACTAGACCAGTGGTTCTCAACCTTTTTAATGCCGCGACCCCAACCGGTCGTAAGTCGAGGACTAAACCGGTTGTACGTCGAGGACTAAACCGGTCGTACGTCGAGGACTAAACCGGTCGTAAGTCGAGGACTACGCAACCGGTCGTAAGTCGAGGACTTTCCCTGCCCGGGAGCACCGCGCATGCGTGGTTCCACCCCCTGCACCGCCCGAGGCGTAGCTGACAAGCGGCAGAGACGGAGCAGGCCGACCACCAGCTGGCCCAGCCCAAGGGAGGTAAGGCACCCACCGGAAAAGGGGGGAAAAATGGCGGACAAAAAAATGGCGGACAGCCTTGCTTGACGACCCCCGTGAAATGGTCGATTGACCCCAAATGGGGTCCCGACCCACAGGTTGAGAATCACTGGACTAGACCTAAATATAAATAATTGAAATGGAGAAAGAAAACAGATTTTTTTCAGTGAATATAAATAGACTAAACTCCCCATCAAAAAGAAACAAAATTTTTAGAAAACTTCAGAAATTAAATATAGATATAATTTGTTTGCAAAAGGCACATGTAAAAAGACAATATTATAAGCTGTTGGAATACCCAAAGATTAGGAAACTTTACTATGCATCAGCACAACAGAAAAAAAGAGGTGCTGCCGTATATATTAAAAAGACAATAGATTCTAAAATGATTTATTCAGATGAAGAAGGAAGAATTGTGATGGTAGAAATATACTTACATAAAAAACAAACATTGTTGGTAGTAATCTATGCACCAAATAATAACCAGGAAGAATTCTATCAAAATCTCCATAGAAAAATAATAGAAATGGAGTATCAAAACATTTGTTTAGTAGGAGACTTTAATGCGATAGTGGATGGGACATTAGACTATAAAAGTAGTAAAACAGGAAAAACTGGAAGAAAAATATTACCTAAGACCTTTTTTAATATGACAGAAGAAATTGGAGTACAAGATGTTTGGACGGAAATCAATCCAGGAAAATTACAATATACACTTTATTCAAATAGTCAAAAATCCTGGTCCAGAATCGACATGATCTGGATGACATCTGAACTGAGGACAAATATGCAGGAATTTGAGATAGAACCAGGTACATGGGCAACTCACAACCCTTTAAAAGTGACATGGAGAGGAATACAAAACAAATCAAGATGGAGTTAAAAGAAAGAGAATTTATAGAATGGAGACCAAAATGGTTTTTTGCCAAAGAGACAAATTAAAAATAATTTAAGAGTAATAATGGATGTATTGGAATATTATGAATTACATCCAGGAAACAACTGGCACTAATATTTCTAGATGCTCAAAAGGCATTTGATAATGTTTCCTGGCAATTTATGATTCAGCAATTACAAATAATGGACTTTGGACAGAACTTTCTAAATTATCTCCATTGTTATTTATTTTCACTTTGGAAGTTCTAAATAGAAATAATATTAGACAAGATATAGAAATTAAAGGACTAGAAATAAAAGGTGAAACATA
This sequence comes from Protobothrops mucrosquamatus, assembly GCF_001527695.2. Taxonomy (NCBI): domain Eukaryota; kingdom Metazoa; phylum Chordata; class Lepidosauria; order Squamata; family Viperidae; genus Protobothrops; species Protobothrops mucrosquamatus. Next base: position 2,690,867 of record NW_015386455.1, on the reverse strand, counting down.
TAAATTACAAGCATTTGCTAATGATTTGGTATTTATTTTAGAAGAACCTTTGGAGATGATTCCTAAGCTATTGGGAAAGATAGAACAATATAAAGAAATGGCAGGATTGAAAATAGAGAAAAAACCAAAGTAATAGTTAAACATCTTACAGATAAGCAAACCCCCCCCCCCAAATGTCGGAAAAAACAGAATTGCAAATAGTTAAAAAGGTCAAATATTTGGGAATATATTTAACAGCAAGATGTTCAACGATAAAAGAAGATAATTGTACAAAACTATTGAATCAAATAAGACTGGATTTGGAAAAGTGGAAAAACTTGCAATTGTCAATATTAGGAAGAATTGCTACAGTGAAAATGAACATACTACCGAAAATCTTATTCCAAACAATACCTATAAAACTTGAGAAATTTTTTTTGAAGACTTAAATTTATTAATCCTGAAATTTATTTGGCAAGGAAAGAAAGCTAGAGTTAAGATGAAAATGTTACAAGATGCCAAGGAAAATGGAGGTCTTGGTTTACCAGAGAGGGTTTTATATTATCAAGCATCTGCATTAACATTGGTAAAAGATTGGATAACCCTCAGAAATAAAAGGCTGTTATATCTGGAGGGGCATGATTTACAATTGGGGTGGCACGCTTTTTTATGGTACGGGAAAAATAAAGTTCATAAATATTTCCAAAATCACTATATAAGAAATGCATTATTAACAACATGGGAAAAAATAAAATGTAAAATATATTTGAAAATTCCAGGGTTGTCAACAATGGAAACATTTGTACACCCACATTTAGTGAACTTTGAAAAAATCTGGACATATAGAGATATTCTAAACTCTGAAGGGAATTTAAAATCTAAACAAGAAATGGAAAATCAGGGATCAATTTATCATGGTGGGCACATTTACAAATGCAAGCTAGATATGATAAAGATGTTAAACTGTATGGATTTTATAAGGAACAAACTGTTTGATAAGACATTGTTAACTTCTGATGAGAAACTAATTAAGAAAATGTATAATTTTCTATTAACTTTGAAAATGGAAAGCGAACAAGTTAAAGAAACAATGATAAGAGGGGTGAAAAATTTTGGATACAATATAAAATTAGAAAAATGGCAAAATTTATGGGAAAGAAATTACAAACTGACAATGTCAACTTCCTACAAAGAAAATTTATATAAAATGTTTTATAGATGGCACTTGCCAACAGCAAGACTAGCAAAAATGTTCAAAAACATGTCATATAGATGTTGGAAATGTAAACATAAGCCAGGCACTTATTATCATGTTTGGTGGACATGTGACAAAGTAAATTGTTATTGGAAAAAGATACATGCCTGGCTAGAGCAGTGGTTCTCAACCTTTTTAATGCCGCGACCCCCAACTGGTCGTAAGTCGAGGACTAAACCGGTCGTAAGTCGAGGACTACCCAACTGGTCGTAAGTCGAGGACTTTCCCTGCCCGGGAGCGCCACGCATGCGTGGTTCCGCCCCCTGCGCCGGCCGAGGCGTAGCTGGCAAGCGGCAGAGACAGAGCAGGCCGACCACCAGCTGGCCCAGCTCAAGGGAGGTAAGGCACCCGCCGGAAAAGGGGAAAAAAATGGCGGACAGCCTTGCTTGGCGACCCCCGTGAAATGGTCGATCGACCCCAAATGGGGTTGCGACCCATAGGTTGAGAACCGCTGGGCTAGAGAGAGAGAACATGTAGATTTTAAACCTGAACTTTTTAAAATTAGGTATAATGCCAGAAAAGACTAACAAACAAAGCATATATTTGATTTTGCATGTCACAACAGTGGCAAGAATTATATTTGCGCAATACTGGAAAAATGAAGGAATACCATCAGATGAAGAAATAATTTAAAAAATACTAGAATGCAGAGAGATGGATAGACTGACTATGAGACTGAAAGAAAAAGAAAAAAACAGAATATTATCAAACTTGGGACTTATTTTATCGATGGCTAGAGGAAAGAATAAAGGATTAGGAATTAAATATGTATTACCGAATATAAACTCAAGACAGCACATTTGTTGAAAAATTATTACTGAATGTATGGGGGAAAAAAAACCCAATAAAACTTTTACAAAAAAAACCCTGGCAACTGTAATTTTCTTGCTGTTTTGTATGTAATAATTAAGTACATATTAATTATACACATTAATAATTAGTGACTAACTGTAAACAAAAATGTTATAATATCCATGTACCTTGTTTTCTTTATTAGATTGTTTGAGATAATTCTTCAGTGATTGTATTATATCAACCAAGATTAGTCTCTCTCTTTGCCAACCCTCCACCAATGGAACTTGTTGAATTTTATCACCATCATCAAGAGGTAGAGATTTTTCTGATAGGACAAATATCTTGTAACTCTCATCATATACCATCTTCAGCACATTCTGAAAAGGAATGAAATATATAACTTAAGGAGAACAGAAAGTCATCACTTAACAAGGCATTTACCATCTGAAAGTTTGACTTTTTGCTATGTTGCAATTTGTAAATTAAGATTTCTACATGCTTTGCCCTTGAAGGAGAAGGAGATTTTTAATTATTATTATTATTATTAATTTTCATGTCCAGGCTTTTGTGATGGACGAAGTACGAATTTAAACTCCAGCAACAATTGCTGTTTATATGTAAGAAAATTACTAAAAAGAAGACAGAGTAAATGGAAAACTTTTCTTAAAATTCTGTCTTCTGTTGAAATCAATAAATACCCTATTTAAAATATTGCTATTCCATATAGATAGTAGATGTCCCATTTATTTATGAGATATTACCTTCAACTGTTGTGACAACATTTCTGTTTCTTTTACTGTTGGTGCAGTGACATCTGGAGTCATTCCAAAACTCTGCAGAGGAGCCATGACATTGCTGTTTTGGCATACCTTATTTTCTGGCTCTGCCTGATTAAGCTGAAGTATCAAATCTAAACTAGTATCTGAAAAATAGAGTATTAAAAACGATATTGAAACATAGCTGGTGCAAATGAATCCACAGTTGTCTAACCATCTGAATTTCATTTAAATTGTGTAACTAGTCACGTTTATCTCCTTTATAAAGGTTTAACTCACCCTCCTTTGAGCTAATTGCACTTGGAATGACTTGGGCTTTCAGAAAAATGACAGGCTATTTACTGGCACTTTGTTCACTTTCACTTATAACAGTAGATTTATGGAGAAATCCTTTAATGTTAAAGATAATAATATTGTTTTAAATTAGGTCCTTAAACTTAGGAATCTGATTATGAGGAATTATAGTTATGCCAGACCTGGAGTGTTGCTAACAGAGTTATTTTGAGAAACTGGAAAAATAGCATTAATTCTCTATCAAGAGATAAGTAAATTATCTGTTTTTGAAAAAAAAACAATTTTATCTACTAATCAAAAAATAATGCAATAAGTTTGGCAAAGCTTTCATAATATTTTACAATAATATATTATCAGTTATTCTTTTATTTAGAAACATTTAAATATTATTTAACATTTCATGGATATGGGATATCTATAAATGGATTCCTTCCTTCCTTCCTTCCTCTCTGTTTTTTATTACTTTTATGTTATTTTTTGCGTTTTGTATTTTTGATGCAACTTGTTAAGATAATAATTAACATAATAAGGCATACAATGCAACCAAAAGCAAAATATCTGTGAGGGCCAAAGTGCAACAAATGGTAACCTGATTTTCTACTGCTTTTAGCTGTTAGCTTTTTGTATTTAAATTCTATTCAAATGACTTTCTAAACTGCTGCTCTCTAGGTACACTTTATTTCATCTCCCATATAGCCAAGTCACTGGCCATGCTAACTAGAGATTATGGGTATTTCATTCTGGAAAAAAAAACTTTCTATCTTAACTATTTTATTTAAAGGTTTTGTTCTTATAAATTATTCCACATCCTTTAGCCCAAAATATTGTCATGGAATGCTCCCAAGTTAATTTTAGTATCCATGACTCACTGCTTCCATATTCAGTGCTTGCACTTTGAAGTCTGGACATTGTTACTTTCAGACCATCTTGTAACTCAGGTGGCATCAGAGAGAAGACTTCAGTGTTGTTTACCTATCAGATATCATACAGAAAAATGGAATGAATTCCTAGGTATGTTAAAGATTGATATACAACCATTCTTG
>NW_015386455.1:2674843-2686625 GCF_001527695.2 Protobothrops mucrosquamatus | reverse complement strand
AAGAAGACAGAACTCTTGGAATATTTCTTCCAACAGGCATCTTTATTAAGAGAAAACTGGTTGCAGGCATTCTAGACAGGACTTGGGGTCCAAGCTCTCCCATTCAAGGTTTTAAGGGATCCCCCAGTAGCCCCACCCCATCACCCCCTTCTTCCAGCGACAGTTCCAGGCATTACATTCCCACCCCCTTTTCCTCATTACATTCCCACCCCCTTTTCCTCACTGCCGGGAGGAGAGACTTCAGAAAGGATTACATGAAAGGTAATGGCCCCAATTGTTATTTGGTGATATCCACATCCAGTCCCTTTGAAGTATACTGAAGGAAGTGAGGGTCATAAAGCCCCTTTGTTCACCCCCTTCCCTTCATCGTATGACAGAATCGAGAGAAGGCAGAAATGGGGTTTTCCATAGTTGATAACTAGAGATGAAATATAATTGGATTCTGACACTTGCTTTTATTTATTTAATTAATATGTCATGTTTATGCTCTGTTTCCATACTTTTGTTCTAAAAATAAATCTAAATGGGCTAATGTTTTAAACAAAAAAATACAAATTAACATCAAAACCAAATTAACACAACTACAAATATAGCTAATAAAAAGTGTCCAGCAGGTACAAGCTGCTTCAGCAACTACATTTATTTAAAAGCCCTAAAACATTTGACTTAGGATATCTTGGCAAAAACTAGGAAAGATGAAATTCATCTGGACTCTTTTAACAGAGAACTTCTATTTCTGTAAATAACTCCCCAGAAGTTCCTTTCCCACGTTCTCCCCAAATTATCTTCCTATCTTTCAAAAAGCCTGGTCCCAAATTGTACAGCTCTAAATCAGTCATAATCTACATTGTGAACAATGAAATTGACCAGTGACTAGGGAAACTGCTATAACTATTGTCACAAGTTGCACATAACCATATGACTGAAACAATATGAAACATTAATTTCTGAACATTTTTTCATAGTACACTATAATGTTTTAAGCATTTATAGGCTTAACATTGCATTATCTGTGCAAACGCACGGCTAATCCTTGCTAAAAATTGGGCATATAGGTTCAGGACTGAATCTAGGAAAACGTGTGAATTTCTACATTCAAGATATGTACAACCCTTCACCAAAGGTTGAATCTTTTCAAAGCACAAAAGCACTCAAGAATTAAATGAGTCCCCACTGCTGAATATTCTGAAGCAATATTCTACATATTTTACATACAAGTCATATTATATTGTACCCAAAGGAACCCTGAAGTAGGAGATCCTCTTATCAGTGACTAAATGATATATTTGCACCCCAACTTGAGGAAAACTTAGGTTTCTACAGAAACTCTTGTTTTCATGAGACGTTCTGCTGAGGGCGGTCTTTTTTAAATACACCAATAAATACTTCAATCCCATGCTGAGTATTGGAAGCAGCAGACTCAACACTGCAAGAATATAGTTTTACTAAAAAAAATAATAAAATCCTGTTAGGAAAAAATCCATTTAGATGGGGAAAATATTCAACTGAATAATAAGACCTGGAACATAAGAAAAGTGAGTGGTCTCTTCAGAACCCTCCTCAGGTAAGAGCTCTAGCTTCATTGTGCACAGAACTGCTACTCCCACCATAATTCCTATCATAATTCCTGAAATACATTAGCAGGCTTCACAAAACACACATGCTTCTTGCAAAAATAATTAATAATAATAATTAATAATAATTTTCCCTCAGTGTAAAGGGAGCATAAATAAAAAGACCTTCCACAATATATTGTATTACAAAACACATGGCTATCTGAGTGCAGATCATCATGTGATATGACAGGAACAGAGTGCCTGGTCCTTTTTCAATTCCACTTCCTCATTAGAATTGAGCAGCTTGAGAGGAAATTATACATGAGCAAGGGGATAGGAAAACTAGTTTCTATTTTCTCAAGATATTTTGTTTATTCTTAATTTCCTTGAGTTATTAGATGTACTTTTTATTTTTATAATTGTCTCAAGTGCTGGCTACCCAAATTTGCAGAGATAGGCTGAGAAATTCAATATTTTTCTTTTAGAAAATAAGAGAAGATTAAGAAGAATTTTCTTCTTAGAGGATGAACCTCGGGCAGATGCTACAGCTCTTCAAGCATACAGAAATCTGAATTGTAAAACTCAGCTGTCTTTTCAGGGAAATCAGATTCTTTGGTATGGGTCAGATTATACCACAGTTCTTCATTCCTTACATAAAGCTTCACACAGTTTTAATTTTCTGTTAAAGCTACAAACTTCTATTATATTAGAAAAGATTTAAGCATCCCAAATAAATTATACTGACCGATCTAGTAGATTTTATGTGCTTCATTCAACCATGCCTGCTAGGCCTCTTGACTAAACATCTTTCACTGGATTCCATCTACTAAAGGGGTGTCAAACTCAATTTCACTGAGGGCCGCATCAGCATTGCGGTTGCCCTCGGGGGGGGCAGGTGTGGCCGGGATGGGCGTGGCCTACTGGGTGGGTGTGGCTGGGGTGGGCATGGCCTACTGGGTGGGCATGGCCATCTCGACATCACTCGCTTCAGGGGTACCTGGGCAGGACTGGGGCAGATCTGAGGGTCTCCGGCGGAGGAGGGTGGGACATGGTCCCTCCCACTCTCCCCTCCTCTGTTCCTTCCTTCCTCCCTCCCACCATTCCTTCCTCCCTCTGTTCTTTCCTTCCTTCCACCCTGTTCATTCCTCCCTCTGTTCCTTCCTTCTTTTTCCCTCTTTCCTCCCTCCGTTCCTTCCTTCCTTCCTCCCTCCCACCCTCCTTTCTTCCCTTCCTCCCTCCCACCCTTTGTTCCTTCCTCCCTCTCCCTTTTTTCCCTCCGTTCCTCCCACCGTCTGTTGCTCCATTCCTTCCTTCCGTTCCTTCCTTCGCCTTCTCATCTCTTTCCTTCCCCCACGCTCAGGAAGGGGTGATGGGAGGGGGAGAGATTGCCAGCACTAACATGCTGCTGCCGGCCATTCCTATACCATGTGGGCAGGCGGGGGCCGTCCCATTGAAAGGGATGCCTCGTGGCTGCGAGGCTGGAAATGCTGGGGGGGTGGTGGCACTGATCTACAACCTGGTTGTGTCCATCAAAGCCAGAACGTGCTCAGCCTAAGATCCACTGGAACCAGCAAGGAGCTGCCCTGCTGTTCTGCCCCCCGGGTGTGCACACAGGAGACGGCCGGCGTCCACTTGCGTGCATACCAGGGGCAGGGCAGGGCAGGGCTGCCCCGTGGATTTAAGGCTGAGTACGTTCTGGCTTTGATGGACGCAACCAGGTTGTAGATCAGCACCGCCCCCCTTCCCACCAGTCTCGCAGCCACGAGGCTTTCCTTTCACCGGGACAGACCCCCCCACGTGGGATAGCAAGACCGGCAGCAACATGGCAGCGCTGCCGATCTCTCCCCCTCCCATAACCCCTTCCTGAGCGTGGAGGAAGGAAAGAGATGAGAAGGAAGGAAGTGTAGTGGAGAGGAGAGTTGGGGGGGGGATGGCGCTGGCTGGGAGGCTTTCCCAGAGCTCTGTGGATTCAGCAGAGCGGTCAGGAGCTCAGGCGACCTCCGCGGTGGCTGGCGACGGGGCGGGGTTCTTGGGGAGGGATTTTTAATGGGGAAGAGGAGATTGACTGGGGGAAGATGGTTTTATTTTCTCTTTTCTGGAGAGACAAGCCAAGAAAAGGAAGAGCAAGGTAGGAAATTTATTCTCTGGAGAGAGAATAAAAAGCCTTTTTGCCAATTTCCTACCTTGCTTTGGATTTAAGGGCGAGCGCATTCTGGCTTTGATGGACGCAACCAGGTTGTAGATCAGAGCCCGGTCGGACTGGGTCGGTCCGAGGTGTGGCCCTTCGCTCTTTCTGGAGCAGATCCCTGAGCTGGACAGAACCACATATTGGGCCGGATCCAGCCTGTGGGCCTTGTGTTTTACATGTCTTATCTACTATATATAACTTCACCTTGCCTTGAGGAGAATTCACCTGCTAAAGTATGACTCCTTAGATGCCTTTGCCTGTTCTTGTGAACCCCAGGACATAAGAAGATTTAAGGCTCCCTCCCTAATGATGTTCCCATTATTAATTTTTCATTTTGATCGCCTTTTTCATCCAACAACCAATGCACTAATGATGTGGCTTCCATTAGAAATCCTTTAAAAGTTTTCCACGTGGAAACAAGGTACTGGAATAGTTAAACTTTTAGCTTAATCTATACAAATTTGCTTTTATAGCTTGCATGGTTCAACATAATCAATATAATCAAATATTATTCAGAAATATTTTGGATCTCACGTGATTATAGAATCTTTTGAATCATAAAAGCCCTCTTTTTTTAGGTTTTCATGTCAATCTGAAATAAGTGCAGTTGCTTTAAGAATCACATTGAATTAATTTTTTAAAAGCAGACTGGCATTCTTTTAGGCTTGTACAGAAGCCTAAAAAAGGGAAAGTCTGATTTAATGTGTAGAGATGCTGCACTTATGAAAAAAGTGAAGCATTTCTTCCCAATCACTTTCAAAGCATGCACAAGATAATCAGTAACACTTTTTTTGGAACAATTAATGGGTGGGTAGAATAATCCTACATTCAACTGTTATAATAGCTTTCTTATTAGATTAGATCGCTGCAATTGTGTTTATTATTTCCTAAAGTAATTATATTTACTTTCAAGGAGTCACTTACATATAATTAATTATTAAAAGGCCACGGCAGTATTATCTCAGAATTACCTTTGCTTTCCTGGCAAGAGTTCATGGTGAAATGATACAAAAAGGACTATGACAGAGTACTTACTATTCATAACTCATTTAGTCTCCATGGGAACTGAAGATACATGACTCAGCAACAAAACAATGTGAATGTGGAAATAATTAGTCACTTACTGATACATCTTCTTCTTTACCATTGCACTTGTTAATAGAAGAGGTGGGTTCTAAGAACACAGAAGACAAGAAGTGGAGATTGGCAGCTGCTGCTTCCTCGTTGCCATTAGAGTAAGAAACTGGACATTCTAAAACTCTAGGGGTGTCTCCCTGGATGACTGAGTTCTCTGAGCATAGGCTTTCAAAAGCTATACTATGCATAACTTCAACTTCTGAAAAGGGTGTTAGGGAAAAACTTGCTTGAAACTCTAAATTTTGATTCTCTTTTCTCATATTCTCAGGAGAATCCCACAAAGTTTTATTCATGATTATATTTTGAAAACAATCAGGTACTGTTTGAGAGATTTGTGAGTTTTGAGAATCCTGATTCGATTGCCACATATTTTTAAAAAGAAGTTTCAGATTTTGCTGTACTTCATTAGGATCTGTTTGCTTTCTCTGAATGAAAGGGATGTCTTGGGGTTGTTTATTGTGAATATTTGGATTTCTGCTTGAGATCTGCAGATCAGTCACACTATCTTCTTCCTGCAAAATAATACAAATCTTTAGAAAATGGCTGTAAATTGAATACTTCCAAACATTAGCTGAGATAAAACAGAAAATAGGGAGCTTTGTGCAAATACCTTGTTTCTATAAAAGAAATGAAGCACAACTACATTTCTCAGTATGAATTCAGAAAAGTTTATTTTTCCTGGTCATCTAGCATTTGGTGATACTTCAAAGTGAACTTGTTTGAAATTTCCTAAAGTTGTGGTATTTTTCCTAATAGATAATGATATATATCATTTTATGCAAATATACTGACCCATTCTTTCGATAATATATTTAGAGAGTAATTCTGTAGAGAAACATCATAGCAATATACTGTAACTCTTGACAAGCTAGTATTACTGGTAATGGGCACATTCTGCTTACTGAAAAACGATTGATAATTTGAGTTTCTCTTAACCATGTTTCTCTTAACCTCTGATTCTCCTATTTTAAGATTTAGCAGTAATTCGGCATTAATACATACCAGTGGAAAAGAAAATTCAGCTGATGCTGAAAGCATATTACTTAAATCTCTTTCTTCTCCCCCTTTCTCTTTTTCTTCAGAAGGAAAAAAGGCAACATCAAGGGTCTTAGGGCATGTAACTTTTTTCTGGTAATTGTCTTGGTCTTTTTCCATGGGGATCTTCAGCTGTGAGTGAAACAGATCTTTTTCAGACCTTAGTAATTCCAGTTCTTCCACTTTTTTCTCAATTTCAGACTTCAGTTCTGCAACAGTAACTTGAAGTTCACTTATCTTTCTTTGATAAGTGGTCTCATTATTGTGCAGTGTTTGTGTCATAATATTAAGTTCATTTTCAAGTTTCACAATATTTTCGGTCATATGCTGAACTTTAGCTGCTTTTTCTATTTTCTGCTCTGACACTATTTGGAGTTGTAGTTCTGTTTCTAACAGTTTCATTTCTCTCTCTCTTAGGTTAACTTTAAGATCCTGACTACATGAATTCATCTCTTTCATTTCATCTTCCTTTTGCATTGCATAAACCTTCAGAAGCATGTGTTCTTCTTGCAGTTCTTTGTATAACAACTGTAAAGATGTTAGTTCAGAACATTGTTGCTTACAAAATTCTTGAACGTTTTCAAGATTTTGTTCTAGGATTTTAAATTCCATTTTAAACTGAGATTCTTTTTCATTAAGCAACTGCTGCAAAGTTTCTTTATCCATCAAAGACATTTCTAGTTCTCTCTGAAGTTCATTCTGACTGCTCCTAAGCAACGCACACTTGTCATCACCCTTTTTGTTTTCTAAAAGACTTTGTGACCCTTCCTTAAATTTATTATCAAGATTCTCTTTTTGTTCTTCCAAAGAAAAATTATTTGGATTGCCTTGCCCATTTTCAGCTTCATGGCAGATAGGTATAAGAGCTCCTGACTCCTTCTGAAGCTTCTTAATTACTTTATGAAGCTCTTCGATTTCTTCTGCTTTATTTCTTAACAAATCCTCCTTCTCACTACGAAGTTCTTCTATAGTTGATTTCATGACTTCAGTTTCAAGCATTTGCTTTTCCAGAACCTGAAACATTACTATGCATTAGTTCTGACATATATCTTTTGTATTTTAAACATATATTATAAACATATTTATATTTTATGTGATCTATGTGGAGAGCTCTTTTTAATGACTTTAATATTGGGAAGTAGAAACTAATTAAGAATTCAAATAAAAATGTGATTGTGGGTTGACAAGAAATGATGACTCAAGCAAACCATTACAGGTAGTCTCGACTTACAACGGTTCATTTAGTGACTGTTCAAAGTTACAACAGCATTGAAAAATACTGACATGACTATTTTTCACACTTATGACCAGTGCAGGATCACCATGGTCACATAATCAAAATTCAAACACTTGGCAACTAACTCTTATTTATGATGATTGCAGTGTCCTGGGGTCATGTGATTGCTTTCTGACAAGCAAGTCAATGGGAAAGCCAGATTCACTTAACAACCATGTTATTAACAACTGCAGTAATTTAGTTAAAAATTGTGGCAAGAAAGGTGATAAAATAGAGCAAAGTTCACTTAACACATATCTCACTTAGTAATATAAATTTGGGGCTCAATTGTGATTGTAAATTGAGGACTACCTGTATTTGTCACATTTAGGTCAATAAATAAAATCTAGTATTTACAGTAACTTAATACTTTAGCAGTAAAAACTTCTAAATTCATATTCTCACATGCTTGAGTTTGTAGCAATTTTGTTGTTATATCTGTTTGAACCTCTAAGTTTTCACTAATTTAATATATATCAATAGATTTATTAGCAGGTAAATTTAAAAAGTGATATTTTGTTACCTCATTTTCCTTGCTATTCTCTATTTTTTGTTCCAGTCTCTCAATTTGTTCATTTAGGTGATCGGTTTCTTGATTTTTTTCTTCAAGCAAGGATTTGAGAAACTGCAGAATAACCAGCTCATTTTCACCTGGATTTTGACACTGTATGGCCAATTTTTCTATGTTTTCCTAACAGAAAGAGTTCTGCATTAGACAGATCATTCTATCACAATCTATTCCTTTACTTTTGACAAAAATAAAGCAGCATGCTGACACTCCAAATATGTCCCGCTTTATGGAGTATATAAAATTAATATTATTTTAAGTTTATATACAATAAATCAGCAACTTCTCTCTTATGGTAGATTTGGAACAAATTACTGCTACTGCCTCTGCTATTATGAATATTATGAGATAGCATAGCCTTGATTAAAACAGCTTTTGGCTTGCAGATGGGTAAAGTTTAACAAAATACGTTTGCACTGTTACATGATTCTGCTCAGAAGTGCAAAGCTATTGCATTTTCCTATTTTCTAGGAAACAGATTGTGTTTGCAAGATTCTTAGCATTAGTAGTATCTGAGCTCAGACATCAAGCTGCAAACAGGATTGAGACACAGCTTCTAAATGGGGGAAACTTATACTTCCAAGCAGAAGACACCTATAAGCCTTGCACTTTAAAAAGCAAAATATATTTTAATGTGTGCTGTATACGATGTAAACATCAGCTAGCATATAAAGTATAAAAATAATCCAATTAAAATTTACAGTCTTCAGTGCCTCAAAATTTTACTTATATTTATGATTTTAGGTTCCTTGCTCTATTTGTATGTCAATGAGAACTCAATTGTCCAGGCCAAAGATGTCCGAAAGTTGAATTGTGGCAACTGGTCCAATCTTTGTTAATCTGAGACATTTTGTTGCTCATCCAAGTAATTTCATCAGTCAGAGCAAAACTGCTCTATTTGTATTTTTATGTCTATTTCCACCAAAACCACTTAGTGATAAATATCTAACTCAAAGGGAGCCAGCTGGTAAATTACTACACTAATTTCAGTCTATAACAAAAACTTATTTTTAAGAAATGAATAGTGTTCCTTCAATTTTTCCTAGAAATTAGATGGGAAGTCTATCAAAACACCAATGTTAGTATTTCAGCAAATGTAAATGGAAAAAACAGCTCTTCATTCCTTTCTGAAAACCATATGAATATAAACATATTTGTAAGACTAACTGACTTCAATGTTCTGCTAAAGAAGTTCAATTGTGAACAGAGACACTAGAATTAGAGTTAGGATCTGCATACCATCCTCTCCTAGTGCAATGTTTCTCCAATTTTACTCATGCTTATTGTTACTTGCTTAAAATAAAGGGTGTGCACCTAAACTAATCTGAGGGCCTAGTTTTAATTAATGTTTTGTGGCATTGCTGTAGCAAATTCTTCCACAAACACATTATATGCTTTCTCCTTAATTAAGGTAATAATATGTAGTTATAGGGAACACAATCTCTAAAGAAAAGATTTTTCCTTAAAATTAAATTGCAGGCATACTTTCAGATGTGCATTTTCTTCTTTCAATTGGATTAGTTTGTTGATGTTAGCATTTTTTCCCACTTCTAATTTTGATTTCAGCTGTAAGATTTCTTCATTTTTCTTCATTAAATTCTCTTTAAATTGTTCAAGTTGTTCTAATAAATCAGCAACCTGAAGCAAAATGAAATTATGGAATCAAACAAAGTATTACTGTCTTCAATCATCCTATCAATATATCTTTGTAAAAGTTCAAATTATTTATTTATATAATTATATATATTTCAGTTAGAAAAACTCTTAACCCTTAAACATCTATCAAAAGAAAAAAAATGATACCCAATTTGCAAACCTGAGTTATAAACTGTCTTACAAAAATTGGTAATGAACGTGCTAGTTTTATTGTTTACAAGCAATCACCAAGGAATCTCTCGGCTTCTCTTCCTTTTTTCAGATCAGAAAAGTCAGAGGGAGTTTGGAAAATGCTAAAAAGAGACTTAATTCTTTTTATGGGTTGTGGAAATTAAATAAATGCCATTTTGTGCAAGTATGGAAATGTTTACTGCATACTCCATTTAACCATGGAGATTTTTCTGAGAACTAAATAAGACTAAATGCTCCTTGTATCTGAGGGAAGATAAAATCAAATGTTCCATCTGCCCATGATGGATAGAAACTAAATTGGGATCTTTCAGGAGGCAGAGATGATCCTTGTAAGATGCAAAGGCCACTACAAGGAAAGAGGATTAAAGCATCAGAAATTCTGTAGATTTTCACTCTGACCATCAGACTTATCAATGGGAAAAGGTATAGATGAAGTTTATTCTAAAAGAATAGGAATAGCTGTAGGTGAAGAATTATTCTGCCCTGTGCCCCTATATTGAATCAGATATTTCCAAGAAATCTGTAAGCTTTAGAAGATTCTGAACATACTCTGCACACATGACACTCAATGTATATGGATCATAGAGTCCCTGATAAAGAATTCAAAATAAAAGGAAATATTTGCTTCTAGGAGTCCCATCCTAAGAATGTAATATATTTCCTGCAATGTCAGAACCCTCAATTATTAATCATGCATATTCTCTGGGTTTAGGTTATTTGGGTTCTGCCATTCTCCTATGGGGGGAGGGGGGAATACCAGGGGCTTGTAGTGCAGGTAGACTGTTTCCTCATCTGCTTTGATGTATTCTTTATGGGGTGTGAAAGGAATGCCTTGGGGCCATCTCCCTTATGTGAGCGCAGGGAGGAACTGGAGAAGATTTAACAACCTTGAGAGGGGCGCCTTATCGGTTACTTTCCCACAGCTCAATGTCACCTGTGGATTGGCCTGTTTGAACCGACCGGATGGACAGTTGGGGTGGGGTTATTGTTTTGCAGGTTTAACCTATTGATTTGGGTGGGAAGTCCTCAGATCCTGCCTAGCTTTCCTGCTTTCTGTGCCTGCCACTAAAAGTTCCTTTTGAAATGATGCCAGTTTTAAGAATTCCGCTTTCTTGGTAGAGAAACGAAGGCAAGTCCTTACATTAGGCAGGATCAGCAAAGTGGTCAACCCGAAGGACTAATCCTACCATGGGGAGTGTGCAAAATGATGTCTAATCATGGAGGTGAGAAGAGAGAAACCGAGCGCTTGGAGGGGGCCTTGCTGAAGGCTTGCCTGAGCAGCAGCGGCTTGGACTCCGCCAGCTCGTCCAAAGAGGCGGACACTCGCGATAAACCAAGATGGTCGATTGGAGTGGGGAAGAAAGACGAATGGGACAAGAAAGCTAGGAAAGTCGGGGGGGCGGGGCCAGCTGTCAAGAAGAACGGGTGTGTTGGACGACTCTCCAGAGCATCCACACTCGCTTTCGACCGTTTGACGGACCCTTTGAGGTCCCGGATTTCTTGGAGTGCGATCCGAAAGCAGGAGGCGTCCTGAGGAGCAATCTTTGGCGGCGGCCAAGATCAGCGGACTCAGGGAAAGCCTTGGAAAGCCGAGCGGAGAAAGGTAACGGCCTTTAATGGCCGCGAAGAAATGACAGCAGACAGCTGACCGACTGTAGCGGTGATCTAGCGGGATAGAGACGTGACAGATTCAGTCAAAGTAATCCTGGCGTCTTAGTAGGAGTGATCCAGTGAAAAAACCTGCTGGAGGTTTCCTGGAAAGGACGATCCAAGGAGCCCAGAAGAATAAGAGGAGAGGAGCTTCCCTCCTCACTCTTTTACTGGCGGCAAAAACAAAGTTCAGGCATAAAAGGGCTGCCTGCATTTGCAACCTCACTTGTTGGAGAACTTCAATTTGACGAGGAGTCTTCTTACCTTCCTTCCTCTTTCTTTTTTCTTTTTTTCTTTTCCCCCCCTTTCTTTCTTCCTCTCCCTTCTCCCTTTTTATAAGGGAAGTTCAACTTCGAGAGGCAAAGTCTTTGTTTAAGCACGGAGTGAAAGCACGGAAGAAGCTAAGGAAGCAGACATTTTGCCCTGAGGCTGCAGATTGAGCATTAGAAACAACAGCAAGAGAGACACCTGCTGGTTGAACTGAGAACAACGCAGAAGGGACAGTGGAGAGGAAGGAGGGGAAA
>NW_015386455.1:2659665-2671362 GCF_001527695.2 Protobothrops mucrosquamatus | reverse complement strand
TCTACCTGTTGCTACATATCTTGACAGCAGCCAGGCTTGCCTTTGCGCAAAAATGGAAGAGTAAGGAAATTCCCACAGAGGAAGAGTTAATACATAAAATATTAGCATGTGCAGAAATGGACAGGCTCACAATGATACTAAAAGATAAATGTGGATCAATTTTTTTTGAAACCTGGGATAAATTTTACCGCTGGAGGAACTTGAAAAGGACGGCTGGGATTAAAGACGAATGATAAGATAGAAATGTATGTTACTTTAGAATAGATAATGTATATAAAATTTAATGTATATGTAGAGATAATGAATTCATTGTAAAATATGGTATAATCTGATAAGAATGTATATACTGGAATGTCACGTCAAATCCAATGTTTTTTTTTTTAATTGTTTTATAAATAAAAAGTTTAAAAAATTTAAAAAAAAAAAAAAGAAAAAAGAAAGCTAGGAAAGTCACCCTCAAGCGCAGCAGCCATCAACCCGATTGGAAGTGCGAGATGGAGAGATCGCGAAATGTCAGCGAAGATGAGGGTGAGAGCGCTCCGACCACTTCCTCAAGCAAGCCATCTGCATGCTGGTGGAGGCATTCAAAAACCTCCAGGAAAAAGAGGCCAATCCCTGCTGGGGTTAGATAGCCATGGGCCAGGACGAGGAAGAAGAGGTCCAGGAGAGCGAATTCGCAAACCCCAGCCCTTCCACGAGCACCCCGGAAGCCGCTGGAGTGACAGCTGAGGTGACCATCCCAGCCCGTGCCATCCCAGCTGGACGAGATGGACACCAAGCCAGAAGAAGAGGGATTCAACTGCCTGACCACTAGGTTCCAGCCCTGGGGGTAAAGTACGATGGATCGCCCTAGCAGTTGGGCTTTTTCCTAGCCCATGTCCTGAGCTACATGCATGAATATGGGCGGGACATCCCTGGGGACCGTGAGCGTGTCAGGATCATAGCCCTGTCCCTGGAAAGTGCGGCTGCCTGGTGGATGGTGTCCCTACATGACGTTGATGTTCCCGAGCTCCGGAATTTTAACCTGTTCATGGCAGCCCTGAGACGCAGGTTTGAGGACCCGCTAGCTGATCGGAAAACAAGGGAGTGCATCAAAACCATAAAGCAGGGCAGACAACAAGTGGCCGAGTAAACCGAGACTTGATGGGCTGCCTCAACTGGCTGGAGGAAATCTTGATTGGCTTGTTCAAGGACGGGTTGAACGACAACCTCTACCAGGCTTGCATCACCTGGGGGGATCCAGCATGCCTTCACGGCTGGTACATAATGGCGGAAGATGCAGAAATTGACCTAGTATGCAGCCAACAGCGAATGGGCCGGACCTGGAGACGTTTCCCCTCAAAAGGAAAAAAGATGGCAAAGATCCCGACCGTGAACCTGCGTTCGACTGCCTGCTTCAGATGTGGCAAAGAAGGTTATCGAGCAGCAGAGTGCCGTTCGAAAGCACCGATCCTGAGGGCAGACCACATCGTAGGGGGGAAACCTGGAAAGCCACCACCGCAACCCCGGGAGACCGCCATGAGAGGCACCGAAGTTGTAGAGGTCCAGCCCTCCAAGCCGCAGGGAGGGGAAACTCCAACTCTGCTGGAGAAACCACTGGAAACCTGACAGCGATTTGGATGAACTTGTTAAGTGGACCCATCATGCCCCTCACCAGACCCATAGAACTGTTCAGCCCAGAGATGAAAGAGAAAGTAGCCCTAAAAACATTGATAGACTCGGGTTGCACCCGCTGCCTAATCAGCCCAACCCTAGTGGGGAATTTGTGGATTCCGGTGAGGAGGCTGAAGAAACCCATTTCCTTTGGGCAACTAGATGGGTCCATCTCATGGGGAGTTCCAGCCACCCTGGCCACCCGGCCGATTGAACTCAAGATGGGGGATCATACAGAGACTACAACATTCATTGTAACCCCTGGCATGGAATGGCCCGATTTTGGGGATGACATGGTTGAAAATTTGGAATCCAAGAGTAAATTGGAGAACGAGGGAATTAAGGTTTCCGAAAAGGAAGGCTGTAACACAGGACAGGGTACCAAAAAGGAGAGTGGGGAGAATGGCCAAGGTGGTGGCAGCCGCAAGTGACAGGCCATTAGAAAGCATACTAAAGAATACCAGCCCACTGACTGCGCCATTAAAATCCTGCCGGGAGCTAAACTACCAAAACCCAAGCTCTATTCGATGACTCCTACAGATCTTGAGGAGCTGCAGAAGTTCATCGAAAAGAATTTAGCGTGGGGGTTTATTCAGCCAGCACTGCCGAAAACAGTTGCTCCTGTGTTATTCCAGGAGAAGAAAGACGGGTCTCTAAGCCTGTGTGTGGATTATAAGTCTCTATACGCTGTTTGCAAGAACATCTACCCCTTGCCATTAATGAAGGACATGCTGGCTCACCTTTCCAAGGGGAAAATATTCTCCAAACTGGCTTTAAGACAGTGGTTCCCAACCTTTTCTATACCCCGTACACCTAGAACGCTTCTGATATATTCTCACACCCCTTACAAAAGTTTGAAATAACGGCAACGAATTATGCATATACACTACAATTTTGAAAAGCCAAGTTTTTGCACCCCCTGGAATATCATCTCGCACCCCTGATTTAAGAGAAGCATACTACCGAGTTAGGATAAAAGAAGGGGATGAGTGGAAAATGGCATTTAATTGCCCCTTGGGGTGCTTCCAGTTCTGAGTTCTGTTTTTGGATTACAAGGGGTGCCTGCAGTATTCATGCAGCCGATAAATGAGGTTCTCCAGGAGCACTTGTACAAGGGGGTTCTGGTGTATTTGGATGACATCCTAATATTCATCGAGACAAAGGAGGAGCATATCAAATTGGTCAGAGCAGTTTTAAACAAGCTATGTGCAGCACGCCTCTATGCTAAGCTATCAAAGTGCAAGTTCCACAAGGAAAAAGTTATTTGGGTTACCGGATTTCCCATCAGGGGATAGAAATGGACCCAGAGAAGATACGGGCATTGTTGGAGTGGGCGCCGCCTCACACGCAGAAGCAATTGCAAAGCTTCCTTGGGTTTGCGAATTTCTATAGATAGTTTATTCCCTCTTTCGACCAAATTGCAAATTGCAATTGAATCACAAACCTACTAAAAAGAAAATGATGGGAAACCGAAACCCAGTCAGCCGTTGAATTGGACTATGGAGTGCCAAGCAGCTTTTGAGAAGTTAAAAAGACTTTTTTCGGCTGAGTCGGTGTTAAAACACCCAGACCCGGAGAAGCCATTTGTCATTTAGGCAGACGCTAGCGATGTTGCAGTAGGGGCGGTGCTGCTCCAAGAGAATCAGGAGGGAAAATTGCAACCTTGCACATACATATCCAAAAGCTCACTAAAATGGAACAGAGGTGGGCAGTATGGAAAAAAGAAGCATATGTGATGCGATGGGCTCACGTGGAGACATTTTCTGGAGGGAAGTAAAAACCCCTTTCAGGTGTGGACCGATCACAAGAATGTTGAAGCACTAAAAACCTCAAGGAAATTGTCCCCAAAACAAGCCCAGCATTTCCACGGTGTGATTTCCCAGCATTTCCACGGTGTGATTTCTCAATCAAGTACATCCCTGGGGGAAAGAACTTTTTAACTGATGCCGTGTCGCGGATACCGCAATACAATAGCGTAAAGTCCAGAGTAATCAAACCCGATGACCCCAAAACAATTAACGGCTTCTGTAACGAGAGCTCAGGCAAAGAAACCAAGGCCAGGGAACAGTGACATAGAGGCTCCGACCACCGCAAAGGAAAGACTTAGGAAAAATCCACCATTGAACAGCAAATCAGGGGTCAAGTTTAGATGAGCATTAGAAACCGACAAATGGCTCTTTAACCAGAAGAACCTTTCCTCAATGAGGGACGAGCTGCCCTGGGTAGGAGAAAAGTTATATGTGCCAAAAACCTAGAGAGTAAAAATCAAGCAACTCTGCCATGACTCAAAAATGTTGGGGCATTTCGGGTTCATGAAAACTCTCCATTTCACCAAAAGGCAATTCTGGTGGCCATCTATAAAAAAGGGCATTGAAAGCTATGTGGCAAGCTGCCCCGTCTGTGCAGCAGCAAAGTGGAGACGGGAAAACGCCAGGATTATTACAAGTGGTGGCCAGCTCTTCAGCACTCTGGAGAGAGATCTCTATGGATTTTATAGTAGAATTGCAAGAAAGTGCAGCGAACACTGTCATTTGGGTTGTGACGGACCTATTCTCTAAACAGATCCACTTCATATCCTGCCAGAAGATTCCCACTGCTAAAGCCCTAGCTAAATTATTTGTACTGCATATATATATTGGCTGCATGGGCCCCCACAATGCATTATATCAGACAGGGTGGTCCAGTTCACCTCTGAGTTCTGGAGAGCTTTTATGGACCTATTTGGTACTAGTCAAGGACTGTTATCTAGTCATCATCTGCAAATGAATGGTGAGACAGAACGTTCAAACTCAGTATTAAAACAATACCTGAGATGCTTCATAAATTACCAACAAGACAATTGGACTGAGCTGTTGCCTTTCACAGAAGTCACTTACAACAATGCAGTGCATTCAAGTATCAGCTATACACCCTTCTGGCAACAGGACAAAGTTTCAACCCGATGCCTGAATTACCTGTCAACGAGCCCACCATCCCCTCTTTGAAAGAGTGGATTAAACAGCTACAAAACACCTGGCCTGTGGTTAGAAAAGCTTTAGATGAAGCGAGAGAAGCTTATAAAGTTCAGGCAGATAAGAAACGAATGGAAGCTAAACCATTCAAAATAGGGGAAAAAGTATATCTCTCAACCAAATTTTTAAAATCCCTCCAGCCATTGAAAATGCTAGGACCAAAATTCATAAGACCCTTCCCCATAAAATGCATAATTAACCAAGTAACAGTGGAATTGGAACTCTCAAAACCATTGGGACAGGTCCATCCTGTATTTCATTGCAACCTGCTTAAACGGGAACTAACCTCCCCTTTAAGGCCAACAGAAGCTCCCCCCCAAAACCCATTATGGTGGAAGAGGAGCAACATTTTGAAATTAAAGAAATATTAGACTCCAAGAAACATCATGAGTCAACCCAATATTTGGGGGAATGGAAAGACCTCCCACCATCACAAAATGAGTGGGTGCATAAAAAGCATGTCAGGGCTCCTCAACTGCTAAAAAAAGTTCCATGCCTGTTACCCGGCTAAGCTTGACTAACATTGTTGTTTCAGCTCTCTCCCTCTTTGTTATTTTCTCTCTCTGCAGGTGGACCTTTTATTTTTCTTGGGGGGGGCAGTATGTCAGAACTCTCAATTATTAATCATGCATATTCTCTGGGTTTAGGTTATTCGGGTTCTGCCATTCTCCTATGGGGGGAGGGGGAGGGGGCTTGTAGTGCATGTAGACCATTTCCTCTATCTGCTTTGATGTATCCTTTATGGGGTGTGAAAGGAATGCCTTGGGGCCATCTGCCTTATGTGAGCGCAGGAAGGAACCGGAGAAGACCTAACAACCTTGAGAGAGGCGCCTTATTGGATGCTTTTCCAAGCTCGATGTCACCTGTGGATTGGCCTGTTTGAACCAACCGGATGGACAGTTGGGGTGGGGTTATTGTTTTGCAGGTTTAACCTATTGATTTGGGTGGGAAGTCCTCAGATCCTGCCTAGCTTTCCTGCTTTCTGTACCTGCCAATAAAAGTTTCTTTTGAAATGATGCCAGTTTCAAGAGTTCTGCTTTCTTGCTAGAGAAACGGAGGCAGGTCCTTACATGCACCTTTGTAGTGGGAAATAAAATAAATCCTGTAGCTGCCACTTAAAGGAAAGTCAAGAAATTTTCCTTGATAAATGTAGTTCTTGGTTAACAAGTCAATTTACAACCCATGACTTAGCTAGCAACCATTCAAAATTATGACAACCCCCAACCTCTCCAAAAGGTACTTATGATCTGGATTCAAAGTTCCAACGGCTGCCCCCTCTGCAGTCATGTAATTGTATTTAGATGCTTGGCAATTGGCCCACATTTATGGCCATTTGGAGCATCCCACAATTATATGAACACAATTTATCATGTTATTTTGCTAGGAAACTTTTCAACTGCTGCAATGTTGTCAAATCAAGTGGCCATATGGTTGTCTTGATTTATGACCATTATGACGTATGAAAGAAGTTCCTGGCTCCATTATGGTCATAAGTAAAGAATTATCTGTAATTGGGAAAGGGAGCAAGGTCACTAAGTGATGCAGTCAGTAAAGCATGACATCACATACATTGACTTTCAACAGTTCTCATAGTTCCAGTTGTGGTTGCTAAGCAAATCTAACATGACTCTTAAAAATGATGTCACATGACTGCCATCTGCAACCTCAAGTGACTTTGCTCATCAGAAGCTAATAGTGAAAGCTACAAATGGTGATCATGTGAATGTGGGACACTATGGCCATCATAATTAACAGCTGGCTGCCAAGTGCCCAATTTGTAATCATATGACCACAGGGATACTGCAATGGCTGCAATTTTGCAGAATGGTCATAAATCTTATTCAGCATTATCATAACTTCAAACGCTTACTAAAAAAAATGGTCCTTAAATGAGCACTACCTGCATAAGCATCTGGAAACAAAAGGAAAAAGGAACTGTAGACTTTTACAAAAGACATTATACATTTATAAATTATATTTTTGGAATAGGAGTTCACTGCTAATTATATTTTTACACAAAGAATCAATATGAGATTTGTTCCGACTGAGTTCTGAGTTATGTTTGATTTACCTCTCTTTTTTTTGTTATAAGTTCTTCCTGTATTTTTAGTTGTTCCTTTAGCATATGAGCCACATTAGTGTCAGTAAGCACTCTATGTCTAACTTCATCTAGTTTAGATTGCAAAGTGGAAATCAGAATTAAATTTTTGTTATGTTGCTGCTGCAATGTTTCTTTATCCTGTAAAACATCAAAAAATGCTTGTGTAAGTAAATACTTTTTCATACAGCCTGATGATGTTTTAGCTTTCTAGGACAGTGGTTCTCAACCTGTGGGTCGGGACCCCATTTGGGGTCGATCGACCATTTCATGGGGGTCGCCAAGCAAGGCTGTCCGCCATTTTTTTTGTCCGCCATTTTCTTCCCCCTTTTCCAGCGGGTGCCTTACCTCCCTTGGGCTGGGCCAGCTGGTGGTCGGCCTGCTCCGTCTCTGCCGCTTGCCAGCTACGCCTCGGCTGGCGCAGGGGGCGGAACCATGCATGCGTGGCGCTCCCGGGCAGGGAAAGTCCTCGACTTACGACCGGTTGGGTAGTCCTCGACTTACGACCGGTTTAGTCCTTGACTTACGACCGGTTTAGTCTTCGACTTACGACCGGTTGGGGTCGCGGCATTAAAAAGGTTGAGAACCACTGTTCTAGGAACACCCAAAGCAAGACGCAAGCACTGCTCTAGACATGAAAGTCAATAAGCATGTGACCATCACTTGAAAAGACTTTATATGTATTAACTGTCTAATCTGAAGATAATTCAAGATCACAAAACCTTATGATTGAACAAGCTATTTAGGCAATCCAGTCCACTCCCCCATTCCCAGTAAAAAAATTCTAATCAAACGACTCTTTACATCTTGTTTTTGAGTTACATCCAATAAAGAGAATTTCCCCCACTGCTCTGGGGTTTGTTTCATTCCAGAAGTCCTTTTTTGAAATATTAAACTGCTATCTCACGTCCTATAACTCAAATCCATAATAAACTTTCTCCTCATTGGACTTAGCTTTTTATTCTCTTGATTATCATTGCTACCCTTTGAACATATTTAATGTTCTTAAAATCCACATGGATTTCAGACCTGGTTCCGGGACAGGAACAGTACTGATCGCACTTGTTATGATTTGATGATCTCGTAAAAACAGGATTGGAATAGTGCATACATTCTTGCTCTCCTTGAACTCTCAGCAGTCTTCAATACTACTGACCACAGTATCCTTTTGGCTGCAGAATCTGAGTGGCGCAGTCTTGCATTGGTTTGGCTGTTTTCTCCAAGGCTGGTCCTAATCAGTGTTGATAAGAGAGTGAGAGGTCCAGTCCATGGCCACTTCTTTGCGGCATATGCAGGGCTTGGTATTGTTTCTGCTCCTCTTTAACATCTGTAGTAGCCGCTGGAACACATCATCTGCCACCATGGAATAAGGCATCATCAATTTTCTTGACAATACTCTTTTATATCTTCGTCCCAGATGACCCACATGTTGCTGTTGCAGCACTTGGAGGCTATGGGATCTGGATGGGGGACAACAGACTTTGGTTGAACTCTGATAAAACTTGGAGTGGCTATAATTTCATGGATCATCTTTAGTTTTGAATGAGGTTGCACTGCACCAGACAGACCCTGTGTACAACTTGGGGGGGGGGGTTTCCTAGACTCACAACTCCTGCTTGAAGAGCAGTTGGCAGTTGTGGCTAAGGAGAGCCTTTGTACAATTTTGTGTTGCATGCTAGTTACGCTCTTTCCTGGATCATGGGTCCCTGCACTCAGTCCTTCATGCTTTGCTCATCTTGCAATGTGATCAGCATAAGTTGGTAAATAATTCTTTTGTTTCATTTTTGTTTCCTAGGCTGCATAGTCCAACTACATTTTTGTCAATATCTCCATCTTTGGTATTCCAGTCTCCAACCATAAGCAGCTCATCTTGCTTATATGTTGTGTTCATTTTCAGATTGAACTTGACCATAAAACTCATCAACCTCCTTTTCTTCTATATCAGTCATTGAGTATAAACTTGGATAATCATCATATTAAACTTCATGTTGCTTGCAGGAGTTCAACAGGGCCAGAACTGTTAACTGCTGATTTTGATTTGTACTCAAGTGCCCGATGCTCCTCACTGCAGTGTCTAACAATAGCCAGCCAGTCAGCATTAATAGTTTCCAGTTGCCCTGATATTATTTTTCCATTATGGCAATATCCTAATGAAAATCTTCACCATGGTTGTCACTGACTGCACCTAGATTTTGGGGGAAAGAAGTTCAAGTGTGAATACAGAAATTGAATCTTAGTGACATGTTGAACTTCATGGTCATATGTGCTATAAGAAGTTTGTCAACCAGCTGAATGTACTTTGGTGCTCTGTAGTTGCCAAGAAAATTCTCAACAATATTCCGAATGATTTCCAGGCAATTTTCTCTAGCCTCACTAAAAGATCATCGAACTGCTTGACATTGATAACTTATCTGATCTGTGGACCATCCAAGATGCCTTCCTTAATCTTGGCATCAGTTTTCTTGGAAACAAATGTTTTCATCAACCTGAGTTTTATGTAAAGGAGAGGCAAAAATATCTTTGTTGGGTCAACAAGTGGTTCATCTGTCATATTTTTCTGTCCTGGAACCAAATTCTTTCAGAGTGGCCATTTCTTTTTAATGTAATGCGACTCTCTTGCAATGCTGTCTCATTTACATATGTAACAACAGTACTTGGTATATACGAGATGCATTTCAAGCAGCAGAGCCAATATCTCCATAGATATTGCAGTTGTACATGTTGTACTGGATGTGCTTCAACAACAGTTTCATATTCTATATGCTTCTTTCATGTGTGCAGCATAGCCACCAAGTACTGAAGGTGTACACTGCCATTGTGTAAAAACATAAAATTTCTATAGAACATTAAGCAACAGGTAAAATTACATGTTATTTTTGTGATTAGCAGCCAAAAATCTATAAAATAAATCCAAAAGTGTCCAGGAAGCAAAATCTTCATTATCCAAGTTTTCTTTCTCTGACCAGAAACTTCAGCAACTGGATATCCTGAATGCTTTAATCTAATCACTTCATTGATACTATTAGATCCACAGCATTTTCTCAATACCAGGCTGAGTGCATCTGACCTGAGAGAACTAATGTCTGGCATTATATTGGCAATCACTTAATACTGTCTAACCAAGTGGTTTTCTTGGTCAAATAAAGAAATGGTTTTACCATTGCTTTCTCCCACATAAAATGAAATGATGCTTTGGCCATTGTTACTAAAGTGATTGTCCACTTCAAGCATCTGTCCAATATACAATAGGTCCCTAGCTTGCTTACCTGAGCAGCTGGGATGATTGTCATACTTTGGGTAACCTTGATGAGAATATATTCTTACACTCTATCAAGAAAGTTATCAATAATACTGAAATAAGATTAATAAACAAAAACCTATTCAAAATAAGGGCAGCATGGTGCCTTAGTGTTAAGATGCTGGGCTTGTAGGCTGGAAAACTGGCAGCCCAGGTTCGAGATCAAAACACCATGTGACAGGGTGAGCTCCTGTCCTCGCCCCAGTTCTTGCCAACCTAGCACTTCAAAAACATGCAAATGCGAGATACATAGGAACTACTTCAGTGGGAAGGTAACAGCGCTCCATGACATCATGCTGGCTATATGACTGCGGAAGTGTCTTTGGACAATGCTGGCTCAATGGCCTTGAAACGGAAATGAGCACCGCCCCCCTAGCCGGCAATGCCTAGTAGAATAAAATCTGAAAGTACTTCCTTTACCTTTTATTCAAAATAAACAGATATCACCTGATTATATTTCAATCAGTCTTGAGCTTTCAGACCTCTTCCTGCTCCTCACAATGCCTGCCAAATGCATGCCCATGTTAGAAGACTGAGCCAAAATAGGTGAGTAGCTCCATTTTTCTTTACTACCCATTTGCATTTTCCCATCTCCATTGAGAAGTTTGTATATTTGGAAAAAAAACACAGTTTCAGTTATTAGCTGTCCTGTATACATTCTAAATCCCTTCTTACTAAAAATGTAAAATTACAAAATTAAGCTTACTTCTTTTAGTTCAATTTCCTTCTTTTTCATTTTTCCCAGTTCCTGCATGAGTCTATCAACATTCTTTGTCGCGTCCTTATTCAGACATTGCAACTCCCTGACCTGTCTTTCCAGCTTTTCTATTTCTTCATTACGAGCAGTAAGCACTTTCTCTATTTGCTCTTTTTCTGCAAAAAGCCTGTTATAATCATCCTCTCTCTCTCTTATTTCATTGTGGAGAGATTCTACCTATAAAACCGACAAAAAAGAAACACAAAAGATAAGAAAATAATCACCATATTTGTAATATTTTTACTTTGATTAATCTAATGTTTCAAATCAAAAGTTACTCCTTGGCAGTACAAAAAACCTGAAGGCTTATATTCAGTTATCACCTACTAAAGGTATTTTGCTTCAAGGCAACTGGAGGCTGTCTGAAGATCCCAAGAGATTACAAGGAAGAAAAAAGGTAACTAACTGCATGTGTGGTAGACAAATCTCACTACACTATACTTCATTCAGTAATGTAGACAATTTATATATTCAGCATATTCTAGTTTTAATGATACTGCCATAAAAATGCTAAGATACATATAGGTCTTATGCAGTCCTGCCTTACATCAGAAATGAATAAGGCTTAGACAAAACAATATGCCTAATTATAAATAATTAATATGCATATTTAACTTTTTATGGCTAGTAGTTACTATTTGATATAACTAAAAAGTTGATTCTAGAACTTTATTATGTACTTGTAGCGGGGACTGCCCGAGAGTGCTTGCAGGAGCTTGACTGGGAAGGGGAAGATTGGGACAGCTGCAGTTGGCTTGGGTGTGGCTGGCGTGAGTGGAAGGAGGAAGGATAGAAAAGGGAAGAAAAGGAGAAGGCCGTGGGGGTTGGAGTTGAGAAGAGAAGGTCTGGAAGCTTATTTTATTTTTCTATCAAGGGTATT
>NW_015386455.1:2618882-2658570 GCF_001527695.2 Protobothrops mucrosquamatus | reverse complement strand
GGCTACCATCAGATCCCCATGCACCCCGAGGATAGGGAGAAAACAGCATTCATCTGTCCACTGGGATTTTATGAGTTCAATCGAATGCCCCAAGGGTTGTCAGGGGCTCCAGCAACTTTTCAAAGGCTTATGGAACGGACAGTAGGGGACATGAACCTGATAGAGGTGTTGGTTTATCTAGATGACATCATTGTCTTTGAAGAGACACTCGAGCAGCATGAGGAGCGCCTAGAGAAGGTATTGACAAGGCTCCAGGAGGAGGGGCTGAAATTGTCACTGGAAAAATGCCAATTTTACCAGTCATCTGTCACCTATTTAGGGCATGTTGTCTCAGCCGAGGGAGTGGCAACGGATCCCGCTAAGCTTGAGGCCGTGGTTTCTTGGCCCAGGCCTCAGAGTGTTGCTGAACTGCGATCGTTTCTGGGGTTTTGTTCATACTATCGGAGATTTGTGGAATGGTTTGCTAAGATAGCTCGTCCGCTTAATGAGTTATTAAAAAATGAGCAGGTAGAGGATACAGTGGGCCATTCAAATCCAACCCATAAAATTAGGGGACCTAGGAAGTCACGAGAATCCATTCAGGCAGAATGGACTGAGCGTTGTGAACAGGCTTTTGATCAGCTGAAGCAGAGGCTCACAAATACCCCAGTCTTAGCTTATGCCGACCCCAATCAGCCGTATGAACTACATGTAGATGCCAGTCGGGATGGTCTTGGGGGAGTATTATATCAGGAGCATGATCAACGTTTAAAGCCCATTGCATATATCAGTAGGGGTCTAACCCCTGGGGAAAAAAAATATCCCACTCATAAGCTGGAATTTTTGGCACTCAAGTGGGCGGTGGTGGATAAATTGAGGGATTATTTGTACGGGGCAGAGTTTGAGGTTAAAACGGACAATAATCCACTCACGTATTTGCTCACCACCGCTAAACTTGATGCAATGGGCCATCGGTGACTGGCTGCCCTATCGGGGTTTAAGTTTGGGTTAAGATATCAGCCAGGGGTGGGAAACATTGATGCAGATGCGTTGTCAAGGAGGCCTCAGGGTCCAGGGGCAGGTATTAGGGAGTGGTTGAAACTGCCCCCGGATGGTATTCAAGCGCTGTATCAAGGGGTCGAGCACTGAGCTAGGGGGGCAATTGGGGCCAAATCAGTGGGGGTTACCATCGCAGGTGTCCCCAAATTATACTGTAATCCGATTCAGATCAGGGGGGAGAGTAGGTTTGCCCTGACTAAGAAAGATCTGTGGAGAGATCAGGTGGAGGACCCTCTCTGTGGTTTGGTCGAAAAAGCTTTAAGAAGTGGCCAGCGGGAGGTTCTACTCACTGATGCACCCAGGGGAGCACGAGCGCTGCACAAGGAGTGGGACCGCCTGCAGTTCCGAGATGGAGTAATCTATTGGAGGGGCTTCTCGGATGGGCTCGAAGATAGATGGCAGCTCTTGCTCCCGGAGAAACAGAGGAGCGGTACTGTCGGCGCTCCACGACGAGCATGGGCATTTGGGGCCAGAAAAGACCTTTAATTTGGTAGTGGATCGGTTCTACTGGCCCGGTATGAAGAAGGAAGTTGGAGATTACTGTAGATCTTGTCTGCGTTGTATCCAGAGGAAAACTCTGCCATCCAGAACTGCGCAAATGGGCCATCTAAGGAGTTATGGGCCCTTGGACTTGGTCAGCATTGATTTCCTTTCCTTAGAACCGGATGTCAGTGGACAAGGAAATGTGTTGGTTGTGACCGATCACTTTACCCGTTATGCCCAGGCCTTCCCAACGAAAGACCAGCGCGCTGTTATGGTGGCCAAAGTGTTAGTGGAGAAATTTTTTGTACACTACGGGCTGCCTCAGCGCATACATTCTGATCAAGGGAGGGACTTTGAAAGTAGGCTGGTAAAGCAACTGTTGGNGGATTCTGAACGATTGCTCAGGGGCCTGTTACTCCTGCTGCTAAAGCAGCCCTGAGCTGTTATATACATCTTCAGAGTATCAACCACTGTGACTGGTTAAGTTCGTGCCTGAAAGTCCTGCTTCAACAAGAAGAGCCTGCCACCCATTAATGCTGCGTGAGTTCCGGTTGTAAGACATCTCATCGATCTCTAAAGAACACTGCTGCAAGGCTGGACAAGGGGGGACGTGGCCGGGAGGGCCTGGGCATTGGCGGCCTCTGAGGAGGTAGCGCTACATACTGTATCTTGCTGCACCAAAAAAAGTCAGAAGTTATTGCTTTTTGTTTCTTTTTAAAAATTTTCTCATTTCCCTCACTTAGAATAGAATAGAGCTGGAAGGGACCTTGGAAGTCTTCTAGTTCAATCCCCTGCTCAAGCAGGAGAACCTATACCAGTGATGGTGAACCTTTTAGACACCGAGTGCCCAAAAACCGCCCTGCCCCCCTGCCCGCAGGGCCACCTACCGCCTCCACAGCCTGCCACAGCAGATCGCCCAGGCGGCCCTGCAGTGCCATGCCGGCTACGCCCTCC
This sequence comes from Protobothrops mucrosquamatus, assembly GCF_001527695.2. Lineage (NCBI taxonomy): Eukaryota > Metazoa > Chordata > Lepidosauria > Squamata > Viperidae > Protobothrops > Protobothrops mucrosquamatus. The sequence continues at coordinate 2,656,095 of NW_015386455.1, read as the reverse complement.
TCCTGTGCCCCGTAGCAGCATCTGCACGCAATGGGGCGTGAGGGCGGAGTCTAGTCCCTACTGCCCAGCTGCCATGTTCTTGGCTGTACTGCTCCGCGCAAGCCACGTCCAGGGTTGACTTTCCTCTGCAGGGGCTGCTGGTGAGGAGGGGGCCACGGTGGGAGGTGGGGCTGGGGCGATGGCACGCGTGCCCACAGAGAGGGTTCTGAGTGCCACCTCTGGCATGCATGCCATAGTTTGCCACCACTGACCTATATCATCTCAAACAGGTGAATGTTTAGTCTCTTCTTAAAAATCTCCAGTGATAGAGCGCTCACGATTTCTGGGAGTAAGCTGTTCCACTGGTTGATTGTCCACACTGTCAGGAAGTTTCCAGGTTGCTTCTCTCTTTGATCAGTTTCCAACCATTGTTTCTTGTCCTTCCCTCTGGTGCTTTGGTGAACAAACTGGCCCCCTCTGCCTTGTGGTAGCCCCTCAGATACTGGAATACTGCTATCATATCTCCCCTATTTTTTTTAGACTAGCCAAACCCAAGTCCCATAGCCGTTCTTCGTATGTTTTAGTCTCCAGGCCTTTGATCATCTTAGTTGTTCTTCTCTGAATTTTTTCCAAACTCTCAACATCTTTTTGTGATATGGTGATCAAAATTGGCTGCAGTATTCCAGGTGTGGTCTTACTAGGGTTTTATAAAGTGGTACTAATACTTCGCATAATCTTGATTCTATCCCTCTGTTTATACAACCCAAAATTGTATTAGCTTTTTTGGTTGCTGCTGCACACCGCTGGCTCATAGTCAAGTGATTGTCCACTAGGACTCCAAGGTCCCTTTCCTGCCTAAATGTAAGACTTTGCTTTCCACACTGAAACTCATTTTGTTGAATAGGGCCCATTGTTCAAGTTTGTCAAGAACTTTTTGGATCCTGAGTTTGTCTTCTGGGGCGTTGGCTACTTCTGTCAGTTTGGTGTCATCTGCAAATTAGATGAGTTCCCCTTCAATTCCCTCATCTAAGTCATTTATTAAGATATTGAAGAGTACTGGGCCTAAGACAGAACCTTGTGGTACCTCACTGCTTACTTCTCTCCATGTGGATGTAGTGCCGTTGAGGACTACTCGTTGAGTATGGTTTGTCAGCCAGCTACAGATCCATCTGGTGGTGATGTTGTCTATTCCACCTTTTCCTAGCTTACCAAGGAGTAGGTTGTGGTCTTCTTTGTCAAATGCCTTACTGAAATCTAAGTATAGTATGTCCACTGCATTTTGCTGGTCTACTAGTTTAGTCACTTTATCGAAGAATGAGATAAGATGTAATCCGTCAGGTCCCGGTGATTTATATTCCTCAAGGTTGGATAGGTGTTTTCTTACCATTTTCTGGCTTATTTTAATTTTTATTTCTAGTATGTCTTTTGCAGTAGTTTTTTTTTGGTATGTTGGGCTATAGTATCTTTTTGTATGAAGACTGATGCAAAGAATGAGTTAAGCAGCTCTGCTTTCTCCCTGTTGCCTATAATTTCCTTGCCATCTTCTCTCTTTAGTGGGCCTACAGTTTCCTTAACTTTTTTCTTGTTGTTAATATGTTGGAAGAAACTTTTTTTATTGTCCTTGATTTCTGTTGCAAGTCTTTGTTCGTTCTGAACCTTTGCTTTCCTGACTTCATCTTTGATGTTCTGGCTGTCTGCTGATAGTCGGCCTTAGTTATGTGCCCCTCTTTCCATTTTTTGTATTTGTCCTTTTTGTCTTTTAGTTTGTTAGAGAGATCTTTGTGTAGCCATGCTGGTTTTTTCTTGGATCTCTTGTTTTTCTTTCTCAATGATATTGTGCTGGTTTGGGCTTTTGTGATTGCATTTTTCAGTGTTTCCCATGCTTCTTGGGTTGTTTTCTCCTTTAGGATTTCCATCCATGGGATCTTTCCTAGGTTCTCTCTGAAACTGTCCCCTTTCTCCATTGTCTTTATTTCTATTTGTATTTTTATATTAAGAAAAAAACGTTAATAAAATAAATTAAAAAAAGATTATGATCCAAACATGTGAGTGCCAGGTGTCATGATTACAACATTGCAAGCTGCAGTCATGTGATAGCCATTTGTGATATTCCCTGCACGTTTTCCGGAAACAAAATCAATGGAGAAGCTGAATGGAAGATCACAAGTTGCTCCTGCTACCTTTCCCCCCCGAGGAATTTGCTATGGAGTATGAGATCACGGCGATCAAAAAGGTAGCAGGAACAACTTGTGATCTTCCCTGACAGTTGTGAATCATAATCTTTTTTTAATTTTTAATTTATTTTGGATTTCATACACCATAGCACCCTGCCTGCATTGAATAACATTATCCCACCCATCTGTTGCCTCCACAATCTGTATACAGTCTCCGCTTATCCACTCATGACCTCTGCTAGCCTTTCCAAGATCTCCAATGATCTGCATATAGCCAGCAGCTGCCTTGTAAAGGGCCAGACCATGTGCACCTCATTAGCAGTGGGAAGAAAAAGACAAAGGTAAGCTGGGAGACCAGGCATGGCCAAGGGCAGGGCATCAGTAGGTTAGTGGAGTGTAGGGTGGCAAAGCGTAGGGCAGCAGGGGCAGCAAAGATGGCAGAATGTAAGGTGGCCAAAAGAGTAGAGAAAAGGGGAAAATAGGCAGGTGGGAAGAACTGAAGCAGAGGCAACAGCGGCAGGGCAGGGCAGGGCAGGGCAGGGCAGGGCAGGGCAGGGCAGGAGAAATGTGAGGTTCTGGTCTAATGACAGCATGATTCTGGCCTAACAATAGTAACTGGAATTACTGAAACTGATCTAGGACAATTCGCCATGGCCAATTCACTATGGCCAACTTGCCACAGGACAATTCAATGTTGTTTTGTTTCACTCAGTTACTTTTATTATTGGTGACCATGTTTTCATCAAAATTATTGTAACTCTTGTACTACTGGATTGACTTTATTTTATTATTACTGACCACTGTTCCATTGAAATTAATCTAACTTTTGTATTTGTTGAATTATCCTGCAATGAGTTGTCCCATTCCGTACTGGTGCAGTCATATGAAATTTCACTTGACAACCACATAGCTTAATGATGGAAATTCTGGTCCCAACTAGGGTCAGGAGATGAGGATTACCTGTAAGGATTTCATCATAGGAACTTTTAAATGCTCCATGATGAGGAAAGTGAATCAAGTTGACTGGTTAATTTATAGCTGGATCTGGTCTTGATAAAGCTTATATAGATTGCCAAATTTCAAAAATTGATTCCAGAAAAAGCTTGGGAAACTCTGGCATTAGAACCCTACTTTGATTTTTATTCCTGGGTCTGTCAGTAAGCAGTCATCAGACTTCATTTATTCATTACTGATTAAAAGCAAAGAAAATTGGAGGAAATGAGCGAGCCTATAAAGTTTCACTTTCTCCATGAGTGCCTCTAATTCATTTCCTTTGATTTGGGAAAATCTACTAAAATTGTGGCCTGAGAGGCTTTAGTTCTGCCATCTTGTAGCTGAATTTACTTTTTCTCTGTTAATTCTTTTAAAATCTTTTGGTCCCCATGGTACATTAACAAAATGGTGTAAAGCAAAACATTCATACTGAACTCACTGCAACACCATATCATATTGTAATGGAGCATAGTTTTCCTATTTAGCCTGCATACAATCACAGCAGATCATATTCAATTTCTAACATTCATTCATTCATTCATTTTGATATATTCTCTTAATGCTTGCTTCAAGTGCAAGGCTGCCCAGCCAACGAAATACATATATTATAAGCTAACACTAAAAAAAGTGTTTCATATGCAATATTTTCACTCACCAGATAGGTTGTGGACTTTCCAAAAGCTTGGGATTTTGTTGTAAGTTTTAATTCCATCTCTAGTTTCTGAATTTCTTCTTGAAACTCATCACGTTCATGTTCCCTTTCAATAGCTTGCTTCTGTTAAGAAAATCAAAGTCAGTTTTCCAGATATTAGAGCCTATTTTGGATTTCAAACCAAATCAAAACCATTTAATTACTAATTTTTAACATTTATTTTTTATAGATTAGCATAATTTTATACTTTGAGAGAAATCTTTAAGCCAGAGTGCTAGGGGAAAAAAAGTCCAGGTTTTTATACATATTTTTCTTACATCCATGAAATCTCTCTGACTTTTCAGTTGTCTTTCAAGAGCTTCCATTTGTTGTCTAAGATCAATAACTTCAGATGCCATCGCAGCTAGATTTTGATTTTTGTTTAGCTGCTCTTCAAGTTCAATCTCCAAGATTTTCATCTGTGTATTCAAGTTTGAACAATCTTTCTCTGCTTGACACTGCAATTCCAAATTTGTTTTTGCTAGACGCTCTATCTCTTTGATTAATTCTAACACATAAAGGAAAAACAGCAGTACCAAGAATATAACATTTTTCAAAATTCATATGAATATTTTAAATATTTTTATTTATGCACCATAAATTAATATTTTTACAATACACTAGAATTATAATTATGACTCAGACTGGCATCTAACATTGTCTTGGCAATGCCCATAATTGACTCCATATAATACAGGAGTCTAGCTACTTTTTTCTTTGTAAAATATTCTGTAATATAGCTGTACAAGGAGCATTTTGGGAAGTTAGAGTGGCAGGTCATTTTGCTGCCTATCATCATTGTTAGGTTAGCTCACAAGGATGAGGGGCAAAAGGAGATTAATTAGAAGAAAACTTCACCATAGCATTTCCAAATTTCAGTCAGATTTTGTGAAAAGATTATCTTCCTTCCCCCCAGATTCATGTATAATCATGTCTATAAAGTATGGGTCACAATGCAAAAGAATCTTTCAAGAAACACAAACTCTCATTTTTAAAATTCATTAATAAAAATATTACTTCTGAAACGCTGTTAGAAATAATGCTTGTGCTGCAGCTTAACCAACATAAAAACTACTGCCTACTTTTATTTTAAGTAGATTTTTAAATACAATGAGAATTACATTAACACTGGCAGCAGTCTTATTCTCCAACCAAGATTTATTTAATATAGTAATGTATATTTCATTTATTACCAACTTCTCTCTCCCCCACATTGGCAGCCAAAGCTCTATTTTGACTTATTAGTAATTTTTGTTCCTCCGAAAATCTTGCATTATCCTGGATTAACTTCTGAATCTGTGCTTTAAGCTTTTCCAATTCTGCAACAAGACAATGCTCAGATTCTTCTTTAAGATTTAAAGTTTCTTCCAAAGTATGTCTCTCTGTTAAATAACCTTCAATGAGACCTATAATTCAAAACAGAATAATAACGTTTGAATTGTTATTGAGCAACACTGAAATAATTTATACAAAATAGTAATATAATAACTATTAGTGTTAACATTCTCTATGTGTAGGATTCTATATGCAGGGAGACTGTCAATTTCGCTCTATGTAATTTTTTTACCATTTATTCTAATTATATCAACACTAAAGTATCATACAATTAAAGCACCAGTTGGGTGCTTTCCACCAGATGGCAGAATAATTAGTACAGCATAAGTGAGTCTTTTTTTCCATATAATAACACCACAATCAAAATGCTCCTCCCTTAAAACATCTTTGTTGTTGTTTCTGACTTTTTTTTAACCAAAACTGCCTGTCATTGGCTGCTTCTGCCTGCATTATTAATGACAGTGTCATGGTTCCGATAGATGAGACCAGTAGAAATAAGAACTCTGAGGCAATTGCTTTCCTCAACAAACACTTTTAATGGCTACATAATATCAGCACGAACAAAGGTAAAACCAAGACTGAAAGTTCCCCCCCAAAAGTTGAACTTCCCACCCCTTAGTAGCTCCAGCCCACCAAATACTTGGCCTGCTTGACCTTGGTTCCCACAAGAAAGTTATTGTTTTGACTAAACTATAAGAATGCATCTCCCCCTCCCATTGCTGTGGCAACCGAAAAATGAAGAAAAATGGCTGAATTCAGAATGTTTTGAAGGTTTGACAGTCAGATTCCCTAAAGAAGAGAGAAATCCTGTGGATGGAAAAGAATTTAGAGTTAGAAATCAACCCCTAGGCTTATTCTGATGCTTATCATAAAATTTATGTATTAATCTATTAGCTTTTACATCAGCACCTTTCACCCAGGTGGCCTCTGACAGTGAGTAACCTTTCCATTCCACTAGATACTGCAACTTTCCCTTATGCAACCTTGAATCAAGGATTCACTTTATTTCATAATGAGTCTCTCCCTTCACAACCAGAGGACCAGGTGCCTGTTTGGGAGGAGGTCTCAATGTGGATTCTCTGTAAGGCTTCAATAAGCTGCAGTGGAACACAGGGTGAATTTTCCCTAGAAAAGGAGGAATCTTTAATTCCACAGTGATAAGATAAGATAACCTTTATTGTCATTTTTTTACTGTGGGCATAACGGCACACATCAAAAATGAAATTTAGTTGCCCGCTCTCAAAGTGAAACACATACATGACACATACCTAAACATACTATGAACATATGTATAGACCCACACCCCTACATATACGTAGCAAATAAATATTAAATACTGTCCATCTTGAATATATAATGGAAGGAGGAAGCTTGAGAGTTCACAAGGTTAATGCTGTATGGAATGAAACTATGGCTGAATCTGGATGTTCTGCTACGGATACCACGAAACCTCCTCCCAGAAGGTAAAAAGGAAAACAGGTTGTGAAGAGGATGTGTAGTGTCCCAGACAATCTTGTGGACCCTGCTCAAGCAACGCTTCTGTGCTGTGTCCTGGATGGGAGGGAGGGAGTTTGAGAAACAGGAGGGTCCTGAGGGAACTCAGGCATGAGAATTAATTCTCTACCAGTAGCTATTTTAAAAGGAGTGAGTCCAGTGCTACTGTGTACTGTGTTATTGTAAGCCACCTCAGTGAAGGGGAGAAGGTCAGCCCATGTGGTCTGTTGGTAATCCACATAGCACCTAATATATTGCTCCACCATCGAGTTAGCCTTTTCAGCAGCTCCATTAGTAGACGGACAAAAAAGCCGATGACAGTCCCTGTGTGGACCCAATAAGTTTCAGAAAGTCTCTCCAGAACTTGGCTGCGAATTGCATCCCCCCTATCTGATATAATTCGCTTCGAAGCTCCATGGAGTTGGTAGATATGTTTGAGAAACATTCTTGCCAATTTCTTTGTGGAGGGGAGACAGGTATAGGCAATGAAATTTTCCACTTATTTCCTTCCTGCATTCTTACTCGGTAATACGCCTCTCTTAGGTCCAATTTGCTAAAAACTTTTCCTTTCGCCAAATGGGCCAACATGTCCTTCATCAAGGGGAGGGGATACATGTTTTTCACACTCACACAATTTAACCCTTTATAATCCACGCAGAGCCTCATCGACCCATCTTTTTTCTCTTTAAACAGTCCTGGGGCTGCTACTTGGGATTTCGCTGGCTGGATAAATCCCCTAGCTAAGTTCTTATCGATGTACGATCTCAGCTTTTTCAATTCACGAGGAGTCATTGAATACATTTTTGGTTTGAGTAATTTTGCTCCCAGTAAAATCTCAATAGCAGTCCGTGGGTCAGTGAGGTGGCAAGATGTCACACTCCGCCTCACTGAACGCTTCTGCTAAGTCTCTATATTCACTTGGGATGATTGGCTCTCCCGGCGGGGAACTAACAGCAGATTTCAAGGTTTCCAGGTGCTGTGCCTAGCTTTCAACTGGACTACTGATAGGGGTAGGAGGCAATGGTCCAGTGGCTAATCTTAAAGTCCTAACTCCGTTTTCCCACCAAATCATGGGGCGCCATTTATCAAGCCAGGCCAACCCCAGAATCACTGCTTCAGTCATTTTTGGGATCACCACAAAGCGGATTAGCTCCCAATGCTAGTGCTAAGCGCACTAGTTCAGTTAGGTGGATAGCTGAGGCTCCTCCTATGAGAGATCCATCGGCCTGCTCAAACCTCATGGGTAGAGGTAGCAATTTTGCTCTAATGCGCAGTTGGGGAGGTTGATTAAGTATCAGGGACATCCTGAATCGACTAAAATGTTCAAGCCCAGCTGAGTCTCGGGTTTTGGCACTATTATCTTGGCAGAAAAGGCAAAAGGTGGGATGGGCTGACTCACCATCGGGTTGTCTTCCCCTCCGTCATCGCTGTCATAGGGATCTGGTGCGGGCAGGTTTTCAGCTGACTCCTGTTGCTTCTCCTGGGGAGGAAAGGTAACTTGCCCCTGGCTGGATTAATTCGACTTCTCTCATGTTGGCTGAGGCTGTCTCTTTGGCTTTGCCGAAGCTGTGGTTGCACTTTTCGGTGGAGGGAAAGGAACCGGGCACTCTGCAGGTTGATGTCCAGGTTGTCCACATCTGAAATACTTGATCTGGGGTCCAGCAGAGGCTCGAATAGGTCCACGCGTCATGGCGGGTGGAGGTCGCTGCGGGGGTTGATGCCTCACAGGGTCTCGCTTCAGTAGAGATCCCGAAGCAGCAAGCTTGTGGTACCGGATCAGCTCGATATCCATGTTTGTAGCTAGGTGGTACTAATCATGGAGTGGATTAGGATTGCCTCTGCAAATGCATGTCTGGAATAGGTTGCGATCCAACCCAGCTTAGAAATAATGGATTAATGACTGCTCGGGCCATTCCCTGATCCTCCTTGCCAACCTTCAAAACTCTCTTACGTAGTCTCTTGCTGGCCGACCCCTCTGCTTCACACCGTGGAGGTCTTTTTCTGCTTGTACCGCTTGGGATTAATCTTTGAATCTGGCCCTCAATCTATGCGTGAACAGATCGAAATCCCATAGCTTGGGTGCCTGCTCTTCACGTAGACCAGCCACCCACTCCGCAGCCTCCCCCTCTAGATTGGCAGCCATGGCATCAATCATCTCAGCTTCATCCAAATATGCCCGTTCATAATGATTAACATGAGACCACACCTGGTTCAGGAAGATAGTCACCTTTTCGGGGTCTGCATCAAAAGTGGTCTTAAGAAGAGGTGGGTCAGCTAGATGGTGGTTCCAAAAGGCCTGCAGTAAGCCAGGGAACTGTGGTTGGGGCTGTTGCAATCCCCCACATCAGAAAACCCCTGGTGGAGGTCTTGGGCTGGCAGGACACCGACGGCAGTCAGGGCTGGCACGATGTCGATAGGAGTCAGGTTCCATGGGCGCTGGTGGTAATCTGGGCTGGCAGGATGACAACGACGATCGGGGCTAGCGTAGCACCAATAACATTCAGGGTTTACAGGCTGTTAGCAGCAATCGAGGCTGGGAGAGCGACAACGCCGATCCAGGCTAATGGGATGCCTATGTTGCTCGGGGCTGGCAGGGTGCCTGAAATATTCTGGACTAACCTGTCATTGGGGTCGATCTGGGCTGGCTTGGCATCGGTTGCCATCAGGGCTACGCCAGTGCACCGGGCTCGATGTCAGGTCGGGCTTCGGCAATGGGGAGGCAGCCCGCTCAATCACCACAGGGCTAGGAGTCCGTCGAGGTGGCGGAGGTTCATGCGACCACTTTTCCTCCCACTCACCTGAAAATACCTGGCGGATGGCCTGTTTTCCTTCGCCCATCTCCAGCCAATCAACCTTCTCCCTCAGGCGTTCCACTGAGTGGCTGTGGATGGCCATCAGGTACTTCCACTCACTGGATTTGTCCCAGGCTGCTGGCTGCTTTGCTTTCATTGTTACAGGTGAAGGGAGACCTTGTGATGAAATCAGTGGGAACTCAACCTCTGCAGCCTTCAGCATACTCTTAAGCGGCAAAGCAGCGTCGGACCGCCAGGTCCCCCCCAAGGATGAACGCTTCCTCCTTCTGAGTTAGCTTCACAATCGGAACCTCACAGGTTTTTGGTCTCGCTCCAGTATATAGGACCATGCTCTCCACAAAGTTAGCAGCCTGCGTTGCATCTGCTGCAGCTGCTCAAAGGATCGAGATTGATTCCCCTTTCTTTTCCATCTCTGCATCTTCCCTGAGTCTTTGTCATCCTCCCAAGGTTTGGGTAGGTGACCGGGGCTCAGGACCCCGTGGATAAATGAAATTTGGAGTCTTGATTTAATGTTATAGTTCCGATAGATGAGACCAGTAGAAATAAGAACTTTGAGGCAATTGCTTTCCTCAAAGAATACTTTTAATGGCTACATAATATCAGCACGAACAAAGGTGAAACCAAGACTGAAAGCTCCCCCCCCAAAAGGTTACAACGTAAAAGTTGAACTTCCCACCCCTTAGTGTGTCATAAATCACAATCCCAATTAACACCTTTGGCAGGCTTCCTAATGGTAGCTCCAGCCCGCCAAATACTTAGGCTGCTTGACCTTGGTTCCCACAAGAAAGGTATTGTTTTGACTAAACTATAAGATTGCATCTCGTCCCTCCCATTGCTGTGGCAACCGAAAAAATATGGTTGAATTCAGAATGTTTTGAAGGTTTCACAGTCAGTTCTCTAACCATTTTGGCTTCTTGTTCTGTTGCTTTAATTTTTTTCAAATATTGATGTCTTTTCCAATATCTATTGCCTTTCCATTTGCTTTATTATTAGTATTTCAATTGAGGATACTGACTTTTACATCATCCAACACTGAATGATGTCGTGGTCCAAGTGTTCTCTATTTTTCCAGATTTTTCTTCTTTCTGCCTTTTTGATGGTTCATTCAATTCCATGTATTACAACAATAAAAACATGACCTTGACAATATACCTCCTTGAAGTCAGTTTGCCAATAAAGAACAAAAAAGACCAAATTTGATTTGATGGGAGAAGCTAGCAAATATCAAATTAAAAAATGGACTGGATCTGGTTGTATTAATTGACAAATTAATAGGTCATACTTCTCAGGAATAAGCCAGTACTAAATTGATTTTTTTACTACTGTAGCTAAATTTTTAACTGAACTTCTACTGTCAAATTATGTGGATAAGCAATAAGGAATAGAATGAATAAAATTATATATAATATAGAGTCAAGTGAAAACTTTAGCAACTGGGAAAAAGTGTTGTAGAAGCAAAATCCCAGTATTTATTCAATGTTTATGGCTCCCTACTTGCTAAGAATTTTCCTCCTCTATATTTGGACATGTTTTTTTCTTCATGTAATTGTGGCCACGTCCATAGTCCATTAGTAGGCAGTTTNAGTTTAGCTTGCTTACCTTTTGCTTTATGAAGCTCTAATACAAGTTGATTGTGCACTTTATTCTCTTCATTAAAACAGTCCATTAATTCATGCTCTTCGTGAAGCATTTGGCATGCTTCCCAATTCTTATTCTTGCATTCCTCTTTAATATTACTATGGATATTATGCATTTCCTCCAGCTTTCAAAAAAAAAAGAAGAGATTTAAAAGACAATGAAAGTACGTACTCTGAGAGGCAACTTGAAGTCTTAGATTGCACCTAGTCCCCAAATCCCTCTTGTACAGCTGTCACCTGAAATCATTATCAAAATCTGGTAGCAAATTACTAAATAGTAGCACAATTCCTAGTGATCTTTGGCAGGAAACAAAGCTTAATATATCTATAATCCTGATTTCCCCTGTCCCCTCCCAAGAACCCAATGAAAGAAAGGATAAGAAATCCTAGCCCTGTCAGTAACATAAACACATCAGCATTTTGTAAATATTTTAAATTTAAGAACCTTCAAAGGAAAGATATTAAATTTTAATGAAGTTTCATCTATACTCATTGTAAGAAAATATAATTTTCTTATATAATAACAATTTCTAGGTAGGAAAATGTATATATATCAGGGGTTTCAAATTGCAGGTTGTGACTCCTGGGAGACTGAGCATCAGGTGTGTATGTCACAATTAAAATAATGCCTTAGGCATGGTGTCATGTTTGGACTTTGGAGTATTAGTAAGGTAAGAATATAAGTATCCACATTCTTCCTTTTCAAAGCAGAAAAAAAGAGTTTCTAGGGTTTTATGAACCATCACCAAGATTAAATTCTATGTTATATTATAAAATGTTGTTTGAAATGAATGTTTACACTTCCATAATATTTTTATTATGCAAAATGTTTAATATATCTGTTAAATTATAGTTATATCTAAAATGCCAGTAGTTTTGAAAATGTTAAAGTACTAAAAGTAAAGTAAAGCTACTAATATATTTAGTGGACTGGAATTTTAATGCAATTGAAACGAAAAATTTCAATTTCTTAAGAAGTATAAGTGATATTTAATCATATGGCAAAGCATTATTCAATAATGATTCATAGATACTAATCAATGATAGTTGGGTTTCATGTATCTCAGAATTCTCAATTGATGTGCCATGCAATAATTATACTCTTTAGAATGTCTATAAAAGTATTAGTAATGTTGGGTAATTTTACTTGCTATGTTTTATAAAGCTACAGAGATTTTTCACTGTTTTATTTAACCATATTGCTGAGCATGTAGTTACTTGGTTCACTTACAACGATTTATTCAGCGATTGTTCAAAATTCACACAATACCAAACAAAGGGACAATTTACACTCAAATTTACAGATGCTGCAGTGCATCCATAGTTACATTATGATAATTTGGGTGCTTGGCATTCCACCTGCCATTCTGACCAACTACAAGGACACTGCAACTGCCCCACTCAACTATCTCCGCTCCACCTCTGCTCCACTGGATCCCAAAGGCCCTGGGTCTCTTCCCCACTCATTCATGTCTTACTCCACTTTGGAAAATCACACCCTTCTGAGATCCTGAGAATGGTGCTCATTTCCAGAATGCCACCCACTTCTGGGATGGCTCTAGATGGCTCTGTAGGAAGGCCCTGTGTCACATTGGCTGGGTGCTCTTTCAAGAAAGATGATCTTCAGAAGAGGTAAGTTGGAGCAAGGCGTGATGGGATAGGGAGGAATCTCAAGGCCTATGGGACCCAGTAGGGTGGGAAGCTGTACAAGGTTGCCTCAGAGTAGAGGAAGCCCTGGAGGCCTAGCCCACGCCACGTATGAGCTAGTAGGGTGCTGCAGTGTGGGCCTATGCCTATACCGGGTCTACCAGGAACCCACTCCCATCCCGAGGCATCCTGCAGTCTGCTTTACAACCACAATAGACTGAGCAGAGATTGTGGTCTTTAAGCAAGGCAGTCATGCAGATGCCTCACTTAATGACCATAATTTATCACTGTAATTCCAGGTTCAATTGTGGTCATAAGACAAGGTTAAAGTGTTATACTGAAGACTGTTTGAGATGCAATAACGAGAACTATACATAACAGAAGCACATCGGTTCAAGAACTTATATCCAGTTCCTTCCTTCCATGAGTATGAAAGAATAGGTCTTCAGCACTGCTTGGCTTCCCATACTATTAATATATAAGATTTGATTACTGCTTAACTAAATAAAAATATTTTACTTGTTTGGTTGATTCAGCATGCATATCAAGAAGTTTCTCCACAGTGATATATAAACAATGGCAGATTTTTTTAATCCTCTCTTCATTTTCAAATATAAGTTCAGGATTTTCAAAAATACTTTCACATAAATGCTCACTCAGTTCCAAAGAATGAAAACTATGTTCCAGTAGAGTTTGATCAGGAACTTCACCTATTAAATTGATAATAATAAATTGATTAATTTTAAAATGCAGGTTTAAAAAACATAAACAACATTTTGTTATACTTCACTAATAATTTTATAAACCAAGTTACAATTCAACTGAATTAAAATTATCACAGAATTTTCATTGTGCAGAAAATAATTCAGCATCTATAGAATCACACTTTTTGAAAGTTACCCGTAACTTTCCTGCATTTAAAATATTCAAGCGATTCTGTTCTGACTGTTCTATGCTACTTGTTGTTCTTTATACATTTGTATCTACAATTTAAACTGTATCTGCAGATGTTAATTTTTACTGCTATTGACTGGATTTTATTGATTTTAGTATATTCTTTTTTGTACATTTATTATATTGCTTGGTGGCTTTTTTATTCCCCAGCGCTTCTTTCTGCACATTCCAACAGTAAAACCTTTGATAAACTCCAGTTATGGCTGCATAGGAGGATCCCATATAAGGTATGGATACTTCTTCATTCTCAATCATGATGACCTTCATAATGATTCCTTAAAATCTGATTTAGAGGGTTTAAATAAATTTATGCCCATGTAAAGAATTTCATTTAGAGCTAGGTATAGATTATTCTTCATGTTTTCTGTGCTTTACAACATCAGGTGGAGAATAAATTGAACCCTTGGTGAAAGAATATTCTAAGTATTGACCAAGAATGATAGTTGGGACTTTCTGTGAGGCACTTGACTAGACAATGAAAGATGGACTTAAGAGGGAAGGGTTAACTGCATCTCTTCTAGCTTAGATCTACGATTTCCCCCTGTCCAATGGAGGAAATTCCTTCCCATCAGACTTCATCAATAGCAACTAAGTTGCAAATGAGATGGGAATGGGACAATTTATGAGTTAGCATAAGTGACTCACGTGTACATACAGGTAGTCCTCGACTTTCAACAATTCATTTAGTGACTGTTCAAAGTGACTTATGACCATTTTTAACACCACTATTGCAGCATCCCTCATGGTCAATTCAGATGCCTGGCAACTGACTTATATTTATGATGGTTGCAGTGTCCCGGGGTCATGTGATTACCTTTTGTAATCTTCTGGCAAGCAAAATCAATGGGGAAGCCAGATTCATTTAACAATCTTGTTACTAACTTATCAACTGCAGTGATTCACAACTATGGCAAGAAAAGTTGTAAAATGGGGCAAAATTCACTTAACAAATGTCTCACTTAGCAAGAGAAATTTTGGGCTTGATTGTGTTGGTAAGGGAAGGACTATCTATATTGATCAGATATTGCTTTTATTTTATGGTCCGCTGTTATATCTCTGGTTTTGTTTTTCAACCCAGGATATGAATTAGTTATAGCTAATCATTTAAATCCCCTTCATGGATTACTGCCTTGGCGTGGCAAAGGGGCTTGCGTAACTCAATGAAGCTATGAGCTATGCCATGCAGGCCACCCAAGACGGACACGTCATAGCAGAGAGTTCTGACAAAATGTGATCCACTGGAGAAGGAAATGGCAAACCACTCCAGTATCTTTGCCATGAAAACCCCATGTACAGTACCAAAAGGCAAAAAGACATGACACTGGAAGATGAGCCCTTCAGGTCGGAAGGTATTCAACATGCTACTGAGGAAGAGCAGAGGGCTAGTACTAGTAGCGCCAGAAAGAATGAAGCGACTGGGTCAAAGCTGAAAGGACGCTCAGCTGTGGTGAAAGGAAACTCCGATGCTGTAAAGATCTATTCTCCATAGGAACCTGGAATGTAAGATCCATGAATCAAGGCAAGCTGGATGTGGTCAAACAAGAAATGACAAGACTGAACATCGACATCTTAGGAATCAACTAACTAAAATGGACAAGAATGGGTGAATTTAATTCAGAGGATCATCAGGTATACTACTGCGGGCAAAAATTCCTCAGAAGAAATGGAGTAGCCTTCATAGTAAATAAAAGAGTAGGAAAAGCAATACTGGGATACAATCCCCAAAATGACAGAATGATCTCAGTGCGAATCCAAGGCAAACCATTCAATATCACAATAGTCCAAGTCTATGCCCCAACCACTGGTGCTGAAGAGGATGAAATTGACTGGTTCTATGAAGCCCTACAGCACCTTATAGAATCAACACCAAAAAATCATGTCCTTATCATCATGGGGGGATTGGAACGCTAAAGTAGGAAGCCAAAAGATAAATGGAATAACAGGCAAGTTTGGCCTTGGAGTACAAAATGAAGCAGGGCACAGGATGATAGAATTTTGTCAAGAGAATATGATGGTCATAGCAAACACTCTTTTCCAACAACCCAAGAGACGGCTCTACACATGGACATCACCAGACGGTCAACACAGAAATCAGATTGACTATGTGCTCTGCAGCCAAAGTTGGAAAAGCTCTATATAGTCAGTAAAAACAAGTCCAGGAGCTGATTGTGGCTCAGATCATGAGCTTCCTGTTGCAAAATTTAGGCTTAAATTGAAGAAAGTAGGGAAAAACACTAGGCCACTCAGGTATGAACTAAATCATACCCCTGATGAATATATAGTAGAGGTGACAAATAGATTTAAGGAATTAGATCTGATAGACAGAGTGCCTGAAGAACTATGGACGGAGGTTTGCAACATTGTACAAGAGGTAGCAACTAAAACCATCCCAAAGAAAAAGAAATGCAAGAAAGCAAAATGGCTGTCTGAGGAAGCTTTGAAAATAGCTGAAGAAAGAAGGGAAGCGAAAGGCAAGGGAGAAAGAGAAAGATACACCCAATTGAATGCAGAATTCCAGAGAATAGCTAGAAGAGATAAGAATGCTCTCTTAAATGAACAGTGCAAAGAAATAGAAGAAAACAATAGAATATGGAGGACCAGAGATCTTTTCAAGAAAATTGGAGATATGAAGGGAACATTTCATGCAAAAATGGGCATGATAAAGGACCAAAATGGCAGGGACCTAACAGAGGCCGAAGAGATTAAGAAGAGGTGGCAAAACTACACAGAAGAACTATACAAGAACGAGCTTAGCGTCCCTGATAACCACGATGGAGTGGTCACTGACCTCGAGCCAGACATCCTAGAATGTGAAGTGAAATGGGCCTTAGGAAAGCTGAGCAACAACAAAGCTAGTGGAGGTGACAGTATTCCAGTTGAGCTACTCAAAATCTTAAAAGACGATGTAGTAAAAGTGCTACACTCAATTTGCCAGAAAATTTGGAAAACTCAACAGTGGCCACAGGATTGGAAAAGGTCAGTTTACATCCCAATTCCAAAGAAAGGCAATGCCAAAGAACATTCAAACTATCGCATCGTTGCACTAATTTCACATGCAAGTAAAGTTATGCTTAAAATCCTACAAGCTAGACTCCAGCAATATGTGGATCGAGAACTTCCAGAAGTACAGGCAGGATTTTGAAGAGGCAGAGGAACTAGAGATCAAATTGCCAACATATGCTGGATCATGGAGAAAGCTAGGGAGTTCCAGAAAAACATCTACTTCTGCTTCATTGACTATGCTACAGCCTTTGATTGTGTGGATCACAACAAATTGTGGCAAGTTCTTAAAGAGATGGGAGTACTGGACCATCTTATTTGTCTCTTGAGAAACCTATATGCAGGTCAAGAAGCAACAGTGAGAACTGGACACGGAACCACTGATTGGTTCAAAATTGGGAAAGGAGTCCGGCAAGGCTGTATTCTGTCACCCTGCCTATTTAACTTATATGCAAAGCACATCATGAGAAAGGCAGGGCTAGATGAATTAAAAGTTGGAATTAAGATTGCCGGGAGAAATATCAACAACCTAAGATATGCAGATGATACCACTCTAATGACAGAAAGTGAAGAGGAACTAAAGAGCCTCTTGATGCGGATAAAGGAGAGTGCACAAGTTGCTTGAAACTCAACATTAAGAAAACCAATATCATGGCATCCAGCCCTCTCAATTCCTAGCAAATAGATGGGGAAGAAATGGAGGTACTGACAGATTTTATCTTCCTGGGCTCCAAGATCACCGCAGATGGGGACTGCAGCCAGGAAATTAAAAGACACTTGCTCCTGGGGAGGAAAGCTATGGCAAATCTAGACAGCATACTAAAAAGCAGAGACATCACCCTGCCAACAAAAGTACTATAGTCAAGGCCATAGTTTTCCCAGTTGCAATGTATGACTGTGAAAGTTGCACCATAAGAAAGGCTGAGCGCTAAAGAATTGAGGCCTTTGAACTATGGTGCTGGAGAAGACTCCTGCGAGTCCCCTGGACTGCAAGGCGATCAAACCAGTCAGTCCTAGAGGAGATCAACCCTGACTGCTCTTTAGAAAGCCAGATCCTGAAGTTGAAACTCAATTACTTTGGCCACCTAATGAGAAGGAAGAACTCACTGGGGAAGCCTAATGCTGGGAAAGTTTGAGGGCAATAGAAGAAGAGAATGAAGTGGCTGGATGGAGTCATTGAAGTAGTAGGCGTGAGCTTAAATGGACTCCAGAAGATGGTAGAGGACAGGAAGTCCTGGAGGAACGTTGTCCATGGGGTCGTGATGGGTCGGACACGACTTCGCAACTAACAACAACAATCATTTAAATTCATTCATTCATTCATTCATTCATTCATTCATTCAATGATTAATTTATTTGTTTACTATGGGTGGCATACAAAACTAGAAAAAATATAAAAACATAAAATTTGACAGATAGCTCAAGTTAAAATCCAAACTGATGTTTAAGGCCTTATCCTTCTACAGTCTATATAACATACCCTCTCCTCTCAATCAGTATGCTAAAAATCTACAAAGCTGATTCAAATAAATCTGGGGAAAAATTAATATAGCAAGGAAGAAATAAAAGTGGGACTATGTAATTCCAAGTTCTGCTACCTGCCTGATAAAACCCAAGAAAAAAGTAATGCTATATATTTGAACAGGCTCTAGCAAAGACTAGTGCATAATATATTCATCGGCAAGAAAAACAATCAACATAAATTCCTAATCTGGATATCATAGACTGTTGTTTTTGTTCTCAAGTCATATTTTTCTGACTAGATTCTCTTCTTCCTTTGTTCTGCCATTGCTACTTTAATTATGGCTGGCAGCTCTGCCGCTAAACAAAGTGGTTGCTAAGTGGAAAATCACCTGACCGTGACTGGGCTGGGAGAAGGGTCTGCCTATAGAAATGGTTTGCTTTTCTTCATAGAACCCCCTTGCAGAGCAGAAATTGGAGAGGAAGAGATTTCAAGAGAGTAAGCTATTTGCTCTTCTACACATGTGACTCTGCCAACAGCAGGAAAGTGTTAGGCAAATGACAGTCTGCCTGCCCTACACAAAGCTCTTGCTCCCCCCCTTCAGAGTGGAGTTACCGGAGAGAAAGAGATTTTAAGAGAATACTTATAAACTGTTGTGTACAGTGTGCCCAGGGCTGCTAGCCCGATTGTATTGCTTTCAATGTGTAGAAGAGCAAACAAACTTATTTTCTTGCAATCCCTTTCCTTCCAATCTCTCTGCAAGGGGGGGGGGGAACCACGGGGAAGGAATAGGACAATGCATACTGAATGTAATGGCAATCACATGAGTTAGGGATACCACAAGGGTTGTAATTGGGCAAAGAGTTTTTTCAGCACAATCATATCTTAGAACAGTCACTGAACAAATGGTTGATAAACAAAAACTACCTGTACAGCAAAGCTCTGGAAGATAGCAAGAGCACAGTTGCAGAATTCTATCAAAGACTTTATTTTCCCTTCAAGTTATTACCTTGACAAATTCTATTGTTTTTCTTTAATTTCCATTGCTCTATTGTTTTCAATGGGTGTACAAGTACAGTTTCTTCAGATATGATCCCTTGTGACTCTCCAGATGCCAAGCTGTCATCAAGACAAAGGCCAATTTTCTTGCAGATAAGATCTTCCATATCTTTTGCGGACTGCACCATTTTCAGAAGTAATTTCAAAGCCTGCTGACAAGATTCTTGTAGTTTATCCCTACAACAAAACATTATAGATTGAATTGTTCTGTTTGCCATTTCCACTGATTACCTCTTCTCCCCACAATGATTTCTTCCTTATTAGAAAACAGGAAGCAGATTAAAACAAAAGCAAAAATAAATGTTCAAATATTATGTATTTATAAGTAGTCATACAGGAAAGGCTAAAATAGATGTAATTCTCATACCATTTCTCCCAGAAATTATCTCTAGTCAAGAGCTGTTGTAAAATAAAATTGAAAATAACTTTTTTTCTAATTTTGTATTTTATTTTTGTATCTAAAATTACAACTTTGGATGCAAAAAAGCAAGCAAGATAAGTCATATTTCAACTAAAATTATTCTTCCTACCAACACACAAAAAAGGTTAAAGTTTAGATATGCATATCATCCAGTTGACTCATTCTACATTGAGTTGACAGAAAAATACAGAAATTTAAGTTTTACAAATTACACTAAGCTGTAAGGGTGGATAAAGATATTTTTCACTTTCTTAGGAAACTGAATTAGTAGACCAAACAATTCAAGGTGGTATGCAGCATCCTACTGAATAGCACCAAGGAACAGAATGCAAGGAATAGTTAATAAATAAGGGCAGAAAAGCAAAGTTACTCCAGGCTTTCCTATTAATAACTTCCATTAAGCATACTATATATTTTAGTTATGTTACTACTTAATCCTTTAGCATAAAATTTTCTTTTCTCCATTTGGTAAAAATGTGCATCTTTCCTTGTAATTTCAAAGATTTCCAAAGTAGGCTTATGCACCTTACCAGTTGATTTATAACAGCTTAATATCCCTTAGAGATTAGTTATTGCTCTTTAGTGTTTAGGCTATCACTTGGAAAACCATTGAGCAAGGTTTTCAAATTGGACTGAGGGGAAAAACTCTCATGTAGGAATGACACCATGGTCCTTAGGTTGATTGTCTCCAGAAACCACGATGGGAAATTAGAATTAGAATAGAATTATATTAGCTTCATCCCTTATTCTTAAAAACTTTTCGAAGCAGACTGAGGAGAGATATACATGAATACTTTTGAGCATGGATCTTTTCCAGTGTATTTGTACTTAAAGCAGCTGGATATATGGTATCAAAAAAGACCTGCAAACTACATAATTAGCAGTGACAAAGAGCTGATAAAGGTAAATCCTAATTTCACTATCATCTCTTAAATGCTTAGGTGTTCACATAGTTGTGGATTATTCATTCTACTACTATATCACACAGTTGTGTTTTTATCCTTGCTCCTTGACAGGCGTGACATGAATTTTCACCCAACTCAGTTTTATTTGTTAGACTATTCTTTTAATGCTATCCATTCATTATACCAGAGGTCCCCAACCTTTTGGGCACCAGGGACTGGTTCCATGGAGAGAGGTTTTTCCTAGGACCAGAAGGTGCGTGGTTTTGCGTGCTGCCTGCATCCCATGGATCGGGCTTTGCTTGTTTGTGCGGCCCAGTTGCTGGCATGCCACGGCCCAGTACTGGTCCACGGCCCGGGGGTTGGGGACCCCTGCATTAAATCATTAAATCAGTTTACTATGTTGAAGATCTGAAAGATCAGAAAAATGGTATGATGATTTTACTTGGGCTAAATCAGATTCTGCATCTTTTACTACTGTAGTCTCTACTTTCTACCAATATATTTATATTAGAAGAAACATTAATACACTATAATCTCTAAGCTCGTCTTTCCCAAAAAATGGCATATTGGTCAACTATGTCATATAGTTAAAGATTTAAAGAAGTATTTTGATTTCTAAGTTTCATATAATTCTGGAATAGAATATTAATAATCCCGCCACCTCTCCTAGTATGTTCTGCATTATTTCATAGTGTTTAGATTAAAGTAATGTTAAATATTAAATATTAACATATATTGTGATTTCCCTACAAATTATCTTCAAATTCTGAAATGATATCAAAATTATTACATTGTATTGCATTACTAATATTTAACATTAAATGGGTTTATTGTTGGCAAATATATTAGCTTTAATATTCTCTATCATACATACCTGCCCGTCACACTATTCTCCTTCAGGTTAAGCAGTATTAGGCAAAGAATTAATAAGCACAAGAAATTAAACGGATATAGCAACAAAAATATTTTTTACTAGATCTAGTTGACACCAATACCATTTGTACCTCTATACCTTTCTGTTCTTGAACAATTCTCTCTTCCAGCACATGCATAAATCAATTCCTTTTTTTCTTTAAATTTCCTCTCCTTGAATGTCATTAATGCTATCCAGCTACAAGTTTCTTGATTTTCTTGACCTCCCCCTCGTTCTTCCTTTATATATGCTCAATGTTCTGCAATTTGATTCATTTTTATATATGATCAAATTACTTCGATGTATTTTTACTATAGTAATCATTAATTCATTCTTCTATTCATTCTTGACCTTCTCTCTTCTTTTGCTAGACATTTTTAAGTAACTCATTTCAACTTACTTTTGTTTGTCCTAATACTGTATATTCCATGTCCACATCCATTTTAACAAACATTCATTTCTTGCACAGGTCACATATTACCCCAATACAATTCTATCAGTAATTGTATGCAAAATATATTTCCCCAGGTTTAATACACATTTTACCAAAATATATAGTTTACTTGCTCTATTTTTTTCCTTTTATTTATGACTTGAAATTATTCATTCCACTTTCATCAATATAAATAACTTGATATTTGATATATTAATTCTCAGACCCATACAATCTAACAAGTTAATATTAACTGCAAATCATTTGGGTTCTTGGCCAACAAGACTACATCATCTATATACAAAATAAGCATACATGTTCATAGTTTGTTTACGTTATATAAAATCCAAAATGTACTCCAGAATGTTTCAAGTGTTCAAACCTTTCATTCCTGCAACTGTCAATATCAGATCTCAACAAGGCTATAATATTTTCTTCCTGATTCTCTCTCTCTTGTGGATGTAAGTTTTTAAATTCAGTATTGGCCTCTTCCATTTCTTTCTTTAAAAAAATGATTTCTTTCTCCAACTATGGAAAAAAACCAACAGTAAAGATAAATAGGTTTTGCTAAGCATGCAGCTATCCTACTCAATGCATTATGTTTTTATATACCAAAATATTAAAATGTATTTTCATTGCACATGCCACATAAAATTAAATGAATAATGTTAGGGAAATTTGGAAGATAGCTAAAATATTGAAATATATCTACATTTATGCTTTAGGCTTGAGTGAATGACTTTTTTGTGGTCAAAATTCACATATATTTTAAAATCAGTTACCAAGAACAATAGCAAGCATGTTCAATGTTACTGGGATAGAGCCAGAATTTCTGGTAATGTTTGCGTTTTTAAGATTCTACAACAGCAAAATACACACATACACAAGAAAAATATCCCTCTGGAATTTAAAAGAGGTTTAAAGCCCTAAAAATAAACTTTTTTTTTTCAAAGTTTGATTGAATAGTTTATTATTGTACTTTGAATTACTTATATTAATTGTTGGTATTATTTTATTTGTATTTCTTGTTTTTTGTTATATGCGACTTGCAACTAGTGAAAGTTACAACAGACCTACCAGGGTTACTTACGATCTGTAGCCCCCCCCCCATGTGATTGCATTTTGGGTGCTCGGCCACTGGCCCATTTTTATGGCTGATTGTAGCATCCCACAGTCACACTGAGGTTTATGACTTTTTTTGCAGGAAACCATATGTATTGCTGGTTTCCAGCAAAACCTACCCATTGTGAACAATGGATCTGATTAATAACTGCCATGTTCATTTAACAACTGCAGTGATTCACTTAACAACCACCACAAAAAAAGGTCTTAAAATTGGAGGTAGCCATGTAGTGACCCGCTTAACAACCAGCATGACTTACTACTGTAATTCCAGTTGTAAGTCAAGTTTTACCTTTACTTATGCTTTTTTTCAAGAAAAGTTGGTAAGTAAGAGCAGCAAAACTGACCACTTCTATTATAGTTTCTTAAATAGGTAGTTGCAAGTTATAGAAAAGTTATAGCAAAATAAAAAATGAGGTCCAAATGGAAATACAATTTTACTTTTTCAAAAAGCATTTTTCACCTGTTGCTTGTCTGACTTTATTTGCTCCAATTCTTTCTGAAATTGCTGAAATTTTTCTTTTTCTTTTTCAATTTCCACCAAATGAAGATCTTGAAAGCCCTGTACTGTTCTTTTATGTTCTTCTTCCATTTGAAGGATTGTTTTCTGCAAAACATCCAGGGCTTTATGATGCTCATCTCCAAACAAATGCATCTGTGTTTCTAGCTCTATAGTCAATTCTTTCTACATAAAATCAAAGATAATAATTCATCTTTCAAAAAAGAAAAAAGAAACAAAAAGTTGTTACCAGAAAAAAACAAAGTTAATTTTTTCCTATACTTAAAACACAATTTAGAGCTTGTTATAAACTAAGTACTACGTATTTATTTGGATGTACTGATGACTATCGAAAAAGAAAATATAAAATGAAATGTTAAAATTGCAATTAAAATAACCAGGTAAACCAATAACTTCATAATTAAAATTAACAGTTAAAAATCTCAGTTATAAGCCTCTCTTCTGAGGTACTTTATGAGTTATTATGCCTTTTGACTTTTGGGGATAGCATTCCAAAGAACAGGGGTAGCAGCAGCAGCAGACAAAGCTTGACTTTGAGTCACCACCAGATGACGTAGGTGGTCCTCCTTAGGCAATCTCCTTAATGTGTAAATTTACACACAAATTGTTGTTTTATCAAACAGCTTGGATGAAATATATAAAACCCTTGTTATTGTTTTATTACAGTACATCTCTTTAAAAGCCTGCCCTGGATTCCTCAGAGATAGACAATTTACATCTTTGAATTCTTAAATAAGGTATTTGAAAGAATGGTTTCTCAAATGCAAACAGATTACTGAAACCGTTACCATAGTAGCCAAAATGAACAGCCTAGTAAGTTTACTACAGATGAGATGTAGCCATTAATTCAATTTCTTATAGATGATAATATGTCCTGACCGTGGAACTAAGAACCAAAGATGCAAAACTGTGCACATGAGAAAAAAGGGGGTACTGCAATAGATAGTCACAGTGCAACTATGACACCAAGGTTGGCCTATATTGCTAAAATCAGAACTCAAAATCAATCACAATCTTTACTGTTCAATCGTACCTTATGAACACCTTCATGTTCAGCAGCCATTAATCTATGTTTTTCTTTTTGAACATCAGCGAGCTCTATTTTTGGATTGTCTTCACAAATCTGCAATTCTTCAGCAAATTTTGTATTTAATTCTTGAGCCAAAAACATTTCATTTTCTTTATCCTTCTGAGGTAATTGTTCTTTCAATTTTATCTGTAAACCTGCAAGAGCTTTCTTGTGCTCTTCTTGCAGGAACTTGATTTTAAAAAGGTATGTAGCCTCCAAACTATTCAAATCAGATAAATGCCTTGTCTCCAGCTGCGTAATGTGCGCTGGATTATTTATCTGGATATCAGCCACATGAGTCTCTAACCAATTTTGTTGTTTTCTTTCTAATGTAGATTTGAGAACTTCAATTTCGGCTTGCTGGCTGGATGTAAGGGACAAAATGTATTCCTTATTTTTCTGATGCAACTCTTTATTTTGAAGTTCTAGCTCATCAATATGCTTTTCCCTCAATTTCTGGAGAAGAATTTCATATTCTGTTCTGTTTTTTTTATTTTCTTCCAAAAATCTAGATTTATAAGGAAGCATACAAAATATATTACCAAAAATATAACAATGCAGATAACAAATAACATAATATTTTACTTCTGGGATGTTTTGAACATTATCTTAAAATGCTACTTATATTTCTTCTGCTTGTTACTATATGTAAGACAAAGGAAATCTGCTTGTTTACCTCTCTGTCCATCATCCATCTGCTATTTTCTGTTCCAAATTAGGTAATATTCCAGAAAGTATAGCCATCACTAAACTAATTGTAAAAAACAAGTCCATTAAAGCTATTTATACAACAGGTCCATGAACAGAAGACTGAGAAAAGACATGACAGCAGTTTTACAATGCTTGAAGGGCTGGCACAGGTAAGAGGGCAATGATTTATTCTCCACAGAATCTTGAGATAGGACAAGAAACAATGCCTAGAAACTTGCCAGATGGAGATCCGACCTGGAAATAAGGAGGACTTTTTTGAAAGTGAGAACTATTAAACAATGGAACAGCTTGCCTCCTGGAGTTGTGGGGACTCTGTGGATGAAGGTTTTCAAGAAAAGATTGGACAACAGTTTGTCCAAGATGGTATTAGAACTCCTGCTTTGGGCATGGGATTGGACTAGAAGACGCCCAAGATCCCCTCCAAATTTATGATTCTATGAAAGCTTGTTCCGTAAAGAATAAGATAGTAGTATAGTAGTCTTCTGCTGAAATCCAAAGACAAAAGATTATTTACAGGTAGTCCTTGACTTACAATGGTAATTGGAACTGAAATTCCCTTTGCTAAGCAATGCAGTCATAATGTGCAACTGTATCATTTAGTGACACTAGGCAAGGTATTTCGTGCCAGTTTTCCATAGCCAAGTCAGTGGGGAAGCTGCCAAGAAAGATGCAAGTCCCAGGTCTGCAGGCAGGTACAAAGCTGATGTTGGAGCGGGGGAGGGAGCCAGTTGGCAAGTCAGTATGTCAGGCAGGGGAGAGTGTGTGAAAGGCACCATGAGGGTAGGGAGGACAAACACATGATGAGTGCTTGGCAACCTATTTTATGAAGATGTTGCCAAGCACCCATATCATGACCACATGATTGCTGAGATGACCGAGGACCAGTTGCAACCATAATTTGTTCAGCCCAATCATAACTTGAAATGGTCACTGACCGAATAGTCATAGGTCGAGGACTACCTGTACGTTTTGTCTTTCTGATACTGTAGCACATATACATGCACACTTATATATAGATTTTAAGTATAGATTACAGATTTAATGGCAGTAATAATCTGCAAAACAAAATTCACCCTTAAATGTATTAATTTATTGATTAAATTTATTTGTCACCCATCTCACTGTGGAGCTACTTTGGGCAGCTTACAATAAAACAGAAAAAAATGATAAAAAATATAAAAATAACAATAGCAAAGGAATAAAACAATAAACAATGAAAGTACAATAATATGAAATTTTAAAAGATGGGTGGAGCAGGAAATGCGGGGGGGGAAGTGGGGTAAGCTAATTAGTCCAGTAGCTACCTCCAATTATGTATTGCCCTATTGGGTCTCCAGGACAACCAGCAGATTGTATTTAATGCCAGTTCTGTTTTCAAATCACAGGTACACAACACATGGTACTCTAGATGATGCTGAAGTACGATCTCTTTTTTGGGAAAAGGCTTTTCTCCACCTATTATCATTGAAGGCATATTTGGTGGGGATGTATGATAATGCCTTATTCTTGGCTATTTACAGCTAGACAGTAATTGGGTCTGGAATTTCCACTGCTAAGGAATGTGGCCATAAAGCACATTACATGACTACCTCCTGGCACTCCCCAATGAGTGTCTGTCATTAACTGAATTCCCCCTAGTTGTTAGGCAAGGACACACCCTGATTCAAACCATCCCCAGGTTGGCCCTCCCAGTCCCAAGCCTTAATAAGGGATTGCTTTCTCTTTACCCCCTTTCACCAACAATCTCTGCTCTTTTGACTGCCTTGTACTCTGCTTCTGCCAGCCCTGCTGCCCTACAATCTGTCACCCCCAGCTAACCCTTGCTGTTTTCTTCCTCCCACTGTTGATGAGGCATGCCCGCTCTGGCCCTTCTGCCCTTGTCCAAACTGCATGCAACCTTATTCAAAAATTGTGTGTAGCCTTCTTGAGAGGTTTTAGAAGGCTTCAAAACCTTGCAAGAAGGTCACACAGAATTTGGATAAATAAGAAGAAGTCCTAGTGCAACTAACAGCCATTTTGCGAAGGGCCAGGCAGGCCATAGCTCATCAGCAGTGGGAAGAAGACAACTATGAAGATCAGCTGGAGGTGGCAGGGCCAGCAGAGTGAAGGGCAGCTGAAAGGGCAAAGATTGGGGGAGGGGAGATTTGAAATGCCCTGCTGATTATAAGTGCAAGCAGGTTGCCAAATCTTAATTTTGATCACATAATGGCTGGGGCACTGCAACAGTTATAACTTCAGGAATTAGGCATAATCAGTCATTTTGGAATTTATTTTTCAAACTATGTTGTGCCCTTCATTTCTTAATCAATTTATAAGAATATTATCTCTATTAGTTAAAAGAAGCTCTCTTTAGTTACAGTCTATCACTCCTTTTTAAAGCTATACTCCATCTGTGAAATTCCTTTGTTGTTAAATGACAAGGAAGAGGGTTGCTGGTGGCAGCTAAAATAAGGAAGCATGGAAATATATATTTTAAAATATAAGGATAAAAGTTGTGGTCTTAATTAACTACTTTTAAAATAATGTGTAGCTCTGTATTGTTTTGTTGTAGTGGCTGAAACTTTCCGATTTTCTAGATGATTAGCTAGAACAGGGGTAGGCAACCCAAAACACTCAAAGAGCCACTTGGACCCGTTTCCCACCGAAAACAAAACATTGGGAGCTGCAAAACCCTTTTGATATCTAAAATGAAGATAACACTGCATATATCCTTTTTTACCTGGGTAAAGCCATAAGATAAAAACAAATAAGTTCGAACACCAGGATAACATTAAACCACGAACTGTTTAATACAAGTGCTGAGCTTTATATATATATATACTAGCTGTACCCGGCCACGCATTGCTGTGGCTCAGTCTCAATGCGCCATTGTGCATTCATCCCAAACAATAAGTTTGCATTTCTGCAATACTTTTCTCATGCCGGATGCTTTGGAAATGTTGCACATGGGAGTTTCGATGAATTGCATGTTCAATGGCAATTTCAAAGCGTCCAACAGATGGCGCGGTTTTTCAAAAAAAGCATGTTTTTACCTGTCACAGGTGTGACATCTATATAATAGTAGGTATATAAAAACACGCACGTATTCGAATGCAACGTTGTGTCAAAATTTCAAAGCAATCGGAGAAGAACTTTTGGAGATTTAAGATTTTGAACAAACGAACATTTACATTTTTATTTATATAGATATAAAATAAAGGTAAAAAAGAATATATGCAGTGTTATCTTCATTTTAGATGTCAAAAGGTTTCTCTCTCTGTCTCTCCTTCCTTCCCTCTCTCTTTCCTCTCCCCCTCTTTCTCTCTCCTCTCCCCCCCTCTCTCCAATCTTCTGTTCACCTGGCAAGCTGGCTTCAAGCTGTTCTCCAACAAGCTCAGGGAACCTCGGCTCTTTTATGACTCATGGACTTCAACTCCCAGAATTCCTGAGTCAGTATAGCTGGGCTAGCTAGCTCTCTCCTGCCCTTCCTGCTTCCTGCAGAGATGCAGCCAAGGCAGGAGCCCCGCCCAGTAAGCTTTTCAGCTCCTCGGAGAACATCGTGAGTCCACTCTCTTTCACACACACACACACAAACAACACACACACACAAAAACACACACATACAAACAGAGAGAGAGAGAGAGAGAGAGAGAGAGAGAGAGAGAGAGAGAGAGAGAGAGCAAGTGCCTCTCTCTGTCTCTGTCTGCAAATGGCAGAGGCTGGGAGCTGCAGGGGAAGGCTCAAAGAGCCACATGCGGCTCTGGAGCTGCAGGTTGCCGACCTGTGGGCTAGAAAAAGGGGGGAGGGGGAATAAATAAATAACATTCTATGACCACCAGAGGGAGCTACGAAGATGGTTAACTCTGAGCTGGAGACTGTCAAAGAGATTTGAAAAGTCCATAAAGAAAATAATTTATACCGTAAATCTGATAGATATGAATTATAGAGGATATTAAAAAAAGAACAAGAGTCATAATTAAGTGTAGAAAATCACCTACCGTGTAAACTTTACAAAGGCTGGACAACACAAAATAATTTAATTGTATCTCTGACCCCTAAATCCTCACTGTTTCCCCTGCATAGTTATTCGACTTTTGGGGCTTGCCATTCTGCTGGGGGGAGAGGGAACATACTTTCACTTGAGATAACTTTTGCTTTCTACTTTCCCTCTCCTGCCTCTATTACCTTGAGAAAGGAATGTGTCTCCCTTATCAGGGAGACGGTTACAGAGAAATGAAAGCTGGAGAAGACTTTGAGATCCGAGCCAACTGTACCAGCCGGCCAGACTTCGTGCCACCTGTGGATTGGCTGGATTTCAAATGGACATTATGACTTTGGTGGGAGGAGGAATATTGCTAGCTTATACTGTTTCCTTGGGTTTTCCCCCAGATCTCGCCTTGACTTCCCTACTGTCACTGACCCCTAATAAAAGTATCCTTTTGAGACAATGCCTGTTTCAAGAGTTCTGCTTCCTTGGGTGGTTAATTGAAGCTTTTATTATAATGATGGTTTGAATATAACCCTCCCAGTGCAACTGAAACAAGAGTGCCAAGTAAATTTATAACTCCTAAGATATTAACAAGGCCGAGAATCTTTTGAGAAAAAAAAGATATGATAGACATCTTAGAGAAGGATTTTTATTCTATGAGGATCTATGAGGTTAATCTACAATGTGCAAAAGAACAACTTTGGGATATTTTTTTATAGATAAAAGTTGAGAATGTTTTGAAGAAAAGAGACTTGACGGACACTTCTGAGAAGAAAAAGATTTCATTTCATGAAGATAAGCTGGAGAGAGTGACTTAAATTTAAGGACTTAATTAGTTAGGCTAGATTTTATAAGTTTGATATATATATTGAAAAAAAGCTTTAAGATAGTTTGCATGTATAAAATGAGTTTGTAAATGCATGTCTTCTCTAT
Organism: Protobothrops mucrosquamatus; assembly: GCF_001527695.2. Lineage (NCBI taxonomy): Eukaryota > Metazoa > Chordata > Lepidosauria > Squamata > Viperidae > Protobothrops > Protobothrops mucrosquamatus. The sequence goes on along the minus strand of NW_015386455.1, from coordinate 2,625,863 downwards.
TTTTATGTAATGCTGAATAATTTGCAGTTTGCAAAATACGATTGCCTAGATTTGAAAATAAGAGAAGAAAAAGATTTACTCCGTAGGATAAATTTGAGAGAGAGATTTGAATTCAATGAGCTAATTGGAAAGCTCTAATGTAGTATTGTATTTTGGTTTCTGGGCTTAAAATCAAGAGGTCACTTGAATATTTTTTAAAATTAATAAAATATCAAAATTAGAAAAAGGTTTTTCTTCCTTTAGGATTAAAAAAAAAGATTAATGAGTTAACAGACGTATATATTATTCCCCACAGCAAAGAGAAGCAGAAATGGTCAAATTTATCCAAAGAATAGAATATATCTAACTTTGTTTCTATTTTGAAATTGCTTCCAGATTTTGTGCTTGCAATGAAAAAAGAAATGAAACTTTGATTTTATTTTTGCTAATTAGACAGGTTTGTTATAGAAATGGCTTGTACATATTGCTGTGTAACAGTAAAAAATTGTGGTTGTAATGTTGTTACCTTCCACTGTGCTAGTTGGAAATTGGTGTCTTTTTTTCTCCTTTTCCCTCTTTACACCATATATTTTTTCTTTCCCTCCCCCTCCTTTTCTATTACTTTTTTGAATTTTGCTTTGTATTTTATATATTTTAATAAACCAATAAGTTTGAAATGAAGGAAATAGGCATAATTAATATTCATTTTGCGACTACTACCTGTATATAGCCCATTTTCAAGTTACCCTGACACCGTTGGTGAATACTAGTAAGCTTTTAATGTTGCAACTGTGCTTTAAAGTATATTTATTATTTATGTAATTATTGTATTAATTGCATTAACTGTCTTGAATGCCATTCATTTATGAAAATGTGGTATATTTGTTACCGACAATGTGTGAAAAAGTGGCATGGTATAGAATGCCTAGGAAATCTATAGACTGTGTGACGTTTTTAGGTGAAGTACGAAATGTCTGTTTTTTAATAAGCTATATATTCCCTAGGCACTGTATATAAAAACTAAGCATTATGCAGAATAACAAGAATTATTTAGGTAAAGTATGACAATAGAATCATTTACTGAAAAGTAATCCTTTACTGTATAGGTGTGTGTGAAAATGAAAGAAGAAATGCAAAATAAAGTATAGGACTATCTTACAGAAAAAAAGGAGAAAAGGACCAGAACTGACCTACTTGTTGGAACAAGGCAGGCTAGAAGGTTATTTTAGCAGGAGTATTTCATACTTTGCCAGTTTGCCTTTTGGCATTACATAGAATGCCTAAGAAATGTGTGAAATATTAATGACATTTCATTTTTGGCATTCTATAAAATACCTAATGGTTAACATTAATTAAATAGCTAGATACTGCATATACAGTACAGGCTATCCTTTGGAGATGGTTATGAAAGCATTTATACTAAATGATCAAGATAGAACCAATAAGAAAAATTACAAACCTGCTTTGTGCTTCTTTATATTTAGTTTTATATTCTTCTTCTAAAAATTGTTTGGCTTTTTCTAATTCCTCAGCCATGAGAGTCTTTGTAGAAGATAATTCACTGTTACATTGAGCCAAAGTCTTTTGTGCATTCACTAAACTATCTTCTAACTGCCGGATAGTATTCTGCTGCTCCTTTAGAGTTTTCTCTAATTGTACAATTAGAGCAGCCTGCTGTTCTTGAAGGCAAATCTTTTCTGCTTCTCGAAGGTCAAATTGTTTTTGCCATGTTTGCTTCTCATATTCTGCCTTGTTCTGAAGCTCTTTACGAAGCAATAATATTTTTTCTTCAGTTTCTGCTACCAATATCTCCTTTTCAAGTCTCCATCCTTCAGCTTCTGCTTTATGAGTCTGTTCCACTTCCTGGAGCAATTTTCTAGTTCTTCTTAATTCAGCTGTATGATCTTCAATTACTTTATACTTAATCTATTAAATATTACACAACATCCATTAAGACCTAAGATACTCTAACTCAACACAAATTTCTTTAAATTTACACTTCAAGAGATCATTCTGCATTATTATATTTAAAAACTTTCTAAAATGTAAAATATATTGATTTGTATGAAAATGCTTATCCCCTCCAAATGCATACTGTAATACAATATTTTTACCTATAAATCAAGAGAATTGTGATTCTTGTAACTAATTGCCAGCATATATATATTTACTCAAGACATTGTAAAAACCATTAATGAGGATTCCCTGAGTACATTTCCTAAAAGCACTTAATATTCATTCAATCTCACTACTAAATCAGTCACCTAAAAATAAGTAGCTAGAATGACATTTCAATGAGCTGCAAGTTGACTTCCACTAAACAATGCATTTTGCTTATACTGATAATAGCTTAACTAGTCTATAATTGCCTAAACCCAGTTTTCTCCCATTTTTAAACATAGGGACAAATTTCATCATTTTGTCACATTCTCCAAGAATTTTCATAGATTGCACACAGTGGCTCTGAAATAATAACTCTAAAACGGAGGCAATGGAAAACCAGTTCTGCCAAGAAAACTGCAGGGAGTTGTCCAGATAGTCTGAGAATCAGAGAGAATGGAATGGAAGAAAAAAAAATATCAACAGAACTTTAACACAAATTCTATTTTTCAACAAATGACAGTAGAATTGAACTTTCACATTTTTCATCAAATCTGTGAATTTTTAAACATATGTTCTAGTAAAGTTTATTTTCCATCAGGCTGCATAGTTCCCAATATACTGTCATAACAATCCCTGTTTATTGTCCTGTTCATGTCCAGGTACTCGAAAGTACACAGGAGTAGAGACTTCTATTTTCATACACGAACATCTAATCTACTTTCTTTCTGCATTAGTAATCTAGATCAATGTATGTTGAAATATATACACTAAATGTTATTTTCTTCTACCAGTCCACCTTAGGTATTTGCAGGTTCTGGTAGTCTAATTAAAATTATGAAAGCAATATCCCATCACAAACTTTTTCCTTTTCACATGTGTACAGTATCATATTTCTTCTGTCATTTTTGCTCCACTCTCATCTACTGCTGCAACTCCAACAGATGAAAAAGTCTCCAATTTTACTGCAAAGAGATACAGATTTACATTCTTTTAACCACTAAAAAAAATCCCTTTTCTGGAATCATGCTCATTTTACAAGAAGGGATTATCCTTTGAAGGTTTTTGAGCAAATTAGCTTGACCAAAACAGGTAGCCCTCAACTTACGACCCCAATTGAGCCCAAAATTTCAATTGCAAAACAGTTGTGTTGCCCATTTTACAACTTTTCCTGCCACAGTTAAGTGAATCCCTGCAACTGTTAAGTTAGTAACATATTGTTAAGCGAATCTGGCTTCCCAGAACCTTGTCAGAAGGTTGCAAAAGTTGATCACATGATCCCACAGCACTGCAAATACATGCCAGTTGCCAAGCATTCAAATTTTGATCACGTGACCATGGGGATGCTGCAACAGCAATAAATGTGCAAAATGGTCATAAGTCATTTTTTCAGTGCTGTTGTAACTGTCAATGGTCAGCTGAGTGATGGAATCAAACAGATCAGGTGGGGAAGTTGCTGTAGAGCAGGGAGGCAGGTACCGGAGCAACAGCTAACTACTGCCTACACCAACTTGAACCACCAAAACTGACATCCAGTTATCTGCAGAACATAGTCTTTGAAAGCCATTAAGATTTCCTGGATTACAATTGCTGCCCCCTTCCCCTCCAGGGCCCACTCTGGGGTCATACTTGATGTCAAATTTGAAAGCCAGGTGAGCATATCTCAGGAAGTAGAATGGCCCTATTTGAGCAAATCCAAGTCTTATGCCAAATCAGGCTTCTCACCTATAAGATGAGGGGAGTCTGTTACACATTATGACATTTAAAAACACTATTCAAAGAGTAGGACCACTGAGGATCCAGTGACCCGGCATTAGGACTCCTTATACTGGTGTGTTGCCCACTTCTAGATTGTCACCACCTCTCTCTCTTCCCCCCTCCTCCCGTCACCATTCTGATACTACAACCCATCCTATCTCCTCCATCAATCACTCCCTCAAATCCTGGGAACCATCTATTGTATAATTATATATATCTTATATAAACATCTCCACAATAAACAATTACTGCCAACTATCAGTGCTTAGCATCTCTCCAATCTGCTTCTGCTGCAGCACGTTTAGCAGTTGCAGGAAACATCAAGTGGTTGCAAAGGCCACGCCATACATTCCTTATACCATTTGCTAAGGGCTTGAGCTACTTGTTTAATCTCCCAGTACACAGAGCCAGGACAAGATCTTAGCATTGCAACAAAGTGTCCCATAGGCAATCCCACAGGAAGTCCAGCAGGCAAATGTAATATTAGCATTAAAGATTTGTTGGGGAGATTAATGTACATGTTCTTTTATCAATAGAATTGTACTGTTGAGTGAGGACCTGAACAATTTGCAGCCAATTCACAATTGTATGATGAAACTAAAAATATGTATCTGAAAACTAATCAAATCAAAGGAAATGGAGAAAAAGAACAAGTGAATGAATTTGTGACAAATTTCTAAATATGGGGAAATGATGAAGAGATTTTAAAATTTACAAATGCTAGGGCAGGAGATTATCCCTTAACAATCACTCGTTCAATGACTGTTCAAACTTAAAGGCACTGAATGAGTGATACTTACATTGATCACAATGTCCCCATAGTCATGTTATTTATTATTTATTTTATTGTTTATTTATTATTTATTGTTATTTTATTGCATTTCTTTGCTCTGCTATTTGCATTTTGCCTGTGCCTTACCCACATATACAGGAAGTCAAACTTTGCCAAAATATTCACATGTGGGGTCTTTTTGGAGACTTGTTGCTATGTTGGTTGTACAACTCAATTGTATCCAGAAACTTATTTATTAAATCTTCATAGGGCAGAAATGGCTTTCTCTAGTTTTTGTTTCACCTTCCTTTGCATACAACTCGACTTATAACTGTCCGCTAATTATGGTGGTAAATCATTATGGTCACAGCAGGTCATTTTTGCAGTGATAATCAAGCAATTGCTATGGTCATAAAACAAACCCATTGTACACTATGGGGTGGGTTTTTCCCCCAGAAACTGGAAGTAAATGCCAGTTTCTGAAAAAATGTCATAAATTGTGGTCATGTGATTGTGGAATGCTACAAATTGCTGTAAATGCTGGCTGGTTGCTGAGCACCCAAAATGTGGTCACATGACCCAGGTGGAACTGGATATCATAACTGGATATCGGGGGTGGGGGGGTGGATGTCTATTGTAAGTTTAAACAATCGCTAAGCAACCAGTCATAAGTCAAGGGCTGCATATATCCAGACTCCTCTGTCTTGCCCTGATAAAAAAATGTTTATTCATTGACCTTCTTTGTCATTTGACTTTTAGCAAAATGTCTGCTAGTCAGTTTGCTTATTTCTATACCAGCAATAGCAATCTGAATAGAATATATTTAGAAGCTATATTAATGGTAATATCTTTGAGCTAGTTTCATCTTTAATAAAGCAATATTTTAAACTCTGAAATTAAATTGTTATTTTTTAAAACATTACTTATTTTCATTGACCCTTGATTGCACAGTAAACATTCACCTTGTTGGTAATTTTAAAAAATGGGATAGATTATTATTTTTCAATAATAAAGATAACAGATATGTTTAAACAAATTATTTCCTAAAAGCAGTATTTTTGCATTGCTCAGTTATATACCTGTTCCAATTCTTCTTTCACATTCTTTTCTTGTTCCATGCCGATTTCTTTTAATTCAGTATTTTTTCTCTTCAGTTCTTCTATTTCTTCTTGTTGACTAGAAATGGATTGCATCTCAAGCTGAAGACAACCCAGGTCATTCTTGTATTCATTCTCTAATAACAAGAGTCGCTCTGCCACCTCTGTTTCTATCTGACATGCAGCATCTTGAGCACTTTGTAGACGAATTTTAGTAATTTCTGAAAATGATAAAATGTTTTAAAGCACAGAAAAGAGGTTTGATAAACCAGCAGTCCCCGATCTTTCTGGCTCTATGGACTGGTAGAGGTGGCAGTAATGGAGGGGGAAGCAATGGTTTCACATGTGCAACTTAATTCTGTGCATGGGCAAATAAAGCTTCGCGTGCTCACCCACCACTTATGTAGACTGGTTCCCAAAGGCTTGGGGCTTGGGGACCAATGAGATAGACTGTAGTTGATACCTTCTCTTGTGAATTCTGAGACACTGTGTTATCACTTCTATTATGATGCAGTTAAAATCATTCATAAACCTAATTCTCTGATAAGAGTCAAATGTCAACCCACATGAAGTAGCTGGAGAATATTGGTTCTGTCCCAATGAAAGCCAATCTAGAAAAGTTACACTTCTCCAAGCTAAAGAGACAGTAGAGAAGATATATGTATCTAAAAGTATGCTGGAATTCTAGAGATGGGATTAATACAGGTCTTATTGTCTAAACCAGGGATCCTCAACCGTGGCCACTTTAAGACTTGTGGACTTCAACTCCCAGAATTCCTCAGCCAGTTTTGCTGGCTGAGGAATTCTGGGAGTTGAACTCCACAAGTCTTAAAGTGGCCAAGGTTGAGGACCCCTGGTCTAAACAATAAATTAGGAACACAATATTCTATTTTTATATCCTCCCTTCATTATTGTTATAAATAACTCAAGTCAGTGAACATACCTAATATTCCTTTCTTCTACCATTTCCCCCACAACAACAACCCTGTGAGGTGAGTTGGGCTGAGAGTGTAACTGGCCCAAGGTCACCCAGCCGGCTACTAAGAATTGCAGTAAATTTTATAAAAGGTTTCATGCAGTGGTCACGGACAAAAAATTATTTAAATTATCTAAGTTGAGAACGTTTTTACAGGGGTGTTTTAATAAATTTTTAGGGGGAACCAGGGTGGATGGGAGGGGGGAGGTTCCCCTTAGGTCAGGACCAGCCATGTCTGGGGGTAGCGATGGAGAAAGGGTGGGGGGAGAGGGTGGGGGGGTGAAGGAGGAGGGAGGAAT